>NC_065594.1:80639175-80946318 GCF_024542745.1 Macaca thibetana thibetana | reverse complement strand
CAGTCTAGGATTAAGAATTTTTTATAGGTAATATAAAAGAGTTTTAATCACATTTTCTATATTATGTACAAAAGAGGTATCAAGGAGTTAAGGCTGCTGCTAAATCTATCTTGGAAATTTACATTTTACTCTTTTAAACTTTTTCTTATTCCGAGTATAGTTTTACTTATAAATTTTCTCTTCTATTAAGTGACATGCTACTCTCAGTGTGTTGTATTTGCTGCTGATGATGGTGTTCAGTCCAAGTCCTGTTTCCTTGTGTTGCCACAGATTTTAAATTTGGAATTTCTACACCCATAATCCCAGCACTTCGGGAGGCCAAGGCTGGTGGATCACCTGAGCTCAGGAGTTCGAGACCCTCCTGGGCAACATGGTGGAACCCCATCTCTACTAAAATACAAAAAATTAGCTGAGCATGGTGGCACACACCTGTAGTCCCAGCTACTCGGGAGGCTGAGGGGTGAGAATTGCGTGAGCCCGGGGGCGGAGGTTGCAGTGAGCCAAGATCGTGCCACTGCACTCCAGCTTGGGTGGCAGAGCAAGACTCCATCTCAAAATAAAAAAAAAAAAAAGTGGAATTTCTAAATTCACAAACAGGTTAAAAGCATCTGACATTTACTCTAGAATCACAAGCCCATTCACCTTCTTTTGTCTGTGCAGATTTCCAATCTTTGCCTTCCTGTTTATATTAGATATAATCATAAAGTCATTTTGTCTTTTACTTTTGTAATTAAAATCTACCTAGCATATATTTATAGTTTATCATTAAATACTATATATTAAACCTATCTAAATTTGTTTCAGTAATCAAAGATATTGCTTTTCCCTCATTTTTTGCACAATTAGTTTCATTATTTGATGTGTAAGATGTTAGACTTTTGACCACAGGGACCCCACGCTACTGTGTTAGTGGCCGAAGCATTGTCATAAAATTCAAGTGCAAAACTAATCAGATCAATTAAGTTTTAAATTGTTTAGTTTCTAATATTACAAGATGTTCCTATATATCAAGTTAGTTGATTCATTTCAGAATAAGCAGTCCCTCTTTGTAATTTTTACCTCATTCATATTTTTTATTTTCAAGGACTAACTACATTAAAATACATAAAACAGAAAAAGGAGTAAAAATTGAAAATAATATTTTAATATGAAATTAATTCAATTTTTTAATCTGAAATGAATTCAATTTTTGTCTAGCACTGTGCACCAACAATACACAGTGCTAGACAATGAAAGAAAATGTAATAAACAAAGAATACATTATCCATATCCTAAGGAGTTTACAATCTATTGGAATTCACAGAAAGATAAAAAGATGTTTCACACAGGGCAGGGATCAACTTGTACTGGGTGCCTTGGAGCCCAAAGGAAGGGTGAAGATTTAGCGTATGTGTGGCGTGCACACACGTGCACATGCAGGTTTATATGCATATTTTAACTCGTACACATAGTGTTTTTACAGAGTTCAGAACATATGATATTGAAATAACTTACAAGAAGAAATCTTGACCCATCGTCTAAAATTCTCTTTTCACAAAATTCTCATTTTAAGATACTCTTCAAAGCTTCACAACGCGGCATTATAATGGTATTCACTTTTATATATATCCATAATCAAAATTTTAATCTTGCTGATGCTCACATTAATCACCTTTTAAAATTTTCTTTCTAAGCATAACGTCAATTCCAGAGAAAGTTTATTTTATAGAAACATCTTGCCAAACACATGATCTGTCGTATGCACTTTGGGATTTATTTTGAATTCATGGGTGCATGAAAATTCAACTACAGTCAAATGAGATATCACCTTCAACCCATGCAATTTTAAATAATTGCTTATTCCCAATTACTATATTTTATTTGGGAGGCTTATTCAATAAAGTGACTCATTACAATAATTACACTACACCTTTCTAGCAGAAATGACATTCATCAAGCCGTATTCATTGGATGATGATTTTGTGCCTTATGGTCATATGTTTTTATAATCACTTTCCCATTTATTATTAACCTGTTAATATTTTTAAAGTGAGAAAAGAAAAATGGAGCCACTCAAATTTTTCTCAGTTAGAAACAGAAATGTATTGTTAACATTGTAAATCAAAAAAACGACTGAATATTTATAATACTTGTGGTATGCTTTGTCAAATATATATTGATGGCTTCATTCTGAAGGTGGTTTCTAGGGTCAAGCTATGGTTCTTTAGTGCAGCATCTTTATGGGTCTAAGCAGTGCAGCATCCCAAAGGAATCTATATTCAAGATAGGTCTGTGGTTACTTCTGGGTGATCGAATTAATCAAATTAATATTCTGATTGATTGAGAGTTTTCATGGATCCCAGATTTTAAGGAATCAGTAAGTGTAAAATATAAAAAATGTGATCATACTAGCTTTAAAGAGTTAGGAAATGTATTGATCTCTCTCAGTGCTTCAGGGTCATTATACTGAAAATGAATTATACATATGTAGAACAAACAAAAAGTTGGTTAGTTTCGATTTTGCATTAGGATGTGAGAATAGCAAAAGTTTATGATATGTGTAAACCAAATATTTCAAGTCAAGCAGGTAATATTTTGTTACAATATAGTTTAGAAAATGCTTTTTTATACTAAGCCTAGTGACATTTTAGATAGACATCATAATGCAGTGAAAAGATTTTAACACTGAAGCTGCAGGATCCAGAGTTCTAGTAATAATTTTGCAATTTATTATCTGAGTGAACTTAGACAACTTAATTTTTATGAGTCTTAGATCTTTAATCTGGAAAAAAAGAGATAATAATACCTTACCTGCCTATGAGGATTAGTTTGAAGATTAAGTTTAAAATATGTGTATATCCCCTCAGCACAGATCAAGGAGCCAAGAAATACAGATGTAGAAGCTTTAAAATGTACATTTTTAAGTGCGCAATGGGCATCTATAAAATTCTTCATTCAATGACTAGAGAATAACATTCTAATTCAAGAACACATGAATGAGTTTTAAATGTAACCATTTACTATACCACAAGGACATCTAAACATATACACATCAATGTCCTAGAAAAGATAATATTTGACCAAAATGTAATAAAATCCGAAACCTAACAATAAGAAAATAACAACCACAAAAAAACCCTACACATTCAGAAATTTAAAACTACTTTCAAATAAGCAAAGAAGAAACACCAATGAAAATAAGAAAATATCTACAACTAAAAAATAATGAACAAAAGATACATCAAACTTGCACCAAACTTGTGGGAAGTAGTTAATGGCATTTTTAGCGGAAAAAATACAGCCCTGAATGACTATCTAGTAAAGAAAGGCTTAACTTAATCTTCCAAGCATTCATTTCAAGAATTTAGAAAAATTAACCAAGAAAACAGTAAGAGAGCAGAAAGAAAGAAATGATAAAGAGAAAAGCAGATATTAATCAAATGGAAGGAAAAGAAGTGATAAATAATATCAACAAAATTGAAATTTTGTTCTTTGGAAACAGTCATAAAATTGATAAATCTACTTCAAAATTCAAGAAAAAAATTAAGGAGCCTTCTTCTATAAAGTTGACAGAGGCATTGGCATTGTTTTTTAATCTTGAATTCCCACATGAAAACAAAAAGAATACCGATATATCAAAACCCCAATTCTATAGTTAATATTTACCATAAAACTCGGTAATCCACAAACCCTAAATAAAAACAAGTGTAGACAAACAAATAGCCGCATGATTTGCATGCTATTAGTGTCTGTGGGAGGAAACCAAGCTTAGTTACAGAGCATCCAGTGTTCATGGAACAGTAGAACATCTTCTTAGCTCCATTCTGAAATTAAAAATCCAGGAGCGCAATCAAAATTGAACAAGCCAGGGACAAGAGTGATCAGGATAAAAGCAGAGCCAGACAAAATTTGCAGGGGGAGGAGGATTGGGAAACAGAGCTTTGAAATTCCAGAAAGAAAGCTACCATATTTGATCACTATATTAAAACAACAGAAGAGGAAACTCTGAAGTTAGAAGAGAAATACTAAACTGTTTGGGAAAGCTAATTTTGTATAAAAACGAGTAAGAGAAAATTATCAAAGCCAAATTCCTTGCAAGGGTTATTATAAGAAAAAAACAATGAGCAGAATACTGTCCCCGTAGACAAGGAAAGCAGCGCATAAAAACGTGCTCTAACCAGCTCAAACTGTAGCGTACTATTGAAAAATTAGTTAAAGGACATTAAAAATTACATCAGAATGAAATAGCTCAAAAGTAAAAGTTGGAAAAACTCAGAAATGAGGTGCCAGAACTCAGAAAAGTTATAAATTAAAGCAATGAAGACTAAACTAGAAGGAATATAAAGAGACCTCAGATGATTCAAAAGTGAGAAATAGAAAATGAAGAAGAGGAATTTTTTTTTTAAATCAAAGAGAAATGGAAAAAAAGATGAAAATGGATTTGCAAGAAAAATGACAAATAGAAGAAAGTCAAAAGTCCAACATCTGCATTATAGGTGTCCCTAAGGAAGAAAAACCACAGCAAGAGCATAAAACATGTACTAAACTTCCCCGAAACATAAAAAGATTTGAAACTATATATTGACAGCACACACCTAAAAATACTGGAGTAAATGATTAAAAGCAATACATACACCAGACAAATGACAGGTCTTTAAATTAAAAAAATAAAAAATGGTATCTAGCCCAAATAAGAACAAGTGATTTATAAAGGAAAGAACATTAGATTATCACTAGATTTTTCAGCAGCAATGCTTTATGTCAGAAGAAAGTAGAGTAACATATAGGATGCCCAGGGAAAGAATATCTGAGCCAGATTTTTTCCATCCTGAAAACTGACTTTCAACTTTCAAGGTCAGAGAAACTGCTTTCAGATCTAAGAATATGAGTAATGTAAGATACAAGTAATCTTGTTTCAATGAGCCTTTAATCTACTAAAAATCATGCCTCAGACAACCTAAATGAACTCCAAAAAGGACTCTTAAATCATTTGGCATAAAAATTCACATTCATATGTAAGGACTAAGACTACATAAAGATAACAGGAAGAGTAAAATATGTAACAATTATTTGTTCTAGTATGGATAGAGTACAGATACACAAATGAGGAGGTGAATGGGAAGAAGATATGCAAACCCTTAAGATAGTCAGAAGTTTTCTTGGTTGTGTATTTTTATTGAGACTATTGTTTGTGAAATGTAAAATAAAACTGAGTCACTGTGAGACAATCTAATTCTGGCATCCCTTGTGCTCTTGATAATCAAGAGTGCTCTTTGTGGAGAAAAAAGGAGACATAGATATCATATAGAAAAGCTTAGGTAAAAATAAAAATCCTAAGGAAAAGGTGGCACGTATATACCATGGAATGCTACACAGCCATAAAAACGAATGAGCTCATGTCCTTTGCAGGAACATGGATGAAGCTAGAAACCATCATTCTCGGCAAACTAACACAAGAACAGAAAACCAAATACCGCATGTTCTCAGTCATAAGTAGGAGGTGAACAACGAGAACATATGGGCACAGGGAGGGGAACATCACACACCGGGGGCCTGTCAGGGGACAGGGTGGCAAGGGGAGGGATAGCATTAGGAGAAATACCTAATATAGATGACGGGTTGATGGGTGCAGCAAACCACTGTGGGACATGTGTAGCTATGTAACAAACCTGCACGTTCTGCACATGTAACCCAGAACTTAAAGTATAATTTAAAAAAAAAAAAAAAAAAAAAAAACCTGGGTCCTGAATTTAAATTGAAAACATCAGAATAAACCCAGGCAAAATCTTTGAAACAATGACCAACTCCATAGCAGTGAGCGTCTGTGGACTCATCTAGATATGTTCTTGAAACACCGTTTTCCAATTTTCCAATAAATAAACCAGGGCTTCTTGAAGAAAATGATTGATTTTGAATAGGAAGTGTACAAGATGACTTTGGAGCATCTTGTACTAGGAACAAGGAAGCTTTGTCAAAGACAACGAGGGCCATATAAAAAGAATCTATGGACTGACCAACTTGAAAAACTCCCAATGAGCACAGTAGAGATAATGTGACTTAGAGTAAGATTGGTAATTAACATGGACTGAAATCCATTAAACATCAAATATGTTTAAATCTTGAGTTCATCATGACATTTTAAAAACAGTAATTGGTTACCTTGAGAGGATAATAGAAAATCAATTAACCATATAAAATTAATAAGTAAAAGTCGATAATCAAGCATTTATCTTGGCTTTTCCATACCAATTTTGCTACTGGTAACCAAATAATAAAGGAGGGAAATCACCTCATTATAAAACTATCCCAACTAATAAATGAAAAATAAATGACAATTTTGCAAACTGAATGAAGTCAACGGATCTAAGAAATGAACATCAAGACCCGTAGCATCACAAAAAGAAACACACACGCTCTGTTCCTTTCAATGGAAGAATCTGATGCCACCTATGGCCTTGCCAAAGGGATGAAACCAGAGTCTGTCTGATGAAACCTCTGGAACCAGCTGCCAATTTTCAGGAAATAGAAGAACGTGTTGAACTGTACCAAGAGTGTACTTTTGGCAAAATCCAGACTCTCTTGGCTGGGTGCGGTGGTTTACTCCTACAATCCCAGCATATTGGGAGGCCACGGCAGGAGGATTGCTTGAGTCCAGGCATTTTAAGACCAGCCTGTGCAACATGAAGAAACTCCATCTCTTTTTTAAAAATATTACTTAGCTGTATGTGGTGGCTACTCAGCTACTCAGAAGGCTGGGACGGGAGGATCGCTTGAGCCCAGGAGGTCAAGACTGCAGTGAGTCATGATAATGCCACTGTATGCACTCCAGCCTGGGTGACAGAGTGAGACTCTGTCAAAAAAAAAAAAAAAAAAAAAATCCAGACTCTCAAAAACTACAGGTCGAATGGCCCAGGTTTCTCTGTTTTAAGGGGAAAAAAGAGTAACATGTACATTAATTAGAAGACATTGCCAAAAAATCACCAAGATTCATACATTGGAATGTCTTTCAGGTCCAAATTATTCAATCACAAATAACTCTATGGAAATTGAGTTGAAGTTTTGAATTATGTGTTAAAGTATATAATTCTGGAAACGTGTTTTACCTTAGAAGTTCAAGACTTTAAAAATATCTCTATATTGTTGATAATTTAAATTTAATTTACTTGTTTTGAGTTATTAATCCTGTCAAATAATTGTTATCTGAAGCAGTTGGATGTTTTCAGTTTACAAACAAAACCAAAGAAAATCTTTTTCAATGAATCTTTGACTTTTTTCAAAGTAAACTCGTTGTAATTACATCATTCATCTCCTTCCTTTGTATTCCCACATCTCTGATATGTTTAGATCCAGAATGAGCAATTACTGACTCCCTCCTTTCATAGCTGTAATTTACAATTTCAGGTCTGAAATCACTTATCATGAAATGGATCTCCGTATTCTTTGTTTTGCTAATTATTTCAGGTGATTGTCAATAGCTTTTAGAGCCAGAAGAGGGCACTGCAGAGCAGTGTAGCTCTGAGTTTTTGCGACTAGCACAGTCTAAGAACGCCCTTTGCCAAAAAAATGTGCAAAGCTTTACTATAGAAGTAAGAAAATAAGAAGGGAATAACTAGATAATCACTATAGGCCTTCTTTATTTAGTAGAAAAAAACAAAGTATGTAACCATCTAAATACATATCTAGGACATCAAATATAATATCACATATATATATGTATAAATAGATGAAAGAAGACATATATATGTATGTGTGTGAGTCCTTTCCTTCTTTTAAGAACATCCCAAAGGCCGGGTGCGAGGGCTCACACCTATAATCCCAGCACTTTGGGAGGCCGAGGTCCGTGGATCACTTGAGGTCAGGAGTTCGAGGCCAGCCTGGCCAACATGGTGAAACCTCGTCTCTGCTAAAAACACAAAAAATTAGCCAGTGTGGTAGTGCATGCCTGTAATCCCAGCTAATGGGGAGGCTGAGGCCACGAGTATTGCTTGAACCCAGGGGGTGGAGGTTGCAGTGGGCAGGGATCACGCCACTGCCCTCCAACCTGGGCAACAGAGTGAGACTCTGTCTCAAAAAACAGAACAAAACAAAACAAAAGGAACATCCCAAAGCTAAATCTGATGTTTCTCTATTACAATATTTATTCTCCTGGTACCTCTGGCTTTAGTTATAAAAATAGTTCTCAAGTACTCCCTTGTGTGGATTAATACTGTATTTTGTCTTAGATCAAGTTCAGGACAAAGGCCATTTAGTAGCCTTTTAGCAATCTTGTTCAGGGCAGAAATCATTTAGGCAATAGTGTACCAGGTATTATCCCAAAGGTTTTTCCCAACATGAAATTGCAGGGGCAGTAGATAAGTGACTGGTTTCAGACTCTCATCTTCCACTGAGGGAAAAACAACTAACACATGTCTTTGTCCTTTCAAGACGAAATAAGAGTTGTGGGATCTGGAGGCCTCTCTTAAAACTCACTGTCACAGGGCCTCTGTGCCTGGGTCTGCCTCAGGACTATGTGTGTTCTTAGGTGTCTAAAGAGCAGATGCACCATGATGATGGGGCCACCAGCTGAGTCTTCCATTTCCAAAAGCAGCTCCAAGCAGCTTTCCTTAGGAGCTGAGCTTTCAACTCAGAGAGGTTAAATCCATGCCAAAAGTCAACTCTTGGCCAGGCACCGTGGCTCACGCATGTAATCTCAGCACTTGGGGAGGCTGAGGTGGGTGGATCACAAGGTCAGGAGTTCAAGACCAGCTTGGCCAATATGGTGAAACCCCGTCTCTACTAAAAATACAAAAATCAGCTGGGCCTGGTGGTGGGCACCTCACCGGGCACCTGTAATCCCAGCTACTCGGGTGGCTGAGGCAGGAGAATCGCTTGAACCTGGGAGGCAGAGGTTGCAGTGAGCCGAGATTGCGCCACTGCACTCCAGCCTGGATGACAGAGCAAGACTATCTTAAAAAAAAAAAAAAAAAAAAAATTATGCCAAAAGTCAACTCTTTCAGGAGAGGAGAAGTAGGGAAGTTTCATGATTCATCATTGGAAATTGCATATATGTGCTACCAAGAAAATGGAATTTCCAAATGGATGGTATCCACTCTTGTCTCCTTGTCCACACATTAATTTTTCTCCTAAGAATTCTAGTGAATCATGAAACCAATTCAGTTTTTTCATTTTTGAACAGGAAAATGAATGAACCAACTTTCCTCATGAGGGGGAAATTGCCAGTATGTTCAGTGATGCTGATCTTTATTACTTATTTGCTGTAAAATATGAAAAGTGGATTGCTAGTTTTGATGTTATCCAGGTTATCATTTGTGACTAAAAAGACCTGTTTGTTACTCTGGTTCTTCTCCACTATGGCTTTATGAACACATTGGCTGACATTATAGCATTTGTTCACAGCTTTGTTTGTAGAATGGGGTGCTGTGAGTTTGTACCTCCACATACCTAACCCTTGTTGAAAAGAAACTAACTGGGTGGCCTATTTTTACTGAGTACAGAGTTTTCTGTCTTCCGAGGGTTTTCTTTCCCCACTCAACTTTGAAACACAGGATGCCCTGGAGGGCTTCTTGCCTGGTTTCAAGATCTGGCTAGCATAGCACTTATACAGGTAGTTTGCACCAAATTAACTTGCCCTGTGCACAAATGTCCACTTCAGTCCTTCACCCAGCGCTGCCTTTGCCTCTAGGACCCTTAGCCTTCCTTCAAGGCCCAGTATAACGTCCACTTTTTCAGTGAAGCCTTTGCCGACTAGTCCAGACTTGCTGTTCCACCTCAAAGAGCTCCAGCCCCTCTCATCTCGTTTTTTCTCCTCTACGTATCATCTAGCGCTGTGCCATCTACTGCACTGTACTTGTCAGTGATGATCTCATGTGTCCTACTCTTGTCTTCCTATCTAGGCTATTCCCTACTAGAAACCAAGAACTCCACATTCTATTTACCCTAAATCTCCTATGGTCACTAATACCATGCTAAGTACTCAGTAAATCTAATCTATTAATCTGTTGATCAAAATGAACAAGTTTCAATTACTATCTTCAGTCTGACTACTGGAGTTACACTTTCCAGTTGTTTATTATTTGTTCTAGTTATTTATTATTGTAAATCTATTTATTATGTATTATTATGAGAACATAATGGCCCATGTCCCTGTTTTCTCTTTGCCGTTCTTCTGCCTGCTTTAACTCCTTGTACGCCTTCCACCAATCTAACATCTGCAACTAGTAAGCCACGCAGAACTGAGCTTGGGGAGTATATTTTTGAATTTATAGTCAGCATCCAGAATGGTTTTCTCCTTAGTTCTCTTCTCTGGAGTGATTTTATCATCGCCAACTAGCAGGCAAACTTGAATGCCCGTTTGGTTCATTCCCCATGCCTGCGAGCAAAGCAACTCCTAAACTCATTGTTCAGATTAGTGTTAGGTTCCAGGCCAAGAACCTGCAGCAGACATAATGTGGATTAGAGAACAATGCACTAATCAAAGACAAATAAGGAGTCCAGTATGAGGGTCAATATTAAAGTCTTTGGAAACTGAAAAGTTTATTATCAGAGTAAGGCACAGCCAATGCACCACCCGTGGCTGGGACGTGGCGCCCCACAAGTTTGTTCATGGTACTACCCAAATAAAAGTAAAAATAGAATCGTCAGTCGTATGATGATGTTTTAGCGAAAGATATTCATGTTTCATGTTTTAACAATGTCATCTATTGAATGATTTGACAGTATATTATTTCTTAACATTCCATAACTAAAGTCATACTTTTATCATTTTCAGCTTCGCAAGTCTGTTTTCAGCATCAGGGCAAGGAACCTTCTAGAAAAGGAGACCGCAGTCACTAAAATCTTAAGGTAACACCAATTAATGTTGACACATATTTAAACACAAGTGGGATTATATTAAACAAAAAACAGCTTTTTGAAAAATGAATTAATGTTCTGGGCCTCAGCGTATACTTTCTGCCAGAAAGTAGATTTGAGTATCTATATATTTATAAATAGTATAAAAGACATTATTAATGTCATTTCTAAAACTATATATATTTTATTAGCTCAGTAGGCCTTTCTTTCAAGTATTTAAACATAAATGATAAGTATAAACATTGGCCAAAAGGTGAAAATAACTTACTGTTATTTTTAACAGTTTTATATCTTTTGTGATATGTAAAGGAGAAATCACAATCTGAAGGATAAATGGTGAAAGAGCAAACGCTTTCATTAGAGTTCATTACACTATTAAGAACACATCTATTAAAAATCTGGAAAGAATAAAAAGTATACCTATCTTAGAATGCCTATGAAAACATATACTTTTCATGCTACTTTCTAGAAGATACCCTGAAATGAAGTATCAATGAGAAAATTAAGCAACCTGCTTGAGTATTTTATAAGACTATATGTTATAGAGTAGCATGATGAGTATAAAAACACATAAGCATTTGGAATATCATGTTTTGGTACATATATTACATAGACATATGTAAATGACACAACTCAAGATTGGGAGCTGGAGGTAGGATCGCTCACAAGGCGAGTGGACAGATTCATGCCAGGAAGTCCCTTGCAAACCTGTGGTGAGTGGTAAGGAGTTCTAGCTCCCCTCTACTAGCTTCATTACTAGGTATAGACATAAAAGCTTTCTCTCCAGATGCATGTTACTATAACTTGGAAGACTGTGTGAGGAAATAAAGCTTAGTATATATGATCTTTAAAACTATTCTAACTTTATAATACTACCTAAAATTTGTGTGCAAATAAAATTCCTAACTAATCAAGACAGTGTTTCTCTCTATATTGGCTGGCATTCATGCATAGAGTTAAGTTTGTGTTGGAGTAGCTGTTATAAGATGAAAATAAGTATTTCTAGGGCTTGTGTATTATCACCACAAAATGTGATGAGATAAACAGACAAGGTCTCATCGAAATAGACAACCTGCCTCCCAACTTAGGCTTGCTCCTGACTGGCTGGTAACTCCATCCTGGTATTACTATCAGATTATGCAGTGAGGCTGGCCTTGAACCACACATGTTACATCAGGATCATGATTCCAGCTACATGTACACCAGACAAGTTCATGGGTAGGGTTCTACAGCAATGCTGATCCACTCACTAAAAAGAGAAATTCACCCTCAAGCCAGAAACTACCTACAAGGACATCATAATTCTTAGTCTGCATTGAGAATCTGCCTGCCAAGTCAGGAACTACAGGGACGTTACTCATGTTTCCAGAGCCACTGCCTTGCAGTGTAAATGGGCATTCTGTGTCAACGAGTTCCCAGAGACTTTCTGAGGCAGATGCAGAAACAGATACTTGCAAGGAAGCTATTTCCAGACCTCATCTCCCTAGGAACTCTTTCTTAAAACTGATCTGTCACTTTACCTTTTTCACCCTCCTGTCCTTATTTACCCCTCTCTCAGTTTACAAAAGAAAGGTGAAACTCTCACTCATCCAGAAACTATGGTGTGTATTAATCTGGGATGTAAAAATCCTCTGGATTGCCAAGCAAAAAGACCATTCCCACCTGGCTTTCTCCAAAAAGAGGGTCCCATGGGGCCATGCCTTATTATTTATCCAGGTAACAATTTTATGGATAACTTCCTTCCCAAAGCTATCTACCTTAGAGTTAGGCCTTAGAAACAATGTGATTGTCACAAGGGTGTGTGGTTACATGTTGTTTGAATTAAAAAATAAAGCCAGACTTTTTCTGACAGATTCAGCTGATTGGTTCAACAGTGAAAACTGATTTAATAAGCGCCCAATGAATTGAATAGATTGGATGGCTAAGAGTCTCCAATTTATTCTCAAAATTATTTTCAAGCACAAACACAATAATTACTAGAATTGCTAGAAATTACATTCTTCTATTTAACATGGTACAAGAGGAATATAGTTGCTGATTTTTAAATATACAGAAGTGTTTTTGTTTTTTCAATTATATAATGCACATGAGCAATATTTTTTTTTTTTTTTTTTTTTTTTTTTGAGACAGAGTCTTGCTCTGTCACCCAGGCTGGAGTGCAGTGGCGCAATCTCGGCTCACTGCAAACTCCGCCTCCCAGGTTCACGCCATTCTCCTGCCTCAGCCTCCCGAGTAGCTGGCGCCTGCCACCACGCCTGGCTAATTTTTTGTATTTTTTAAGTAGAGACAGGGTTTCACCATGGTCTCGATCTCCTGACCTCATGGTCCACCCGCCTCGGCCTCCCAAAGTGCTGGGATTACAGGTGTGAGCCACCACGCCCGGCCTATGAGCCATATTTTTAAGACTATCAGGAAATATAGACCCCTCTAACTTGCTCAACAATAGTGTAGTTTAGGGGATACTCAACAGCCAATAATACTTTACTACAGCCCAGCATACTACAAAATGAGAGGCAGCGCCCTAAAACTACCTGAGCTATATCACCTTGTGAAACTCAGGAAATAAAAAGCCATAATTTGAAAAAACAAAAGACCTTAGAATTTTTTAAAATACCAATTTGATTTTGGAAAGCCATTTTGCTTTTTGTTCTGTGCGAATGGTTTCTTCATTGCTTCTACACTAGTTTCCGCATGAATTAAGGGCAAGTGCAAAAACTCAAACTGATATTTTAGGAATACTTATCTTTTCACCACTAATTGTAGTAATAGCAATGGCAATGATACCATACCTTCATTATAATGTGATCCATCAGTTAAAAAGTCAAGAATAGATTGGGTCCATGTCAGTGAGTGTTTGTATCGTTTTATACTGTTTTTCAAGGAACAATAACAGCTAAAAGGAAAAAGAAGAGGGGGAAAAAGAATTTTTTTTTACAAAAAAAGGAAAATATTTGCAGTAACCTCAGGACAATTGCTTTGAATAACCTTCCACAAAACTGGGAAGGAGAAAAAGCTCTCCACCACTTTATCAGTGTCTTTTTACTGCCTCTAGAGACTCCTCTCTCCTAGGCTCCAACCTTGCTGTCCATTAAACTCTGCCAGGGTTCCTGGATAACTTAGCAGTGGGGTCTCCCAGGACCATTTGCATTTTGAAAGAAGGCTTTTAAAAAATGAAAGGGCTTTTAAGACAAAGAGGATGCAGATTCCATCTTTGAATAGATGGGTCTACCTAGATATAAATAAAAGAAGTCTGGCAGAGACTGCTGTTTTAGTGTTCTATCCCTCTTAACTTTCTAGGTGTTTTTATTTTCATAGAATTATTGTCTTTAGTCTTATCCAAAAGGTTCATCGCCAGGGAGGTAAGTAACAGCAGTATAGGGAGGCTTGAAAAAGAGACCTGAGCTAGATCATTGTGGCAAACATCACAGGTTGACATTCGTCCTAATTTGTGTGCAGATAGAGATAAATCACAAAAACCTTAAATCCAGAGTGATATAAGAAGTGTAAGCTTTTATGAAGTATTAGCGTATTGAGATAACTTTCCAAAAAATAACAAATATTTGGGAAAAAATAAAGCAACTCCTTGACTTAAGGTTTCTGGAGGCCTGGCTGTGTAAACAGGCAATTAATTTCAATTCTCAACCCTCTTGTCCATTCCATGGGAGCTAGGAGGAGGCGATCTTCAGGGCCCTTCCAGTTCTACTGTAGGATACTGGACTTGGTGTTAAATCCCCCTTGACTGGCATCAAGCTTCTCTGTAACATTGAACAACTCACTAACCTGACCCTCAGTTTTCTGATCTACCTTAAAAAGGTTGTCTGAATAATCTATTGACCAAGCAAAGTGAAATTTAATACTTATTCCAGTAAGGGAAACTGCCACTTTGTTTTCATAATGTCTCAGAAGGGATAGGTCAGAGGTGGATATATGTAAGGTTTTGGGTTTGGGTTTCAGTGTTTGGAGGATGGAGGTCTATTTGAGATTGGGCAGAATTCTTGGTATGAGTTGAGGAGTATTGAAGATGCCTGGTGTGGACAAGTAATAGTTACTGTTCTGAAGATGGCAGTGCTGTGGTTGAGGACCAGGAAGGGAAAGTGACTTGCCTGGTGCCTCTCCACTGCTTTCCGTGTTCTTTCCCTCGGCTTTGGTTCAACATCTGAGTAATCCATTGTTTACAGGGAGTTTGCCCTTCTGTTTTCATTCTCCTTCTTGACTTGGGTGATCTAAGAGAAGAAAAGCAAATGGTGACCTTATGATGTCCTCTTCACATACGAAATTTATTTTTTGTGTGTGCCTTTTAGATTTTTAACCAGACACAACTGTAACAAACAAATACAACTGATTTTTATAGTGTTTTTTTTTTTTTAAGTTTTGGATTGATCCCCATTGGGTAGAGTCTTGACAAAACATCCTAATGAATACCAATTTTTTGTATGTGACTAGCTTGACCAGTTGAGTGACCTATTGTCTGGAGAAACGGGTTGGTTGGCCCAGCAGTCTATAGTTCAGATAAATGAATTTGGAGGAAGTGCCTGAAATCAACAATGAAGTTGCTGACTGGTTAACAGCTTTACCTTCCTGGACAAGTCAAGTCATATTGATGCAGAGCCCTCAGCTCTCAGCCCTGGAAATTAAGCTGGAGAGCTGCCAGGGGTCTTAGTTCTCAGGGGGGACCCACATTTCCAAATATCCATCTTCCATTTGAAACAGGATCCACATTATTCTGGCAGAAAGTATGTTATATACATTACTATGAACAGGAAATTCCAGCCCACAGAGGAAGAAGTCTTTCAGAGAGGAAGGGCCCTAGAGCCTGAGGTATGTGATTCACGGGTAGAATCACCCATTTCTATGTATAATCATCTTTAATTCATGTTGTTGTACTTTTTTAAATTAATTGATGTTTTGAGAAATAGAAATGAATTTTTAATATATTTTAGAACTCTTTGATGAGAAAAAAAAAAGTGGGCCATTTATACAGAACTTGAGGCTACCGGCCCATGCTAAAATGCAGATGATTCACTTGGCACAAACAGGCATCTGTGTCATTGTTTTATAAGACTTATCTGAAGAGGACTGTGAGAGAGAGGATGTTCCACTAGCTGAATTATAAAATCCAAGATTGCTATTAAATTTGTTGTTGTTCTGACTTAGACTATATCATTCAGCTCCACTAAGGAAAGCTTCTTTTCAAAAGGCAGTGACCTTTTCTCTGCATCAGGCGAAATCAAAAACAAATAGCAATGTGCTTTCAAAAGCGTCACTACCTTTGTTGAGATTTCCTCTATTCAAAGCCCTGAAATTGAGCAAAAATGCATTATCATTCCTGCAAGGCTGAATGAATAGAGAAATGTCAAAATAAAACAATTAAACATTTTACATTATTTTAGAAAGTTCCATCCTTTCGTGGTTGGCCATGAGTACCTCCTTAGCGAGGACAGTATCTTTATAACCTTTCGAATGCTCAGTCTCACATGATGTTTGCATTCTGACGTTTGGTTTTATAACGTAACTTTCTTTACTATGCACTTATATTAATAATTGTTTAAGTCTTAAGGAATAGTCTTTAATGCTACTTAATACAGAAATTAAATGGATTTAATAAAAGACATAGAGTTAGTATTTCTCTTATTCATCATTTTAAAAGAATCATTTAATGACTATAAATACAATATACTACTTACATATATATAAAATCACTATGTATTTACTAATCTGCAGTTATGTAAATGACATTAGCTGGATTTCTTTCCTGAAAGAAAGTGCCCCTAAGAATTCACGCATTCATTCAAGAAATATCTCTGTAGTGTCTTTCACATGCCAGGCATTTCACACCATTTGCTTTTTCCCATTTGGAAAGTTCTCCTTTCATAATTATTGTTCCATAGGTTAGCCAGCTATTCAGCAACTTTGGATAAGGTCGTGTTATTTCTCTGCAGCTCTGCATTCTGGGCAGAACTAGCAAGACACCCTCTACACTACTGGGAGGGCCCGAGTGCCTTACAGCGTCCCCTAGACCTTTGAGCTGGGCTCCTCAGTGGAAAGGCAAGGTGCTGGACTGACCCTACAGATGAGAGAAAGGACAGAGACCCTTGCAGCCTAGGGTTTGCGGCAACCCCTGAGATAGCAGCGATTTTTTTATTAGCATTTGGTATGAATAATCCCAAGTTTTAAGAAAATAGAGTATTGAGAATGAATGTCATAAATATTTATCTTTGTAATTCTATTAAGCCTGGCTGCTTATTGTTGGCTTTTTCTTAAGGTTTTCCTGACACTTAAAAACTCTAGTAGGTTAGTTGAAAGGCTATTTGGAAATAAACTAAGTAGATAGATGAAAATTAACTGTATTCAGACAACCATAAAGTAAGGAGACAAGATGTGTAGGCATATGTTTTTGCATAAAACATAAAATAGTAAATATTTAAAAGCGGCAAAATATAACTAAAACAAAAATAATATAAATACATTTTTAGATAGTACCTGATTTGTGGTAATCAAAATATATTTTATGAGATAGCATATGATTTATAGATTGTTTTTGGATAAACCCAAAAGTGATGATAATAGTGTTATGGATTAGAAGGGCTACTATTGAGTTTTACCAAACAGATGTGGGAGGATTTTTTTAATAGAGTATTTTTTGAACAGTTTTAGGTTTGCAGCAAAATACAGCAAAGGTACAGAGATTTCCCACGTACCTTCTGCCCCCACACAGGCAGTCTCCCCAGCTATCAACATCCCCATCAGAGTGGTACAGTTGTTACAATTGATGAACCTACACTGTCACCTCACTATCACCCCATATCTGTAGTTTACACTAGGGTTCACTCCTAGAGTAGTACATTCTATGGGTTTGAACAAATATGTGATGACGTGTATCTACCATTATAATATCATACAGAGTAATTTCAGTGCTCTAAAAATCCTCTGCGCTCCACCTATTCATTCCTCCCTCCCCACAAACCCTGGCAACCAATGATCTTTTTACTGTTTCCACAGACATAGAAATGAACATAGGAATACATAGATATGTGTCTCCATAGACATGCATTGATGTTTATGGCAGCTTTATTCATAATTGCCAAAACTTGGAAGCAACCAAGATATCCTTCAGTAGGAGAATGGATAAACAAACTATGGTACATCCAGACAGTGGAATAATTATTCAGCATGGAAAAGAAATGAGTTATCGTCATGAAAAGACATAGTGTAAACATCAGTGCATGCTACTGAGTGAAAGAAGTCAGTCTGAAAAGTCTACATACCATATGATTCCAGCTATATGGCATTCTGGGAAAGATAAAACTATGGAGACAGGAAGATATTTTAACAAGGTCTTTCTTTTGTTATTTTATCACCGGAGAGTAAAGTAGTAAAGAAAAAATGGAATACATATCTGTTGAAAATTGGCCAATGCAGTTTCTGCAACATTTACAAAATCTCACTTTTATTGTAGTGAAAAGTTCAGCCTTTGCATTGTAATCTGCACATTTCTGAGTCAGTAGTTGGGTTACTAAATTTGAATCCCAGTGAATGATGCGGGGTTGCAGACATTTTTAATGCTGAAATTTAATAGATGCACTAAAGGCATGGATTTCTCATGAGTTAATTTTTCTTTTTTGTTTATAGTATGGGTATAAGTGCATAAGATAAAGACATTCAAGGTTTATTTTATTTTCTGCCTACAATGAAGTTCTGGTCGCCCATGTATTTACATGCCTTTCTATGAAAACATTTTTGTGAATAACACAAGATTGGGAAGAACTAACCCGCGGTTGCTATGAAAAAGCCAGATCCACTTACTCGGGACAGGGCTGACTCACAAAGGAGTGGGGTATCCACTAGGATAAAAATGCAGCTTTTTCCTCATCTCAGCAAGAGGCCATTACCGACGAGCTCACCCATTAGCATCCGCTGTTGTCTCTACTTGGGAAGATCACATTGTCACTCTAGTGGAGTCAGGTAAGAGCCATTTCCAGGAAATACTCATTATCTATTCTCTTAGTTATACAGTCATAGTTTTACATAATTACCACTGAAAGACCATTTTCCTGTTGTCTGCTAATGTGATTACATTACATTAACCAACCTCGGATAATACTTCCAAATGTATTACTTGTGGAGTTCAAGATTTGAGCAAAATCCCTCAAATGGAATGCTCTGCAAAGTTATACTCCCGTTCCTTCAGATGGTAATTACATTTAATACCAGATGGCATTGTGTAATCTAACTTTTCTATAATGAGTGAAAGTAATTCGAAGACTCATAGACCTCTCCCTTTCATTACAGAATGTATAGGCTTTTCCCACACCCTTGTTCTGGGACATTAAGAAAGAAGACATGGAGACAAAGAAGAAACGAACCGGGGACCCCCTGCTACTGTGTCTATAAACAACTAGTGGTGTTTAAAGGCTGATAAAGCTCCAAAGATCTCTCTTATAACCATAATCTTTGGGCCAATTTTAAAATATTTTAGATGGAGAAATGTCAAGAAAAATAGAGACAATTTCAAGACATGATTCTCTTTCCCCAACCTCCATAAAAGATTATATATATATATGGCTGTCATATAAGGAGCAATTGAAATTCCACAGCACAAAGGCAATGCAGGGGGAAAAAAAAGGATCAATCTTTCATATTTTTTTTTCTCAAAGGCTTGGCAAGAAACCAGGGGTAATATTTTTGCAACTGGGAATGTGTGTTTGCTGAAGAATATTCCCACATTTGAATCATCCTCAGGGGTCCTCATCTTGTTTTACTTTCAAAGGTAGAGAGGGCATAACATTAACCCCAACTGGGAAAAGGAAAATGCCTCACTGTAATTCTCCTCCAGGGAACAGGAATAAAGGGATTACATATGCCTGCATAATGCAGAATTTCCTCACTCAGACAAGACAAAAGACTTCATTATTTTTCACCAGACACTTGAAGTCTTGTGCCTCCCAGTTACAGAAGCCAAGGAGGCAGGCCAATATTTTATATTAAGCCACTAGATGGAGTTCCTTAAAAAGTGGCCTTCTAGTACTTGCCATTATGAAGAGATCTAGGGAAGATGTTAAGAACCTTGATACCTGACACTACCCAGTCTTTCCCCTAAGAAAAGTGAGACTGTCCCTGAAGATCACAGTATTTTTCCAGCACCATTAGCTTTGCTCTTACTCTGGATGACAAATAAATGAACATTTTCTTCCTGAAAACGTACCTCGTTTGTGCTTATGTGAGACCAAAAGGCATCTCAACCCTAATGAAAAATGAAAAGTGGCAAAATATAACCAAATGGAATATTCGAGTATTTCTCCTTCTGCGTAGGTCCATTACTTGGTAACTTTAAAGATGTATGCATCTCATTTCTTATATAAAATATTAGAAGTCTCAAATTTTGTAGTTATTCACTAGTGCGGCTTGCAAGTATTCAATTCCTATAAGAGGAGGTATCTGGAGACCACGTTCCCAGCAACAGATCTGATCTCCAGTTAAAGGAATAGAAATAAGTTCACCTGCTACAGCCTGCTCTGCTTCCACGTTGGCTTTCAGGCTTCCGTAATAGCTTTCACATACAACGTAGAGAAAGATTTATGCATTTTTCAGTTGTAAGGTGCAATGTCTTTTTTTTTTCATTACTGTCTCTTCTAGCGTAGGTATGCAGCCCATTATTCCTGAGTGGCATCATATTCTAACTTGAGATAAAATTAAGATTATTTAACTTGCCCCTTTCAAAAGTATATTTTAAACACATGCTGTTTTGTCCGTGATGATTTTCATGCTTCAGAAGCATGGAGTGATCAAAAAAGAAAATATTTGATCTTCACAGAATTTCAAGGTTCATTCATTCCACAAATATTTATTGAGCACCTACTGTGGATAAGAGCTGAGAAATAATCATGAACAATTGTAAAGACAATGCCTGCTCTCTTGGAGCTCTTTGGAGCATGGCGTATGTGACGAATATAAAAGACCAAAGAAAATGGCATGGAGAGAATGAGGTTCCTCCTGGTAAAGACGAGACCAGAAAGGGAGGTTAGAGGGAGTCTAAACAGGGCTTTGTAAGCCACACTGCACATTAGGCTTAGTCTTTTTAAGGCAGTGATGGTAACTGCATTCGTGATCTATTGCTGCATGACAAATTACACCAAAACTGAAGTGATTTAAATGACACGTTTTTCATCTCACAGTTTTAGTCAGGAATCTGGGCATCACTTAGTCATGTCTCTCTCCAAGCTACATGCATTTGGACTTGAATGGGAAGAGCCCCACTCAGTCGCATGGTTATTAGTGGATTCAGTTCCTTGTGAGCTGTGATGTGAAGGCTTCAGTTCCAGCTGGTTTCATTCCTCCCCAAGGGGAACTCTCCACAGAGCACCTCACAAAATGCAGCTTGCTTCACCAGGGCAAGCAAACAAGAGGGCAAGAGCAAGTCAGCATGAGAGAGAGAGAGAGAGAGAGAGAGAGAGAGAGAGCGCTCTAGGAAGACAGAAGTCATAGTGTTCTGCAACCTCTCCCATTCTTCTGCTCCTTAACAGGAAGTCACTAAGTGCCACCCACATTCAAGGGGAGGGAAGTAAGTACCCAAGGGCGTGAAACCCAGGAGCCAGAGGTCATCAGGGTAATCTTAGAAACCTGCCTGCCACAATACCATTATGGACGTTCATTCCAGAGAACATTCGGTTTGGGATAACAATGCAGTATCTTTTCTGAGGGTGGAGGCATGGGTCCACAATGGACATCACTATCAGTCAGAACACAAAAGACTTAGCTTCTGCTATTATCCTCTGCCAAACTTGCTGCTCAGTCCCCAGTGCTATGTAGAGTGTTATAACATCCACCATGACACAGGACAAGATACAACAGGAAATAATAGCAACTAAAATTCAAAGAAAGTGTTGATGTTTCCAAAGTGCTATCACATTCATAATCATCTTTACTTCTTCCAACTCCCTGTGAAGTCAGAAGGAAAGGCATTATTGTTCTCTACATTTTACATATGAGAAATGGAGGCTCAGAGAAAGCACATCACCTGTCTAAGGTCCCACAACTTATAAAAGCTGAAGTCAGAAGTGTGTGCTTCTAAAGCTTATGTTTTCTCAACTCATCTTCTCCATTAGGCTTCCAGAAAAAGGCAGAACTTTCCATCAGCAGCTGCACTGCAGGCTGGACTTCTTTGAACCGTGAGAGACTAGCAAGTTAGGGATGGGGTCACACAGTCCCCATGCACCTGATGCTACTCTCCCTACTCACCCCTCCCCACCTTTTCACTTACTCATTCTGTTCAGCAGGCAGCCTGAGGGCCAGGAACTGAACTTCCTAGGAATGGGAGGCTGAGTGATAAAGTGGTCCCTAATCACCTCACAGCCTAGTAAGGGGAATAACTAATGATAACAAAATGCCGTAAGCATTAAACAAGCTTGGTTAATAACATACTGTAGGAACATGGAGTATAAAACAAGTCATTTTTTTGTGCTTTCACATAGGTGAAATATTCATTTTTCATTTCATGTTACTTTTCAGAACCCATTTGTATCAGTCTGTCATTATATTGTGCATGTTAAAACACTATTTGGTATTTCATGGTTTGCCTTACTGTATATGCTTATCTATGGTAACATTGTATTTCCTTTAAAAATAATAAAGCAAACTTCTACCATCCTTTTGTATGAACCTGGGCACATTGGATTAGAGTACATGTAACCTCTTAGCAGGTCTGATTGTGTCCAACTGAAGTTCATAGCTTTCTGGCAACACTGTTATTTTCCAAAATAGCAAAATTTCTTACATGGCCAAGGAAAGTGACAATGGCTTAGGCAGTACAAGGCTGTTTCATTATGCAGAAACATCCTATCGTGGGCATCTTTCTATACCTGTTTCAATGTCCAGGTCAGCTCCAGGCCAAAGGGTTATAAAACTTCCCTTCTATTCCCTTCCCTTGCTCCTGCATCTACCATCCAGTCTCAGGTTTATAACTTCCATCTGCTGTCCTTCCTTCATCCACCAGGAACCTGTGTGTGGCCAGTGGTCTCCTTGTATAATGGAATGAGATTTTTCAGAATGTTCTCTTTAGACATATTTATGCATCTGTAGAAAAGTTGCTTCATGTTGTAAATGAAAAATAATGATTATTTGGGGTTTGTTTCCAAGAATACATTTACATTCAGTGAATTTGTATGGTTTTTCATAGATACTCACCATAATTATCTTCATCCACATTAAAAGCATTTTTAAGGACTTAAATATGACATATTTAATAAGTTCTTATATAATGTATTATTATATAATAAGTTCTTATATGATTTATTATATAATAAGTTCTTCTGTAATACGTGTTATATTTAAGTACTTAAAAATGCTTCTATTATACATGTATCATAAGCACTGCTATTTTAAGTGTGCTAAGCACATACAAATCCTTTTCTCAAAGATCTTAACTCTGAGACAGACAGTAATCATATTATTCAAAGTCATTCAACAAATGCATCTTAATAAACATATTAAATATGAAAATTATATGTAAAAAATGACAGAATTATGTGTTCAGGTGTTGAGCAAATAGAGTATCATTAGATTTGCATATGATAAAATCATTGCATTTTCAACCTGTGAGCTGTCTTTCAGAGCAAGCCTTTCTCTTCATTTTACCACTAAGGAAGTTGGGCCCAAAGATCACCCAACTGGTTCACAGCAATGTAACTTCTGGCACACAAGTCTTTTAATCCCTTGTGTTATTTTCTTGCCACTTACCAACTATCTCAAGGGAATTCCTGTCATTCCCAGTTGGAGAAAATTTTCTGGAGAATAATTTTTTTTCTCACGAAAATCGTTCACACCACAGGTGTTAGGCCACCCAGTTGTCTTCACTCATTAGCAAATCTGAAATTAACACAAGTCCAGTTATGGTCCAAAGAGAACATGTTTTTAAAAGTCTCCATGGTTTAAACAAGTGGTAACTGGTTACCAGTAAGCCACAAGCTTCAGACTGAGGTTTCTGTAGGTAATAATTCCAAAAACTGTGTGCCTTTCTTTTTAGAACAGTGATTTTAAAAACAACACATAACATTTGCCATCTAAACCATTTCTAAGTGTACAGTTCAGTCATGTTAAGTATGTTTACATCGTTGTGCATAATTCCAGCTTTAGTTACTGCTCTTTATGACTCATTTTTGCTTCTAAACTTTATGTTTTCCTAAAGTTCTGCAAAATCTCCTTGGAACATATATTTCATCATTCCAGAAGCCTGAGTGGACAAATCCTTCCCAAAGGGGGTTTATTAGAAACCTTGTTTAAATTCAAAACCAACATCATGATTGCCTGTGTGTATGAGTCTGTTTTCATGCTGCTGATAAAGACATACCTGAGACTGGACAATTTACGAAAGAAAGAGGCTGAATTAACTTACAGTTCCATGTTGCTGGAGAGGCCTCACAATCATAGCAGAAGGTGAAAGGCACATCTCATATGGTAACAGACAAGAGAGCTTGTACAGGGAAGCTCCCCCTTTTAAAACCATCAGATCTGGTGAGACTAATTCACAATCACGAGACTAGCACAAGAAAGAGCTGCCACCATGATTCCATTACCTCCCACTGGGTCCCTCCCACAATACGTGGGAATCCAAGATGAGATTTGGGTGGGGACACAGCCAAACCCTATCACTGTGGGTAGGCTGGCCTTCCTTCTTATGGCCTCCTGATAGAAGCTCTACCATTATTTTTGGAGAGGAGGGAGGAGGCAGAAGGAGGAGGGGCAAGAGGGGAGCTTTCTGTTTATTTTCCAGCCGTTCTTCATAGCCGTGTACTTCTGCTTTGTAAATGTTCTTGACACAGAACGTAAAGTTCATTTTCCTTTATAATTATACGTTATTTGCTGTACTTTGTTTTCATTGGTGTTGCCTTTAAAATAATAAAAGTAATGAGCACTTATGTATTATTCATCTCAAGTGTACAAACCATGCATTTATCTTGGGCTCCTTCTTTTTTTCCTAGAGCTTGCACCCGACAGCGCATGCTGAGTGGATCATTCGAGGGGCAGCCGGCAAAGGAGAGGTCAATCCTCAGCGTGCAGCATCACATCCGCCAAGAGCGCAGGTAAATACTCAGAAAGACAGGGCTTCAGCGACTGTAAAAAAGAGGGGGTTTTACAGGAAATGGTTGCTGTACACAGCCACCGCTGTCAGCCCTGGCTGCCAGACAGGCATGGCTGAGGAATCGAGTTCTATTTGCTGTTTGTTACAACAATGAAACACCTACTCAGATCCAAAGATTCAAAAACATCTCTACTTCACAATCCTTTTCCTTGGAGATGGCCAAATTCTCACTTTTAAGATCAGAAGGAAAAATTCTGAATTTTGTTAGATGGCATCAAAGACATTTGGAAAGAGTATAAGCTTCTGCTACGAAAAGAAATCATAGGCATTTGTGGTGTTGTAGCAGAAAAAGTGTTTTATTTTGAATTTACCATGGTCACTGCTTGAAAGGAGGGTTTGATCGTGAAATGTATTAACCAGTGACTGTGGTTGTTTTAGGTCACTAAGACATGGATCAAACAGCCAGAGGATCAGCAGGGGAAAATCTCTTGAAACTTTGACTCAAGATGTAAGTTTTAAGCAGTGCTTTGGATTTCAGAAGCATGATTATGAAAATGTATTTAAATGACTGCTTAGACAGTGTCAGTGCCGGAGTCTTTCTGCCGCATTCCCATGTCTCCTTAAGACTTCATACCAGAGGGAATCAGGAAACTCAGGATATGAATTATGTAGCCAAGTACCAGAAGTAACTGTTAACAGCAGAAAACTCCAGTCATCCCACACAAAGCACATGTCTTAGTTAAAATTGTAACACAAAAGTGTCATATCAGTTGCATTTGACTTGAAATTAAAGACACTTTAAGCATTTTAGATAGGTTTGATTTGCATCATTGACTTTGAATATTCCCTAAGAATCAAATATTCTAGAATCTAGATCAAGGGTCTATAATTTCAGGGCTTTTATATGAGGAAGTGAAATTTTATTTCTAGAAGAATTTTTCTGTCAAAGACTAGCTAGTATTTCCCAAGAAAGACTCTAGGTCATGTATTTATTTACTAGTTCTATAAATAGTTATCAAGTGTTTGTTATGTGCTGGGTCCTGTTCTAAGGAATGAGGAGCAGTGGGGAAATAGGATAGACTCAATGCCCTCCTGGAGCTTAAATTTTAGAATAGGAGACAGATCATAAGTTCGTAAAAATATAAGGGAATTTCTGGAGTGATTTCTTTTTATTTTCCATCGTCTCTTCATTACTGTGACAGATTTGCTTTGTAATGTAAAGTGAAATGAAGTCACGTAAAGAAATCAAAGGTGGGGATTTGGGGGCTGGGAATTTTAGATATGATGGTTATCGTAGACCCCTCTGCGTTATCCCAGAGACCCAAATGAAATGAAGGAGCCACGAAAAAAGTGCATAGAAGCCAAGCGTTAGATGGCCCAGCAGCTATACCATGCAAAGATTACAGTGAAAGGAAAGGCATATTAAATAACTGTAATTATAAAGTCCTGATTAAAAGACAGGCCTTAGGTTGAATCTGGATGAACTGGCTAAAAAAGTAGTCTTGAATGTTCAGAGTCAAGGATGGCACTTGAGAAAGGAGGGTTAGCAAGAGAAAGTTAGCAAAGCCTTGGGGTTATTTTGTTTTTCTCTTTTTCACCACTTACCTCTTATTTCTTGAGTTTTTGGAGTGTTGGCCTACTACATCTGCTTTCATTCTTTAGAAACTTGTGTGTTTTCGTCTGAGTAGATGGTTTTTATTAAGTGTTCCAGGCAAAATCAAGAGCTAGAAGTTGGCAATGAGAACACCTGGTATCACCAGTACCCTATAGACATGGTTCTTGTTGGCACAAGATCTGTTACTGCCATGATTTTTAATATCCAGAGCTCTATCTGATTGGCTACCATATTGTTGACATGGAATTGCCATCAAATCCAACACATGGCCTGTGCACTTAGAATTGCAGAGTCAGCCATATTGCACGGAGAACATTTTCAGGTAAAAAGTCAAAGAGGCAACCCTCATTCAAAGCGCCATCAATGCGTTTCAACCGAAATGTACAACCTACATAAGAATCAAATCAGAACATGTCTTTGAAAATAATGTGTTTAAACATAGACAGCAAAGGCCCTGTTTGAATAGTCTAAATGCCAGAGCTTACTTCTTCAGAGACTTCCTACCCTATCTTTCATCTAGAAGTAGAGCAAAATCCATCTCCCATCTTCTCCATAGCAAAATGTCATGGGGTTCTGATCATTTCCAATAAATTCTTATAAGGTCTTTTCTCCCACAAAGGGGAGATTTAAATTAGAGAATTTTAACTTTTTCACTTATTCTGAATGATAGCAGACACAGATAATTAAGTCTAAGGAGAGCTTTCTATAAAATCTACTGAGTTACTGGAACTCTGGCCCTGCACCTTCCATGGGGTCCATCTAAAGGTCTGTGAAGGGCCCACATGGCCTGCTCACCTCTCTTAGATTTACCTACACTGGCATCCTGGCTGTTCCATGTGTAGACATGCCGGGCCTGCTCCCAGCTGTGGAAGAACACATGTCTGCAGCCCTACCACAACCTACACCCTCACATCCTTCTAGTCTTTCCTCAGATAGCACCTTCATATTGAGGTCTACCCTGACCTGGTCACTTAAAATCACAATCTTCTAGCCTGTGAATGCCTCTCTATTCCTCTCACCCACTGTGATTTTTAAAAAAAATCAGATCACTCAGCATCCTCTAATATACTTATTTTGAATTATTTTTTATCTGTTTCCCACTGACTAGAACATCCTATGAGAACAAGGATATTTTGTTTCCACTTGCCATATCCCACACATTAGAACAGTGCCTGGCACGTAATAGGATTTCAGTCAATATGTGCTGAATGAATTACTTTTCAGAGGAAAAAATACTCTTGCTATGAAGACTGTGGCCATTAAAGATATATATTTAATCTTATATATACTGTAAATTTATATATTTAATGTAAATACATACATTTAGTTTATACATATTTAATGTAAATATATACATTTAGTATAAATATACTTATTGTAAATATATACAACTCATAGATATATATTTATTGTAAATATAGTATAAATATATTTATTGTAAATATACACATTTAGTGTAAATATACATATTATAACTATACATTTAGTATAAATATACATATTATAAAATATACATTTAGCATAAATATATGTTTAACAGTAAATATATATAATTAATATTTATACTCTATATCGAGGGAGATAGTGGTTTTAATTTTTTTAACTGATAATATATTTTGCATTCAAAACCCTCCTATTTTAACATACCCCCTTTTATTTCTAGCATTCCAATACAGTGAGATACAGAAATGCACAGAGAGAAGACAGTGAGATAAAGATGATTCAGGAGAAAAAGGAGCAAGCAGAGATGAAAAGGTACAGGTTGCTGCAGTGTTCCATGGCTCTCATTTGAGAATGGCAGCATTTCCCTTAGCCTTATTCTCCCACGAATTTCTCCTCCAAGGAAAGTTCAAGAAGAGGAACTCAGAGAGAACCACCCGTACTTCGATAAGCCCCTGTTCATCGTCGGGAGAGAACACAGGTTCAGAAACTTTTGCCGGGTGGTGGTCCGAGCACGCTTCAACGCGTAAGTACACTTCATTTCAGCCAGGTGTTTGGCCTGAGCCATGCAAACAGCAGGGGTGTTGTCATATGAAGAAGAAGGAACATGTAATCCTAATGGGGTCACAAAATAAACTGTGGACTAATTAATCATGCTGCTCCTCTTTGCTGAACACCCGACCAGGTGGAAAACAAACAAAGGTCGCAAGTAGTTAACATTTATAGAAAACTCGCATCGATAAAACACAATACAGCCATTTTTGTTTGTGCATTTTAGCAGTTTCCTGATACATTTATATCGGAATTATTAACTCCATATTTTATTTTGGAAATACTGAGACGAAAGGAGACTAAAGGACATGGTGAAATGAAGGTCATTGTCCATGTCTTCCATCAGGCTTGTAGTTTCTTTGTGGTAAAAATACCTCAACTGGTTTATTGGAGAATAATGTAAAGTTGACTAGTGCTTTCATTACCAACTGTTATATGAAGGAAACCCACTGTCCGCTGTCTCTACTCTACCAACATGGAAGAAATGTGTAAGAAGCCATCAGTAGGGTGAATGCTGAAGACACTGTATTTGTGGACACCTAAGCCAAGTTTGATGGGCAACCAATGGATGAAATGGATTTTTGTCAAGCATACCTGTGTTAGTCCATTTTCATACTACTGATAAAGACATACTCAAGACTGGGTAATTTATAAAGAAAAAGAGATTTATTGGACTCACAGCTCCACGTGGCTGGGGAGGCCTCACAATCATGGTGGAAGGCAAAAGGCACATCTTACATGGCACAGGCAAGAGAGAATGAGAGAGAAGTGAAAGCAGAAATCCCTCATAAAATCATCAGATCTTATGAGACTTATTGACTACCACAAGAACAGTATGGGGGAACCGCCCCCATGATTCAATTATCTCTGACTGGTTCCCTCCTACAGCACGTGGGAATTATGGGAGCTACAATTCAAGATGAGATTTGGGTGTGGACACAGAGCCAAACCATATCGGTACCTTTAAGTAAATATTCCGAAGACATTAAGAGTCATGGAGGAAATGAGAAAACTTTCCATGTTCCCATTATGTAGTTGGACTGTCCCTGATGCCATCGTTTAAGTAAATTGCTTTCTTTGTTATTAATTAGCAGCATATAATAATCGCTATCTGTTATGGACTGAATTGTTCTCCCCCAACAAAATCCATATAGTAGAGTCTGAACCCTCAGAACCTCAGAATGTGACTGTATTTGGAAATAGGAATTTTAAACAGGTTAATTAAATTAAAATGAGGTCATTAGAGTGGGCCCTAATCCAATATGATTGGTTTCCTTATAAGAAGGGAACATTTGGACACAGACATACACAGAGAGAAGACCTTGCGAAGACATGTAGGGAGAAGACGGCTGTCCACAAGTCAAGGAGACAGCCCTGGAACAAGGTTATCCCTCACAGCCCTCAGAAGGAACCAACTCAGCTGGTATCTTGATCTTGGATTTCCAGCCTCCAAAACTATGAGAAAATAAACTTACGTTGCTTAAGCCACCCAGTCTTAAGCACCAGTGGTACTTTGTTACAGCAGCTCAAGGAAACTAATACAAACTATTATAACATTTCAGGGATGGAAGAGACTTCAGGGACCACTCAGTGTCATTTGTGTGCCCCCTTCTTCAACAGAGGAGGACATTTAAGCGTGCAGAAGTTGATGGCTTTGCTCAGGGACCCAGCTACTACCTGGCTGTCTCTTGATTGCCAGAGTATTGTTCTTTCTGCTTCTATAAAGACTTTCACAATTTAAAACAACTGAGTCATAATTATTAAAATCTTCCATGAGTTTTCAAAGTAAAGGAAGAAAATGCCAGTTTAGAGATCGATTTGATCACTTCTCGAAGTAGGTTTTTTATCTTGAATTATCCTGTTGGCTGCCTGCACCTTAACATCTCATGGCTAATTCTCCACTTCACTTAGTGTGGTGGAATTTCCCTTTTATCAGCAAGGCAGCTGATGTTGATTACAATTGATGAAGACTCTGTTGTAACTGGGGACACATACGCAAAGACTGTAAGCAATCTCATTGACAGTGCTCACAGGCTTCCTGAAAGTAGAAACAATGAATCTGCCTTCCAAGAAATTCTAAATAATCATTCTACAACATCACAGTTAAATGCAGGAGGAAGAAGTCTATTTAAATTGTGGAGATTTAATTAAATAATTTCAAAGAACGAACATTCTTGAGCTATTAAGACAAAGATTTTAAATGAGTATTTTTAAATGAAAGTCAAAATTTAATTTGGTACTACCCATGTTAGAAAATTCTGAACAAAGTCACAAGGTCTAAAATCAAGTATTTTGAGAAACATAAAACTTTATTTTCATAAGCATCAACTGCAAATTCTTTGGATTTTTTCTTTCGTCTAATGTTCTCTGACCTCCAGAGTCACCTACAGTTAACATATTTTATAATGGACATTGTAGAGAGGATGTACAAGAGATTTTAGGTAGATGTTTGCAAATATGATTTTTAGCAAGTTAAAACATGCTTGCTGTGTTGCAGAATTTTATATATGTGTTCTCTTACAGATCTAAAACAGACCCTGTCACAGGAGCTGTGAAAAATACAAAGTACCATCAACTTTAGTAAGCATTAAAAACTTCATTTTCTATGCACATTTGAAGTTTTCATGTACTATTTTATGCTGCATACAAATATTAAAATTCTCTTTTGTCTTCTTGCTACATAGTGCTGTGAAATAGATGATTGGGGAAAGATGTTTTTAAAATACCAGTCATGTTGATAGAGCCACAGAAGCCATCATCTCTAAGTCTTAGAAGCCTTTCCTGGAACCTTTATGTTTCTCAGTTTTGTTTGGTCTTTGGCAGTGATTTGCTGGGATTGGTCACTTACCTGGACTGGGTCATGATCATCGTAACCATCTGCTCTTGCATTTCCATGATGTTTGAGTCCCCGTTTCGAAGAGTCATGCATGCACCTACTTTGCAGGTACCGCTGCTAAATCTCAGCTTACAACTAGGAGGTAAAATACTGACCTGCCGTTTTTCCGTTCATTGTAACCACACTGCCTTTTGCCCATTTCAGATTGCTGAGTATGTGTTTGTGATATTCATGAGCATTGAGCTTAATCTGAAGATTATGGCAGATGGCTTATTTTTCACTCCAACTGCTGTCATCAGAGACTTTGGTGGAGTAATGGACATATTTATATATCTTGTAAGCTTTTGGTTATTTCCTAAATGAAAAATGTAATGGTTTTGTAAAATCTCCTCATTTCTTGGTATAAGTGCAAGATATAGTATGAGTCACAGAGGTTTAGATTCCCTAACTGAATTCTTAAATGGACTCTAGAGTAGTTCATAGTTCATTATATACAAATAAGGGCCATGCATGTAAAATCTAAATTAAGAGCATCATAAATATCTATGGATAGTTATGTTGTTCAAATACACTAATCACAATTTTATGTATGAATGAGACATACACGAATAAGGTCTAACATAGCAAACCTAGTTTGCATCCCACAAATCTTATGGCTTCTATACTAAAAAAAAAAAAAAAAAAAAAAAAAAAAAAGGTTTGTCTCATATAAACCATGTTATTGATTATGAGCCCCTTATTGTTGAAAGCCAACTAAAGTGATTGTGATTGGACCTCTCTCCTGATTCCAATGCATAAAATACCTGGCTATAGCAGGTGCCCATTCAACTGTCCAGTAAAACTGGCTGGAAAACCACAGAAATGGGCTCAAAGAATTTTTTATTTTTTCTGTACGTCCAAGAAGGCATGAAATCATTGTCTTTGCAGACACAACAAGGAAAATTGTGATCATTAACAGGTAGCATGTTGCAGATCATTGATAAAATAGCAGTAACCTTGATAAAAGGAATTCCAGCCATACTGACATCAGCGGAGCCTCCAGAGTAGTAAGTTAAAAGAATGCACTGGTGTACACACACACACACACACACACACACACACACACACGCACACACGGTGTGGACACCTCCATTTCTTTCCTGCATACACATGATGACTTTCCTCTGAGGTATCTAGTAAGTCCAGATGAGGTTTGTTGTTTAAAGTTAACGGATTGCACGTACAACCAGTGAGTGGAATCTCTGCTAAATGAAAAGTTGTGGCCAGTTCGCTCTCAGAAAATGTAACTAGCAGGAGATGAATTGTATAAATTCCAGAGGTTGTTTTTTCCCCTTTAGGTGAGCTTGATATTTCTTTGTTGGATGCCTCAAAATGTACCTGCTGAATCAGGAGCTCAGCTCCTAATGGTCCTTCGGTGCCTGAGACCTCTGCGCATATTCAAACTGGTGCCCCAGATGAGGAAAGTTGTTCGAGAACTTTTCAGCGGCTTCAAGGAAATTTTTTTGGTATGTTAGAATTATCCTTTGATTCCAGTTCACAGTAGTCCAACTGTAGTAGCTAATGAGGAAAAAGTGAGTCTCGCTTATCAAGGTCAATTCAGTAGTTTTGGTTATTGCCAGAGGGTTATAGAGGCACTAACAAAACACAATGCACCTTCAAACACTTTACCCGTGGGCACCTCTGGCGTAGGAGTTTATTTAATTCACCTAAAGAGAAGCACTCTGAGATTTGAAAGAGTTCGTATCTGCTGACTCTTTCGGTCCTACCTCTTGACTCTAAGTTATACTCTGGGTTTTAGTTTCCTCCCATCTGAAAATGAAGGATAAGAAGATTCAACACCGTGTACTCCACAAATGGGATTAGGAATTCATGCATTTGGGCTCCTAATTTCATTCTGTGTGTTCTTGAAAGAGTATAGCACAGAATTCTTCTCTAGATCTCAGGAGTGTTAACACAAAACAACTTTTAAAATGCAACATATAGGTATAACCCACTTTAAGTAACTTCAGCATTACAGTAATGAGTGATTACAAAGATGATTGAGGGGGCAAAACGTACTTTTTAGCTGGGCAAATGTTGATTTAGGGTCTTCTGAACACAAGGCCAGAGATAAAACAACAAGAAAGAGGCTCATTGTTCACAATCTGTTACAGAAAGAGCTTTGCCTTACAAAACAGTGATCAAAAGATTCTTTTTATTATTGATGAGGTCTGCTTGTGCATGAGAAGCATGAGTTAATTTACATAGGCTCGTTTTGGATCTTGCTTTCTAGAGACATACCTGTAATGAGAAAACAGCTTTAGTTGTGGTTGATACGAATGTATTTTAGAGATAGATTGTGATGTTACTAGAGGTATATCATTGCTGATTTTTTTTTTTTTAGACGGAATCTTGCTGTGTCACCCAGGCTGGAGTGCAATGGTGCAGTCTCAGCTCACTGCAACTTCCACCTCCTGGGTTCAAGTGATTCTCGTGCCTCAGCCTCCTAAGTAGCTGAGACTACAGGCACGTGCCACCACTCCCAGCTAATTTTTTGCGTTTTAGTAGAGACGGGGCTGCACCGTGTTACCCAGGCTGCTCTCAAACTCCTGACCTCAGGAGATCCACCCACCTCAGTCTCCCAATTGCTGATTTTTTTTTAAAGATGTGTTTAAAAATTCTTGTTTTCTTTATGCAAAACCATAAAACGGTGGCTCTTCACACAGCTGGAATTAAAAGAAAGTATCACCTGACGACTAATGTACATGAATCTTTTGATCACTAATAAATTTTAGAGGAGAATTTGTGCCTTTCACTGATGGTGGTCAGTGTGATTTTAGTATACTTAGGTGTATGTTTAGGTTATTCAACAAGTGCAGTTCACTTGTCCCAAATTTTACCCTCTGTCACTCTTCTCTGCTGAGACCAAAGAAGTCAGCCAGCAGAGGGAGCATGAGTTAATTAACAGATTTGCTTTTCAAGACTGAATTCTCTGCTTTCCTCTGTGCATACAACATTCTTCTAATGCACACCTTCACGATTACAAGACAGCTAAGCCACTGTCCGGCTCATTTGTGCTCTGCTAATAAAAACATGAATCCAGGCCGAGCACAGTGGCTCACGCCTGTAATCCCAGCACTTTGGGAGGCTGAGGCAGGTGGATTGCCTGAGGTCAGGAGTTCAAGACCAGCCTGACCAATATGATGAAACCCCGTCTCTACTAAAAATACAAAAATTAGCTGGGCATGGTGGCGGGCGCCTGTAGTCCCAGCTACTCAGGAGGCTGAGGCAGTAGAATTGCTTGAACCCAGGACGTGGAGGTTGCAGTGAGCCAAGGTTGTGCCATTACACTCCAGCCTGGGTGACAGAGTGACACTCCGTCTCAAAAAAAAAAAAAAAATTATATATATACATATATATATCTCCATTTGGGAGAAAAATGGTCAAAATATAATTATTTAAACATTTTTTTCTTTTCCATTAAATAAAAAAGCAAGGTGTTGATTTTAAAATCAGGAAAGTTCAAGCCATTTCAAAAATACCTTATTCCGTTTTCTTACATGAAATTCATGTTTCCGTTTTACAAACTCAAATCTTGTTAATGTTCTCCTTTTGACCTTCCAGTAAGGCTAATTATATGGCCTCTGGTGGAAAAGTTAAAATATATCATCAAAAACCCATGATATTTATACAGTGTTATCTTAAAATTCCTATTTATGTCACCATTTAAACCAAACCTAATATTTAGTCTTTACCAAGAGATTTAACGTTTCATCAATTTCTTTCAGGTCTCCATTCTTTTGCTGACATTAATGCTCGTTTTTGCAAGCTTTGGAGTTCAGCTTTTTGCTGGAAAACTGGCCAAGTGCAATGATCCCAACATTATTAGAAGGGTAAGATGTACCTTTCTGTCTTTTGAAATAAAAATTAAGGGTCAGGTGTGGTGGCATGTGCCTATAATCCTAGCACTTTGGAATGCCGAGGAGGGACGATTACTTGAACCCAAGAGGTCAAGTTTGCAGTGAGCTATGATCACACCACTGAACTCCAGCCTGGGCAACAGAGCAAGAGACCCTGTCCCTAAAAAGAAAAAAAAAAAAAGGTAGTTTACACTCCCTTGGCAAATATGTGGTACCAGTGGCTGCCAAGCCTACTTTAAGAACTCCCTATACAACTCTAAGAATTCTCCTCCCACAAACTCCTTTTTGCTTAACATATGCGATATGTCTCTTCTGGCTAGAAAGTTTAATAAGATGAAAAGCACACCTCAGAGAATGTCACTCCTCCCTTCTATTCCAGTGTCAATCCACTGCTGACAACTTGAGCGTGGTCACCCAAGATTCTAGCTGTTGTAGCTGTGAGCTTCGGATACTTTCCCTTGAGGTCTTAGCTAACTTGATCCTCCTTTGTTGTCATATAAGACTCATATCAGCAAACAGCCCATGCAAAAATGTCCAAGAGGCAGCGTTTGGTTCTCACCCCTTTTTACTGCTTCCCCACTCCAGCTTTCTCCCCATTAGAAAGCCAGTGCTTTTATATTAGCTCTAGCTGCCCAGAGTCTCCCTCTTTATGACAACCAACAAGGACCTCCACAAAGACCCAAACTTGAATACTTGCACCACAGCGTTTCTTTCTCTTTCTTCAGTCGTTGGTTATAAGGGGAGGCTCACTGTTGTAGCAAGCCCAATATTTCGGTAACTTCACATAATGAAATGTATATATTGTATCTTGGATCAGTTGCAATATATACATTTGCGATATATACGATATATACAGCTCTCCTCCAAATGACCACTCAGGGACTCACATGCCTTCTATCCTGTGTCGCCACCCTTTGCCATGTCTTCAGAGCCTTCTTCAATGAGCTGGAGATAAGAGTGGAGAGCCATCTCCATCTGAATGGGCTGTGGGAGAATCCTCTGCACCCATGTTCCTCTGTGAAGAGCAGGGATACTGCAAGGGAGATTGGAATTTAGTTGTGTATTCCAGAAAAAAAAAAGCGGGAGACACAGTTTAGTTAATAATTAGACAATTTTTGCAATATCATACTGTGTCCCATTCTCTTAGGATTCTTATGTTACAAATAGATGAATAAAGTAATCCAACTACTGCTGATGTGTAAACTAGAAAAGTATTTTATCTTTGATCCCAATAAAATGATGCCTTAGTTCCTAAATGTGTATCTTCAAAAGGCCTACTAGACCTGAACTACATTATATATTTCCAGCAAATATGGGTATCTAATACAGATTTTAAATGATACAAATTGTTCTCTAATTGTTACAAAATACAGGTTATATCTTTGTCCAGCCAAAATACACTATAAATTATATTAATAATGAGAATTTGAAACAAAGGCCAGACTGGGAGAGATTCCAGGAGCTCTGATAAATCTCAGAAGACAGAACAAGGAACGTGGCCTGACAGTCATGCTGTATCAAATTAGCTGATAAAGGAAGTGACAGAGACCTGACGCAAACATCCACAAGCTTGTGTGTGGAAAGAAGAGTGATTTTCGATCCACACTGAACAGAGGCCAGAAAGATAATACCAACACTTCAGGATGAAGCCTGCTAGGAATCTTGGATGACTCAGTATATTAACAGTGGCCTAAGAGCATGGTGATTTTACATTAGCTAGTCATCCCCAGCCAAAGCTGAAGATTGATGGTGACAGCAGCCAGCAGATGAGCGTAGACACAGATTTCATGAAGCATTTATCCTGTTTCCTAGAGCAGTGAGGTCTGTGCAAGGCTCAGATGGAAAGCCTAAGGAGACTTAGCCGTCACAGAGAGCACCAGCACCAAGCAGAATGATTGAAAAGAAATTGGCATGGTGAGACGGGGCTTGAGTCCTTGTATCTTCTCAAATCCAAACATAAGAGGCCAAGGCCGAGAACGCCATATGAGCGAAGGTGACGTCAGTTCTATCGGAGGACTTCAACCCATCTTACTAAAAGAAGAGCTAAATCCAAAGAAAAGGGGAGAGTAGATACGCCGACATTTAGATCACACACAGTTCCTGTTAAAGACAGCGAAGCTTGAGTTGCTGCGCCCAGAGTTTCCAGTTGGGAAAACATGTTTTTTTGTAGGAGGCTGAGCACTTCCTCCCTCTGCTCCTTTGTTTGTTTTCTTAAAACTCAACAGATGGCATGAGATCAATATAGTCATAGATATGGAGCCTAGGACTTAGTCACCAAAGCCCTGTAAACAAACGCTGAGGATACCTTTTGACAAATAGTCATGAAATATCAGTTGTGTCCAAGGCACTGTGATAGGTGAAATGAAATGTGGAATGGAAACATTAGGAGGTCCTTGCTTTTGTTTTGCAGCATTTTCTGTCCAATCAGAACATGTGTTTCATGTTCAAGCAACAGTAATATAAAGTCAGCAGTTTTCAAAAGCCTATGAGAAGCAGAAATAACGTGGAATCTATGATGTCAGCATGGGAAATTGTGCTTCCAACTGGGAGTACTGTGCTGGGAGGGCTCCAGGGAGGAGGCAGGATTTGAGATGAGCAGGAAAGGACCTTCCAAGCAGAGCAAGCAGTGAAGAAAGACACAGAGCATGCGAAGAAGAGTCACAGTGTGGAGGCAGGGACAGAACAAGGAGGAAGGAGCGTGGGCTTCGAAATCACAGCTTCTGAGATTGGAATCCTACTTTAGGAGAGGTGGTGGCCTGGTCTGGTCACTTAATCCTTCCAAACCTATGTCTGCCTTGAATGCTTCTCACACAATGATATTGTGAAGATTAGATTACCTTGTTTATGCAAAGTACCTAACCCAATCTCAATTGTGAGTGTTAATTTCATTCCCGCCCATGTAGGAAAACACTGAAAAACAAGGCCAGAAATGTAAGTTAGGGAGAGATCCTCAAGCACCTGAAATGCCTGGCTAAGGGGTTTGGAATTTTTTTGATGAGAAGAGAAACCACAAAAGGTTGGTAAGAAGAGGAATCAGACACATCCTAGTGCCCACAAAGTACAAAGCACTGTTCCTAGTGCTGTTTTTGTTACCCATATCCTAATGAGGAAAACAGGTGTAGAAAGATTAAATAATTTGTCCAAGGTCACCCACCTAATAAGTGGAGTAGCAGGGAACTAGTGTCCAGGCACCCTGGGTTTTCACCAAGATACCAGACTGCTTCATGCAATCAAAGATGGGCTCAGGTGGGTTCAGGAAGACAGATTGGAAAAGGCGGTGAGGCTGAATAGTCAAGGGACCTTTATATAATACACTACAACACAGCCTTTTCAAATAATGTTCTACGTAAAAAGGTATGGTTATGGAAAGATAATCACAATAAAGTTTTAGCTGAAAAAAGTGGGTGATGGAAGAATGAAAACTTTATGAGCTCAGATACGTATAGGAAGAAACACTGGCAAGGTATACTCCAAAATGTTCATCGTGTTTGTCTGTGGGCAATTATAGGTAAGTTTTCTTCCTTTTATTTGTCCAGGCTTTATAAATTAAAGATGCGTTATTTGCACTTAAATGTTCTTATTTTAAAGAATTGTGCTGATAATCCAGAAAGAAGTAATGTTGGCATTACTGAACTCATCATAGTAAGAATGGAGACGTGGGCCAGGAAGGACAGGGAAAGCCGAGGGAACCCTAAGCTTGATGCTGGGCTACTGCCAGGATGCTGGTCCAGGGACAGAAAGGAGGAGGCCAAAAGGAGACATGGTTTAGGGTCAAAGAAGGCTTTAAGCAGATTAAAATGGAATTTCTGTTGAAATATTCAAACAGTGATCAAGAATTTTATCATCTACACCTTGAACCCAGAAAAGAGATTTAAGTTCAAAATATGACCATCATGGCCAAAGAAACAAAAATGACCAAAGGGAGAATAGGAAATGGGTCAAAAATTTCCTATGGATGTTTAATTTTTAAAACCCGTTTAACAGTTTTATTGAGATGTAATCCACATACCACGCAGTAAACCCACTTGAAGTGTACAATTCAATGATTTTTTAGCATATTCACGGAGTTGTATACACGACAGCCACTTTTAGAACATTTGTATCTCCTTAAAAAGAAACCGTATATCTCTTTTTTTTTTAAATTTATTTACTATTATTATACTTTAAGTTGTAGGGTACATGTGCATAACGTGCAGGTTTGTTACATATGTATACTTGTGCCTTGTTGGTGTGCTGCACCCATCAACTCGTCATTTACATCAGGTATAACTCCCAATGCAATCCCTCCCCCCTTCCCCCTCCCCCTCCCCATGATAGGCCCCGGTGTGTGATGTTCTCCTTCCTGAGTCCAAGTGATCTCATTGTTCAGTTCCCACCTATGAGTGAGAACATGCGGTGTTTGGTTTTCTGTTCTTGTGATAGTTTGCTAAGAATGATGGTTTCCAGCTGCATCCATGTCCCTACAAAGGACACAAACTCATCCTTTTTGATGGCTGCATAGTATTCCATGGTGTATATGTGCCACATTTTTTTAATCCAATCTGTCACTGATGGACATTTGGGTTGATTCCAAGTCTTTGCTATTGTGAATAGTGCCGCAATAAGCATACGTGTGCATGTGTCTTTATAGCAGCATAATTTATAATCCTTTGGGTATATACCCAGTAATGGGATGGCTGGGTCATATGGTACATCTAGTTCTAGATCCTTGAGGAATCGCCATACCGTTTTCCATAATGGTTGAACTAGTTTATAATCCCACCAACAGTGAAAAAGTGTTCCTATTTCTCCACATCCTCTCCAGCACCTGTTGTTTCCTGACTTTTTAATGATCGCCATTCTAACTGGTGTGAGATGGTATCTCATTGTGGTTTTGATTTGCATTTCTCTGATGGCCAGTGATGATGAGCATTTTTTCATGTGTCTGTTGGCTGTATGAATGTCTTCTTTTGAGAAATGACTGTTCATATCCTTTGCCCACTTTTTGATGGGGTTGTTTGTTTTTTTCTTGTAAATTTGAGTTCTTTGTAGGTTCTGGATATTAGCCCTTTGTCAGATGAGTAGATTGCAAAAATTTTCTCCCATTCTGTAGGTTGCCTGTTCACTCTGATGGTAGTTTCTTTTGCTGTGCAGAAGCTCTTTAGTTTAATTAGATCCCATTTGTCAATTTTGGCTTTTGCTGCTGTTGCTTTTGGTGTTTTAGACATGAAGTCTTTGCCCATGCCTATGTCCTGAATGGTACTACCTAGGTTTTCCTCTAGGATTTTTATGGTATTAGGTCTAACATTTAAGTCTCTAATCCATCTTGAATTAATTTTCGTATAAGGAGTAAGGAAAGGATCCAGTTTCAGCTTTCTACTTACGGCTAGCCAATTTTCCCAGCACCATTTATTAAATAGGGAATCCTTTCCCCATTTCTTGTTTCTCTCAGGTTTGTCAAAGATCAGATGGCTGTAGATGTGTGGTATTATTTCTGAGGACTCTGTTCTGTTCCATTGGTCTATATCTCTGTTTTGGTACCAGTACCATGCTGTTTTGGTTACTGTAGCCTTGTAGTATAGTTTGAAGTCAGGTAGCGTGATGCCTCCAGCTTTGTTCTTTTGACTTAGGATTGTCTTGGAGATGCGGGCTCTTTTTTGGTTCCATATGAACTTTAAAGCAGTTTTTTCCAATTCTGTGAAGAAACTCGTTGGTAGCTTGATGGGGATGGCATTGAATCTATAAATTACCTTGGGCAGTATGGCCATTTTCACGATATTGATTCTTCCTATCCATGAGCATGGTATGTTCTTCCATTTGTTTGTGTCCTCTTTTATTTCACTGAGCAGTGGTTTGTAGTTCTCCTTGAAGAGGTCCTTAACATCCCTTGTAAGTTGGATTCCTAGGTATTTTATTCTCTTTGAAGCAATTGTGAATGGAAGTTCATTCCTGATTTGGCTCTCTGTTTGTCTGTTACTGGTGTATAAGAATGCTTGTGATTTTTGCACATTAATTTTGTATCCTGAGACTTTGCTGAAGTTGCTTATCAGCTTAAGGAGATTTTAGGCTGAGACAATGGGGTTTTCTATATATACAATCATGTCATCTGCAAACAGGGACAATTTGACTTCTTCTTTTCCAAACTGAATACCCTTGATTTCTTTCTCTTGCCTAATTGCCCTAGCCAGAACTTCCAACACTATGTTGAATAGGAGTGGTGAGAGAGGGCATCCCTGTCTTGTGCCAGTTTTCAAAGGGAATTTTTCCAGTTTTTGCCCATTCAGTATGATATTGGCTGTGGGTTTGTCATAGATAGCTCTTATTATTTTGAGGTACGTTCCATCAATACCGAATTTATTGAGCGTTTTTAGCATGAAGGGCTGTTGAATTTTGTCAAAAGCCTTTTCTGCATCTATTGAGATAATCATGTGGTTCTTGTCTTTGGTTCTGTTTATATGCTGGATTATGTTTATTGATTTGCGAATGTTGAACCAGCCTTGCATCCCAGGGATGAAGCCCACTTGATCATGGTGGATAAGCTTTTTGATGTGTTGCTGAATCCGGTTTGCCAGTACTTTATTGAGGATTTTTGCATCGATGTTCATCAGGGATATTGGTCTAAAATTCTCTTTTTTTGTTGTGTCTCTGCCAGGCTTTGGTATCAGGATGATGTTGGCCTCATAAAATGAGTTAGGGAGGATTCCCTCTTTTTCTATTGATTGGAATAGTTTCAGAAGGAATGGTACCAACTCCTCCTTGTACCTCTGGTAGAATTCAGCTGTGAATCCATCTGGTCCTGGACTTTTTTTGGTTGGTAGGCTACTAATTATTGCCTCAATTTCAGAGCCTGCTATTGGTCTATTCAGGATTCAACTTCTTCCTGGTTTAGTCTTGGAAGAGTGTAAGTGTCCAGGAAATTATCCATTTCTTCTAGATTTTCCAGTTTATTTGCATAGAGGTGTTTATAGTATTCTCTGATGGTAGTTTGTATTTCTGTGGGGTCGGTGGTGATATCCCCTTTATCATTTTTAATTGCGTCGATTTGATTCTTCTCTCTTTTCTTCTTTATTAGTCTTGCTAGTGGTCTGTCAATTTTGTTGATCTTTTCAAAAAACCAACTCCTGGATTCATTGATTTTTTGGAGGGTTTTTTGTGTCTCCTTCAGTTCTGCTCTGATCTTAGTTATTTCTTGCCTTCTGCTAGCTTTCGAATGTGTTTGCTCTTGCTTCTCTAGTTCTTTTAATTGTGATGTTAGAGTGTCAATTTTAGATCTTTCCTGCTTTCTCTTGTGGGCATTTAGTGCTATAAATTTCCCTCTCTACACACTGCTTTAAATGTGTCCCAGAGATTCTGGTATGTTGTATCTTTGTTCTCATTGGTTTCAAAGAACATCTTTATTTCTGCCTTCATTTCGTTATGTACCCAGTAGTCATTCAGGAGCAGGTTGTTCAGTTTCCATGTAGTTGAGCGGTTTTGATTGAGTTTCTTAGTCCTGAGTTCTAGTTTGATTGCACTGTGGTCTGAGAGACAGTTTGTTATAATTTCTGTTCTTGTACATTTGCTGAGGAGTGCTTTACTTCCAATTACGTGGTCAATTTTGGAGTAAGTATGATGTGGTGCTGAGAAGAATGTATATTCTGTTGATTTGGGGTGGAGAGTTCTATAGATGTCTATTAGGTCTGCTTGCTGCAGAGATGAGTTCAATTCCTGGATATCCTTGTTAACTTTCTGTCTCGTTGATCTGTCTAATGTTGACAGTGGAGTGTTGAAGTCTCCCATTATTATTGTATGGGAGTCTAAGTCTCTTTGTAAGTCTCTAAGGACTTGCTTTATGAATCTGGGTGCTCCTGTATTGTGTGCATATATATTTAGGATAGTTAGCTCTTCCTGTTGAATTGATCCCTTTACCATTATGTAATGGCCTTCTTTGTCTCTTTTGATCTTTGATGGTTTAAAGTCTGTTTTATCAGAGACTAGTATTGCAACCCCCACTTTTTTTTGTTCTCCATTTGCTTGGTAAATCTTCCTCCATCCCTTTATTTTGAGCCTATGTATGTCTCTGCATGTGAGATGGGTCTCCTGAATACAGCAGACTGATGGGTCTTGACTCTTTATCCAGTTTGCCAGTCTGTGTCTTTTAATTGGAGCATTTAGTCCATTTCCATTTAAGGTTAAGATTGTTATGTGTGAACTTGATCCTGCCATTATGATATTAACTGGTTATTTTTCTCGTTAGTTGATGCAGTTTATTCCTTGCCTCGATGGTCTTTACATTTTGGCATGTTTTTGCAATGGCTGGTACCGGTTGTTCCTTTCCATGTTGAGTGCTTCCTTCAGGGTCTCTTGTAAGGCAGGCCTAGTGGTGACAAAATCTCTAAGCATTTGCTTATCTGTAAAGGATTTTATTTCTCCTTCACTTATGAAACTTAGTTTGGCTGGATATGAAATTCTGGGTTTAAAATTCTTTTCTTTAAGAATGTTGAATATTGGCCCCCATTCTCTTCTGGCTTGTAGAGTTTCTGCCGAGAGATCTGCTGTTAGTCTGATGGGCTTCCCTTTGTGGGTAACCCGACCTTTCTCTCTGGCTGCCCTTAAGATTTTTTCCTTCATTTCAACTTTGGTGAATCTGGCAATTATGTGTCTTGGAGTTGCTCTTCTCGAGGAGTATCTTTGTGGCGTTCTCTGTATTTCCTGGATTTGAATGTTGGCCTGCCCTACTAGGTTGGGGAAGTTCTCCTGGATGATATCCTGAAGAGTGTTTTCCAGCTTGGTTCCATTTTCCCCCTCACTTTCAGGCACCCCAATCAGACGTAGATTTGGTCTTTTTACATAATCCCATACTTCTTGCAGGCTTTGTTCATTTCTTTTTCTTCTTTTTTCTTTTGGTTTCTCTTCTCGCTTCATTTCATTCATTTGATCCTCAATCGCTGATACTCTTTCTTCCAGTTGATCGAGTCGGTTACTGAAGCTTGTGCATTTGTCACGTATTTCTCGTGTCATGGTTTTCATCTCTTTCATTTCGTTTAGGACCTTCTCTGCATTAATTACTCTAGCCATCAATTCTTCCACTTTTTTTTCAAGATTTTTAGTTTCTTTGCGCTGGGTACGTAATTCCTCCTTTAGTTCTGAGAAATTTGATGGACTGAAGCCTTCTTATCTCATCTCGTCAAAGTCATTCTCCGTCCAGCTTTGATCCGTTGCTGGCGATGAGCTGCGCTCCTTTGCCGGGGGAGATGCGCTCTTATTTTTTGAATTTCCAGCTTTTCTGCCCTGCTTTTTCCCCATCTTTGTGGTTTTATCTGCCTCTGGTCTTTGATGATGGTGATGTACTGATGGGGTTTTGGTGTAGGTGTCCTTCCTGTTTGATAGTTTTCCTTCTAACAGTCAGGACCCTCAGCTGTAGGTCTGTTGGAGATTGCTTGAGGTCCACTCCAGACCCTGTTTGCCTGGGTATCAGCAGCAGAGGCTGCAGAAGATAGAATATTTCTGAACAGCGAGTGTACCTGTCTGATTCTTGCTTTGGAAGCTTCCTCTCAGGGGTGTACTCCACCCTGTGAGGTGTGGGGTGTCAGACTGCCCCTAGTGGGGGATGTCTCCCAGTTAGGCTGCTCAGGGGTCAGGGACCCACTTGAGCAGGGAGTATGTCCCTTCTCAGATCTCAGCCTCCGTGTTGGGAGATCCACAGCTCTCTTCAAAGCTGTCAGACAGAGTCGTTTGCGTCTGCAGAGTTTTCTGCTGCGTTTGTTATTGTTTACTGTGCCCTGTCCCCAGAGGTGGAGTCTACAGAGACAGGCAGGTTTCCTTGAGCTGCTGTGAGCTCCACCCAGTTCGAGCTTCCCAGCAGCTTTGTTTACCTACTTAAGCCTCAGCAATGGCGGGCACCCCTCCCCCAGCCTCGCTGCTGCCTTGCCGGTAGATCACAGACTGCTGTGCTAGCAATGAGGGAGGCTCCGTGGGTGTGGGACCCTCCCGGCCAGGTGTGGGATATGATCTCCTGGTGTGCCTGTTTGCTTAAAGCACAGTATTGGGGTGGGAGTTACCCGCTTTTCCAGGTGTTGTGTGTCTCAGTTCCCCTGGCTAGGAAAAGGGATTCCCTTCCCCCTTGCGCTTCCCAGGTGAGGCAATGCCTTGCCCTGCTTCAGCTCTCGCTGGTCGGGCTGCAGCAGCTGACCAGCACCGATCGTCTGGCACTTCCCAGTGAGATGAACCCAGTACCTCAGTTGAAAATGCAGAAATCACCGGTCTTCTGTGTCGCTCGCACTGGGAGTTGGAGACTGGAGCTGTTCCTATTCAGCCATCTTGCTCCGCCCTTGAAACCGTATATCTCTTAACTGTTACCCCCATCTCTTTATCTAGCCTCCACCTCAAGCCCTAAACAACAGCCAATATTCTTTTTGTCTCTACAGAGTTGACTGTTCTGGACTTTTATATGAATAAAATTATAACATATGGTCTTTTGTGACTTTTTTCTTAATTTGCATATTTTCAAGGATCATCCATGTTGTAGCAGGTATCAGGACTTCATCCCTTCCTACAGCTGAATAATACTCACTTGTATGGCTGGACCACCTTTTGTTTATCTATTCAAAAATGAACATCTGGATTGTTTCCACCTTTTGGCTATTGTGAAAAACACTTACGTAAACATTTTGTACAAGTTTCTATAGGGACATACATTTTCATTTCTCTTGGGTAGATACCTAGGAGTGTGGAGTTGCTGGCTTATATGGTAACTCTGTGTTAGTGGTTTGAGGACCTGCTAGACTGTTTTCCAAAGTGGCTGCACCATTCTACACCCGCCTCGGTATGTAAGGGTTCCAGTAAGAGGACTGCAGTTCCTCCACATCCTGGCCAGTGCTTGTTGTTATCTGACTTTTTGGTTATGGCTTTCTCAGTGGGTGTGAGGTGATATCTCATTATGGTTTTGATTTACATTTTCCTGATGGCAGTGGCGTATGATACTGAGTATCTCGTCATGTGCTTTTTGGCCATTTTCATATCTTCCTTGGAGAAATGTCTACTCAGGTCCTTTGCCTGTTTAACTAATATTCTCAGCATCAACTTTTAACTGCCTGTCTCCAAAGTCTTTGTTACTATTTGCTGGTTGGCTGTCCACATCACTGTTGTTAGATAAAGGACTTTTGGTATTCCTATCAAAGAAGATAGAAAGAGTTTCCTATCCTTTATCTTTTCTGAGTTCATTTTCTGACCAGGTTCCCCCTCTCCCCTTGTTTTTCTACTTTAGGAAGACTGCAATGGCATATTCAGAATTAATGTCAGTGTATCAAAGAACTTAAATTTAAAATTGAGGCCCGGAGAGAAAAAGCCTGGATTTTGGGTTCCCCGTGTTTGGTAAGTATATTAGAAAAAAAATATTCTGGAGAATGCTGTGTTTTTCAATATAAGGCTTTAAACAAGTATAATAAGGCATGTAACTGAAAGTAATTTTGCTAGAGATGTGAAAATGATCTTAAGTCATACAAGGTGAAACGCTAGGTTATACTGGAAGACAGAAATCAGGTAAATAAGAGAGCAAGTAGTACACTGAGTTCTACATAGCTTCATGAAACTAGAGAAATATTATCTCAGTATTTTCTAATACTTCAAAAATATGCATCTGGATTCAAATGGCTTTAAAAATTAGTGAGGCTTAACAAAGGATTTTCTGTCAAATTAAAACTGAACTTATCCTGAGTTTCTATCTTTAAAGGAGGATCTGATGTCCTCATAATAGAACCCTAAATCATAAAGCTGTTTCCATTTTAAAACCCATTTACACTGAAGGATTTCCATTATGCAAACACTGGAGAGGAATAATCAGTTACAAAGTCGATTGCTTCTAACTTTCCCTTTAATATTCCTTTTTCTTGAAATTGAGTTTTGGAAGCACTTAGATCAAAGCTAGATATACCTAGTACCTTCTGTCTCATCTGTTTTATTAATGACCATGAGTGGATCTCTCAGTCTGTGTCATTGACGAATTGAGTGTTCTGTCAGCTTTATTTGTCCTTTGAAATTGTTATGTTTTTTAAATTTTCTTTTAGAAAATTTCTTAGAATAACAACTGAGCCACAGCAACTCTGCTTTTGTCACAATTGATGTTCTTTTCTAAATGTCAAAACTCTTTAAAAGGAATAGCATTTCACCCAGCTGTACCCTAGAACTCACTGTTACCTTTCTTTGGCATTTTTCTAATATGAAATTTGCTTTTATATATAATCCAATATAATGTGTATTGGGTTTTTATTTTTTAAAATATCCAAGAACTAAGAAAAAGGGTTCATTTAGGGTATGTGGCTTCAGCTTGGAGAGAGGAATGTGAGACATGAGAATATCCTCGCCTCACTGCTAACTAGAAAAGCCATCCAATTTCCACTGAAACAAAAATTAAAAGAGCAAAAAAATTTACTTCCGTGAAACAAAAATTAATTATAGCATAGTTATTTATGTTATAATTTATTAATTAATTTTCATTAATTCAAAGATAATATGGAAGTAAATGAAGTCAGGAATAGAGAACACTGGGGCATTTCATTCCTTCACTATAGAGAAAGGTGGAGGATGCCTCCCACCTCTGCCAAGTGAGGTACCCCAGGGGGATCACTTAACATCAGAGACGGGCAAGGCAAGAAGAGAGACTCTTGTAGGCCAGGCTGCTCATCACCATCTGGAGAGCAGGATTATCTGGTGTTCCTGGAGAGCCCAGTAGTCGCTGCCTAGGACCACATCGTCTGAGTCTTCTTGAGCCCTGCTGCAAAGGGCTTTGTGCTGGGAAAGGGTACCCCCATCCAAGGAGTTCGTAGGTGTGTTTCCAGGAGCCAGACCTGAGAGTGACCCAGAGACTGCACACTCACAGGAGGAAAGGTACAATGAGGCACTCCTGGGCTGGGGAGGGGGTTCAAATTCTTGAACACCTATGGCCAGAATCCAGTTGTATCAGTGGCACAAGACTTTAACTCTATTCCTCCATTCCTTTCAATGACATCCCACCTCAGCCATGTGAGAATCTCGTGGTGGCCTGAAGAGGAGGAGTGGAAGTGAAGAAAGTGGCCAACTTTTCTTCCTTTCCTTAAACCAGGGTCCTTGAGCTGCTAAGGATGGGATTGTTATATGAGTTATAAGATCAGTTGGATATAAAACTGAATGACTGAAAATAACCAAAAAGCTCTGGGACCTCTGCAAGAATTCAGAAAGGGAGCTGGAACACACTTGAAGCTAACATTTGGAGAAAAGTAAACCTGCCAGTTGTACCCTATAGCACTCAACCTATTCCATAAAACCAGCTCCATGGGATTTTTAAAATCGAAGTTAATTTAAATGCAATATTTTATGGAAGGTATTATTAGGGGTTTCAAAGGCAATGCCATTCTAGAAGCATAAGCAAATAGGCATTCCTTGAACATCATCACAATTGCTCTTGTCCATTTCTCCAGGATCATGTGACTTGGATTGTAGTGAAATAGACACCTTTGATCTAATAAATGTCATCTGTAACCATGACAACTTTTTACACTTTCCTTCTTTAGTAAGCTAATCAAGAGTTAGAAGCTGAAATTTTGTGATTTTATATTGGCTAAATTATGATTAAGGAAATAACATATCTAGGAATACCCCTAGAGGAATGCTTTGGTAATTATAATTAGGACATAAATATGCACTAATTCAGAGACAGTCTAGTTTCGATACTCTCTCTTCAGATTAATAAATGTACTTTCTTCTGAATTACTCAGACTTGATGAGCCACCTCAGTAAAAAGGATTAAACATATCATAGATTATAAATATGGTGTGACTTATTTTAAGAAGAGGTCTGGAATATAGGAAAATGGCATGCATGAGAGAAAAATCAACAAAGTATTCAGGCTTATAATAAATGTATTTATTGAGTGCTTGCTATTCACTAGGTAGTATGCTTGTCTCTGTGATATGACCCTGAATAAGCTATGGCCCCTAGCCCTTAGGAGCTTAAAGTCTAGTGGCAAACAAAATAAAATTACAAATAATTTTATATAATATGTTAAGGGCTTTAATGCTGCACAGATAAACCCCTCAGCTTACCTCTGGCTCACCCGAAACTCATCGCCATGTAATTTTAAGCTATACTGTGATACATTCTAGGCAGAAGGTGATCAGGTTTTATAGGGTCTAAGGCCAAAACAATTTGGGGTACCAGGGTCTTGGAAGGGCTTGTACAAAAGAGGGGTCCTACCACTTAGGTTTCTTTGGCTTCATGGTATTCCTGCCTCTGATTCCTACAAAAAGGCTAAGGGTACAATGGACACACAGGAGAAGCACCTAACCCCAACTATACACGGCCAAAGAGAAGGACCAGACGAGAAGACACACTAGGTTACCTTTTGAAGGACAACCAATAGGAACTAGCCAGGTGAAGGGGGCAGGCTCAGAAGCAGATGAAGAGGAAAGTCTAGGCATAGGTTTGGTATTACAAGTTAAGGCAACTCTATGGCCAAAGCTGAAGGCAAAAAGGGTTGGGGTGCTATAGGAAGCTCAACGTTCCTGATTTCTTTTAGGAGAGATGGTTGTGTAAGATACAGCATGCTGGTTTTGGACAAAGTCGTTTTCTGCATTTCCACATCCAAGGGCAGAGGCTCAGTCATGTCTTCAGGGTGCCCCCATGTTCCTCAAGGGAAGAGCAGCTCTCCCTACCATGATCTTGGGGGGCTTTGAGCACCTCCTCTGGGAGGTTAAAAAGCTGACAAAATTATGTGTTCAGAACTAATGTCTTAGTTTTCTGAATTGGACAGGCAAGATTATAGTATTTCACAAATTAACTAGAAAAGAATGACAACCTTTTCAATTCAAGGAAGGGTAGCAGGTAAAAATGGCAATAATGGATGACATTTGGGATTTATTGAAGGACTCCGTAGTTATAGGTAAAGTTTCAAACTTTGCAATTTTGCTAACACGAGCAAAGCATAAGAAAACACCTTACATGATTAAAACTGAAAAAGACTTATTTTTAAAAATGTGATAAATTCTTCCAACTGTTGAAGTCTTTGATGCTACATTTTGTTTTTCTTGGTTTAGTTAGAGTATTTTTCACATATTCTAACTTCTAGAAGATATGGAACATAAAAGTAGTTTAAGTTGTTGCAAATTCAGCTGAGAAAGCACTTCTACAAAAAGAAAATGAGCAGGTACGGAAGTCCAACATCAGCTCTGAGAACTGGTTCACTTGGTTTTAAAAAATCCTTATTCAAGAAAACTGTGGCGTCTGTAGAATCCTTATAACTTCTGTCTCCTGTAAAGTATATGAAATTTAGTGGAAACATCCCAAAGGAAAGATTGTTGGAAGCATCCAAAAGAATATATTTGTACTTTCATACATAAAAAATACAAAGCAGAATTCCAAAATATGAATTTCTGAGTGGGGCTTTTGCACTATATTAAAGACCACCTCCACTAATCAGCCCTAGGCCCTTAAGAGCAAATCAGTTTCAGTTTAATGTTTTCTTCTTATATCCTCATCTATTTAATATTCAAAAAACTTATGAAGGCACATCTTGTGATTGTCTCTATAGTTTAAAAAACACGAAAGATGGTAGAAAAGTGCAGAACCAGATTTTCCCCAGAGCGTTGCCTGTCATAAGGGTTAAATTTTGAGAAATGAGCTAGCAGGGGGAAAAAATGATCAAAATATAATTTAAATAGGCTCCACGGGGCCTACTCTAGTCAATGGTCCAGAGCTCAGTTCTTCATTAAATTCAGGAAATATAGTCCATGATTTTCCAGTGTTTGGTTGTGAATATCTTAATTATTTAAAATTAGTCTCTAATAAGAAGGAAAGAGGGGGCAAAAAAGAAAAAAACACTGAAACCTTCTTCTATTAACAACAAAAATGTTAGCTAAAACCATAACAATTAAAGAAGGTACACTCTAGTAAAAAGGATCACTTTTATAAGTGGGAAGAGAAAAGTATAACCATGTTAAAAGAAGAAGAAATGAGACATCCCTGGCCTCCAAAGAAGTGGGAGCTTAACAGTGGGTACACATCAACATAAAGATGGAAATGCCGGACCGTGGGGACTTCAAACGGGAGGAGGAAGGAAGGAGGACATAGGTTGGAAAAATTACTTGTTGGATTCTGTGCACACTATCTGAGTAACGGGTTCATTAGAAGCCCAAACCCCAGCATTATGCAATACACCCATGTAACAAGCCTGCATTCGTACCCCCCGAATCTGTAAGAAAAAAGAAAATGAATAATAAGCCAATGAGTTCAGGAATCAGGAATCAGCGGTGGAGGTAGAAAGCATACCACACGTAAAGGGGACCAGACTAAGAGTCCACTGAGAAGACTCAGAGTTAATAAGAAAAACAATCCAACTGGAAGACAGTAATTTGGAAAAATACAGACTACAAGCAAACACCTCTTGCTGTCTCAGTGACCTCTAAATGCATCACTACTTTATGGCCCTGTGTTCACAATGACGACACAAAGTGAAATAAAGTGACTAAATTCTACTCTACACTTTCTATACTAACGCAGGCAATTGTAATTTATGCCTTTAGAAAGGTTTTCAGTTACAAAACTGTTTCAAAATCCACATCTAAAATCCAGTGCTTCTTTGTGTAAATCGATAAAATCATCTGTCCAGTCCTCAGGGTAATCACGACAAGGTAGAAATGTTGCAGAACCTCTGAAGCTAGAACTGGAGCTGTTTTACATTGAGATCACCCCATCATTACCTAATGAACACAATAATAACACATCAATGCATTGTTATGATTTAGCAACTGAATGCCATATAGTATAAAAGTGTGTGTGTGTGTATATGTGTGTGTGTGTGCATATCCCACACATATCCCACACCCATGACTGGAAAGGGCTACAAATATTTGCCTCGGGTGCTTCTTATTGGAATTTCACAGAACATTCCTGTATTGGAATTGCAGGGCAAATCCTCGGAACTTTAATTTCGACAATGTGGGAAACGCTATGCTGGCATTGTTTGAAGTTCTCTCCTTGAAAGGCTGGGTGGAAGTGAGGGATGTTATTATTCATCGTGTGGGGCCGGTAAGCAAGCACATCGAATCCTTTGAACACTTCAAGAGCAGCTTTCATTTGTCTTGATGAATAACCGTATTTTCCTTTTTGCAGATCCATGGAATCTATATTCATGTTTTTGTATTCCTGGGTTGCATGATTGGACTGACCCTTTTTGTTGGAGTAGTTATTGCTAATTTCAATGAAAACAAGGTAAGAATTTTTGGTTTGGATACCACGGGGTTTAGCCTTTTCTAGCCTCTCACTTTGAGCTATTTTTTTCTTTTCACACGCAGCATGAAGCCACATTAAACTGTAATGTGACTGGTGTAAATAATCTCTATAACTGTTTTACAAGCAACCTTATTGCTGCTTTTCAGACCATCATTTAAGAGTACAGTTCTCTCGCTAAATTTACCCTTTTGGTAACAGTGTCATTAATTCACCGACAACTGAGAGGCGCATCTCCTATTGTTCAAAGTGAAAAGATGTGCAGCAAGTTATTAAAATACAATAGATGAAAGTGATTCACTAATTACAGGTAATATTACTTTCACTAAATGTAAATTGTATGCTTCTGTGTAACTCAGTAGGTGAACTCAGAATTTTGATGGGGATGAGGGGAATCTGGTAGAAATTTTAAAATCCTAATTCACAGAAAAAAGATTTTGTGGCAGGGCATGGTGGCTCACGCCTGTAATCCCAGCACTTTGGGAGGCTAAGGCAGGTGGATCACTTGAGGTCAGGAGTTCAAGACCAGCCTGGCCAACATGGTGAAACCCTGTCTCTACTAAAAATACAAAAATTAGCCAGGCGTGTTGATGCATGCCTGTAATCCTAGCTACTGGGTTGGCTGAGGCATGAGAATTGCTTGAACCTAAGAGGCGGAGGTTGCAGTGAGCCAAGATCACACCACTGCATCCAGCCTGAGCAACAGAGCGAGACTCAAAAAAGAAAAAACAAAGATTTTCTAATTTCATATGAACTTGACATACTTTGTGAACTCGGGAAGCCTGTTGAGTTTGTAACAGCTCTAATGATTAGAACAAAGACTCACAAATGGGAAAACAACAATGTAGTTTCCTATCAAAGCGTGAGTTTGGGGAAGAACATTCTATTAGCACTCCTTGGAGAGGTACTTGCTCATCTAGGCACTTGTGCTGTGCCCTCTATTGTTTGAGAGGCAGTCTTTGGAATCATAGTAAGAGAAATGCATGCAGTTTTTGAGCACACACTGTGTACTAAGATTTTATGTATTCAGTCAATTCTCACAACTCTCAAATGCACGGTTGCAGGAGAAGCAATGACTAGTCTGGGGCTTAAAAGGTATGATAAACAGGGCCAGAATTCAGAATTGGTGCCTATTACTTACTGCAGGCTCTGTGATTCTTCGAAGGCATGAGTATCATAAAGTCAGCCTTCACTCTGCATTAAGTTGATGCTAGATCTGCCTGTAAAGCACCGTGCTGTTCGGTGTTATTCACGGCTAGGACTGATTCCCATGCGTTCACATCAGAGCTCTTAAGTTTGTGTTGCTACACATGGGACTGTATCTGTCATTCACTGTCCTCAGGCTCAACGTGTGTGGTACCAGTTACCCAATTGACACCTTTGATGTGTGGCTAATGAGCATGTCCTTTCATTCAGGCTTTCAAAGGGTGAGATTTAAAAATTCCTCTTTTGGGCCCCGACTCTACTTGGACCCTCAGAAACATGGGATGTTAGAGACAGAAAGAACAGTAGTGATCGTGTCACCCAGCCCCTTATTTTACTCCTATCCCATTCATTAATGAGATGCTTTGAGCCCTACAGTGTTTAGTTTAATACCAAGCAGAAAGAGGAAGAAGGGTGTTTTTAGATGCCTTTGAGCCATGTAATGCAGCAGACACTGAGAACTCTGGAACATAAGCAGAAGCTAATCAGTCAATTAACAGGAGAGTTTAGGCACTGCTTGCCCAGAACACCGTTAAGAAGCCCTCTGAGCAGGCACCTGATTTCAGGAAGATTAGAACGTATCACAGCTCACAACTCAGCAACATACATAGAACAACATAAAATGTTCAGGAACTGGAAATAAATGTATAATTAATTGCAACACTTGAGCTTAGAGAAGTGGCTGAGGTAAGCAGAATAACCAGGGAGGTCTCCATCCAGCACTGCATTTATGTTCTGCAGGTAGGAAAGAGCAACTTGGCCTGTTTGGGGATCTGGGGTGTATGTTCTATCAGCTCAAATGGGCACTTAAAGGAGAAATTGACAAGAAATTGTATTACCAAGCTTCACAAACTTGATTTGTTAATTGGAGGTATCAACTGCTAAATTATTTGAGGCTTTTAGAAAAGTTTATTTCTCTGCAAGTTTTTTTTTTTTAGAAAGCAGCTCATGAGCTGCCATGTAACAGCATTTATATACTATTCAATCATTCAACAGATGTATTTGAGCATCTACTAGGTGCCAGATGCTGCTCTTGACACTGAGGACCTAGCAAACTAACTGAAACACTAAACACAGAAAAGTTATTTGCCCTCATGGAGCACACGTCTTAGTAGTCATACCCAAAGGCACATAGGTAAATTTCCAAATATAGAGACAACAGAGATAGAAAATGAGGGAATCTTTAGGGTACAATTCAGAATCATGCAAAAAATGTCTTCTTTTGAAAATGGAAACCTCTTTAAAAAGTTCCAAGTCTATACTAGTAATATAGATTTTTTCTGATTGCTCTACTATATAAGACAATGTGTGTGATTTATTAACCTAATTCGACAATAATAAACTTTCAGAGGTTTTTATATATTAATGATCAGATGATACCTCCATGCTTATTCTTTCAGATCCTTTCAGAGTTCAACTTTCCAAAATTATTTTTTTGTTTAACAAAGTAATTCCATTAATGTCTATGGTGGCTAGAGAACATGTGTTTGTTTATAATTAGTGAGAAAAGTGGTTTAGCAATGTGATTATCAGAAAAGAACAATTTTAAACACTATTATTGGGAAAAGGTATAGAACTTCCGAATCTCAAAATATACAAAACAAAAATTAACCAAGTTGTAAAAAGAAGCTAGAAAATCCAAAATCATAGTGAAAGATATTAACATATTTCTCAAAAAATCTCATAATTCAGAGAAGAATAAAAGGAAATATGAGATTTGATACAATAAACACAATCAAATGAACACATAAGGAAAACTCTAGTTCGAACAATTTGAGAACGTGCATTATTTTCAAGCACAAAATGTATCTCCCAGAAAGTCATAATTACCAAATAATTGATAATGTAAGAATGTTTTCTGACCATAATGAAAAAAATAAAAACTCTACAATTTGGAAATATTAAGACAATACTCTAAATCATTTATGAGTTAAAGAAGAAATTATAATAGAAAATCACAAAATATTTACAGACAAAACAGTTTATAGTGTCATATACAAAAACTCATGAGGTATAGATAAATCAGTAATTACAAATAAATGTATCACTTTAAGTTGTATATATTAGAGAAGAATCACAAGTTAAATATTAATATGTCAAATATCCAAATCAATAAATTATAATAACAAAGTAAAATCAAATAAAGTAGGGGGGAAGAAAGAACAAAGATTAGGACAGAAACTAATGATACAGAAAGCGAGGAAACTTGTATAGCTTCTGTAATGTTCAAGAATAACAAAAGCTGGGTTTTGTTTTTTTTAATCAAGTCAATAAACCTCTAGGAAGGTTGAGCAAAAATAAAAACAGAAAACAAGAAAGTAAGCTACGATAATTAAAATAGTGTCAGTATTGTTATAGGTATAGAAAATTAGACTTACAGAAAAAGCTAGAAAGACCCAGCAGGGACCCATATATGCAGAAAACAGAAGCAGCTCAACAAATTAGTGCAGAGGGTGGTGAGACCAACAAGGAGTGGTGTTGGGGGTATTGACTGTATTGATGTAAAGAGCTATGCTGAGATCTCTACCTCACTGCATACTCAAAAATGAATTCCAGATGAATTAAAGACTTCGATATGAAAAGCAAAATTTAAACCATTTTTAAACCATGTCAGCATTTATTTTTATTTGAATATCAGATAAGCAGCAAATAATGTTTTTGCTTTTATTATTATTTTTAATCAACACATAGTTATTGTACATATTTATGGGGTACAGTGTGATATTTCAATTCATGTATTATAGTGTATAATGATCAAATCAGGATAATTAGCATATCCATCACCTCAAACATTTATCCCTGTTTTGTGTTGGGAACATTCAAAATCCTCTCTTCTAGGTATTTAAAAATACACAATTAATTGTTATCAATTAGATTCACCCCCTATATTACCATGGAACACTAAAACTTATTCCTGCAATCTAACTGTATTTTCGTATCTGTTAATCAACATTTGACTATCCCTATTCTAGTTCCCCTCCCCACCCCTAGTAAGCATTTGTTTTTTATCCTGGAGTCATTATGGATTTCATCGCATTAGCCACCAAGTAAAATCTACAAAGGAAAAAAAATTATAAACTCGATTATATTTAAATTAAAATTTTCTGAATGACAAAAGACACTCTAAGCAAAATAAAAATACAAGCCAAGACTAAGAGAAAATATTTACAACTTATATAATGACAAAAGATTAGTATCCAGCATTTATAAAGAATCTCTACAAACAATTAAAAAGTAAATATCAAAATACAAAAATGAGCAAAGGATATGAATAGGCAATTCACATAGGAAGATACAAGCATCACCATTTACACACATACAAATGTTTCATCTCGTTAATATTAAAACAACATTAGATACATTTCACACCTATCAAAGTGGTCAGATTACAATGTCTAGTAATATCCAGGATTGCAAGAATATTAAGATATGGTAACACTTCTATATTGCTGGTAGGAGATTTGTTTTGGTTATCGCTCTTTGGAAAGCAAGTTGGCAACATCTGGTAAATGTAAAGATGTTTAAATTCCTAGATCCCATCAATTCTTCTCCTAGAGATTTACAATGGAGAAACCCTCATAGATATTTACTGTGAGACAGTACATGGATGCTTATTGCAGAACTGGTTATAGTCCATAAATGTAAAATGAATAAATTATGATATTTGTACAGTGGACAGTGTTTGTGAGCAGTTGAACAAGTTAGATCTAGTAATCTAGTTGTATGGAAAGTATACTGTTGAATGAAGGTATAAAGAAACAGCATAAATAATCACATATTGGACAGCATTTCTATAATATTAAAAAATTCCAAACAAATTCTTATGTATTGATACATACATAAGCACGAAAGTCTGAAAACATAGTAAGGAGGATGCACACCTGAAGAGTAGTGGTTAGCTCTGGGTAAGAAAAGGGAGAGTGGGGTTTTTGTCTAGTTTTTAAAATTACACTTCTGCCGTTATGATAAAATATGATGCACTGCAGTGCAATAAAATATAATTTTATCATATGCATTTTAATCAAGTACTCCATTATATAGAATATGGAATTCCATTTAGGCATCACAGCACTAATTTCTTGAATTGCAAACTCTGTGACTTAGTATCTCTCAGAAACAGTTTTGCAATTGCACATATTAGACATTTTTTAAAGAAAGACAAAATACCCTTAACTAGAAGCCATAGCATTGACAAGCTATAATTTTGCTGCTATGAAATGAAAGGAAACTAACTACTATGAGTGAGTGTCCTTTTTTGAAAATGTAATTATGTAGAAACTCCTCTTTATATTTTCCCAAACCTGAATATTACATATCTCCAAAGATACAAGTTGAAGGCTGCTGAATTCTCTCTGAAACACCTGGTCATCATTTTGGGAACTCTTCCCAAGACCAACTTTGAGCATTCTGACCATGTTTTCTAACCACCACGGTTGGAAGAACATGGTCAGCGCAAGCCCCCACATCAGTCTTGTTTGTCTCCGCACCCCATCTGCCATGTTCTTGGTGCAAGCACATGACAAAAGGCCGTTTCCTGCTTTCCTTTGTCTGTTAAGGGGACGGCTTTGCTGACCGTCGATCAGAGAAGATGGGAAGACCTGAAGAGCCGACTGAAGATCGCACAGCCTCTTCATCTCCCGCCTCGCCCGGGTACCCAAGATGCTCTGATTTTATTCATATTGGGCACTAGTGTGCACGATTCCCCAGGAGTCTCAGATTTAAATTAAAATAATAATCGTGAGGCCGCTGGGAGGCTGTGCATAAGTTAATACAGAAACAGCCTCCAAACCACAGATCTCTCAATAAGGCTATTAAAAGCAACCACCCAAAAGCTGTGCTTCAGTGCTCTCAGACTAAGTCTTAATGAAAAAATGAATTTTTTAAATAAAATGTATTTGCGCTTGCCTTTTAAAAATATGAGTGAAATGTATTAAACTGACAGAAATTGAATGATGCACTTCTCTTTCCAATATAGACGGCGTCATGCACTGTCATTTTAAATATTCAGAGCCAGCCATTGCTGCAAAAACACCTCACAATAGATGGAATTCTTTGGGGAGGAAAATGTAATGGGTTTTAAGATAAGCATTTAAGAAAATAAATGGCAAGAAAGTAAATGTGACCTGTGTCTAACATGCCCTTGCCCAAACCTTTCTTTTCTAGATAATGATGGTTTTAGAGCTAAAATGTATGACATAACCCAGCATCCATTTTTTAAGAGGACAATTGCATTGCTCGTCCTGGCCCAGTCGGTGTTGCTCTCTGTCAAGGTACTTAGTTTCACCCTAAGGCTCCGGGAATGAATTGTGTATTCACTGCTACATCCGAGAGTATCACAAGCTGCTATATGCATTCACAGTTATGTTCTTGGGTATAAAAATTAAGATTCACTGTCATGGCAAAGTGGGCAGAAGAGGGGCAAGCCTGTATGTGTCTGATGGATGTGGGCAATGACTCGTGCGCTGTTTCTGTTGCAGTGGGACGTCGAGGACCCGGTGACCGTACCTTTGGCAACAATGTCAGTTGTTTTCACCTTCATCTTTGTTCTGGAGGTACTGTAATGAGTCAGCTAGCTCTAGGGGAATCTGTGCACAGTTTTAAAGTAAATCAGCATCCCTCTTTGATGCCACTTACTCTCCTCTCTGTGTTCCATTGCCTTTGAAGCTTTGCCCTTAGGATATTTCCTTCTTAAGCGGTTCTGCTTAACTCGAACAAAGACATCACTTTATCCATCAGATTTTTCTAACTGCAGAAATGCTGCTGTCGATTGTTGTGTCTGAACATTGGCCTGTCTAGTTATGCGAGTTCTAATATTTAGAGGGAATGGTGCAAGCCACTATAATTCATTGACTCAAATTGCAATAGAGTAGCAAAGCAAGTTGGCCCAGACAAGGTTATTTTAACATGTGATTCATATAATATCACTTTCCAGGACAATCTTCTTGAAATACAAGCAGATTCTCATTTTGCCGTATACTGGTTGATGTTTCCCAAAATCTGTGGACTTCTGCTTAAGGAAGAAAAATGTCCCATTATCAGAACTAGTCATAAAACAGAGGAGAGTGTAAAGAACAGATTTGTAAGCTACTTAGCTTCAAAAATAAAATCATATATCTTGGTAATAAACTCTTCTGTTTAGTTACTACATTGTTTATAGTTATTCTTTAAATAGATAGCATAACTGAGCATGCTGGCTCACTCCTAGAATCCCAGAACTTTGGGAGGCCGAGGTGGGTGGATCACCTGAGGCCAGGAGTTTGAGACCAGCCTGGCCAATGAGGTAAAACCCCATCTCTACTAAAAATACAAAAATTATCCAGGAGTGGTTGCACGTGCTTATAACCCCAGCTACTCGGGAGGCTGAGGCAGGAGAATCGCTTGAACCTGGGAGGCAGAATCTGCAGTTAGCCAAGACTGCGCCACTGCACTCCAGCCTGGGTGACAGAGCGAGACTCAGTCTCAAAAAATAATAAAAAATAAATAAATAGACAGACAGACAGACAGAAAGTGTAGGCACATGGCCTAAAAGGAAACCTCAAAAGGCATTAAAGTATTTGTCTCATTTTCAATGAAAAAGATACTGTGTCCACATCAAATAATTTAGAATTTTCTTCATTTGAAAAAAAAAATACATACACATAATGCATCTCAAGTTAATACATTTAAATATGTGCTAAACCCTCCCTCTGTTTATTTTCTTCTTTGCTTTTTCTCCAGGTTACCATGAAGATCATAGCAATGTCACCTGCTGGCTTCTGGCAAAGCAGAAGGAACCGATACGATCTCCTGGTGACGTCACTTGGCGTTGTATGGGTGGTGCTTCACTTTGCCCTCCTGGTAAGCGTAGAAGTCAAATTGATTTCAGCTGATTATTTCAGTTTGGTTCAGTTCTGTTCAGTCCTGTTTCCAGTGTCATTTTACTCCACATCAACCTGCTCTGAGGTGTTAGATGGACCTCCCTAAAGCCCAGCTTTGACTGTGATGGACTCTCAGACATGCTTGTTCTACATGTACACACCCCCGCACACTTCACACAGGCAAAACCTGCCCCCTCAAAGCCCTAGATGGTGCAAGCTAGAAAGAGGAGGACCTTCAAGATCTTCTGATTTAACCCCTCATTTTACCAAAGGGGAAAACAAGGAAGAAAGAAAGAGGAAGATTGCAACAGAGATTGAGAACTGTCCGAATTCACACAACAAGCTAGTATCGGAAGACTACAATCCTGTTTTCCTGCTTTCTCAGCTGAAATACAGCATTCATTCCACTTCGCTATAGTCAGTATTTCACGATGTAATTCTCAAGTACTTCCACTGTTTCATTTTCTATAAGACATTTAGCCTCCACTTCTCTAAAGCATATGATTCTCCATCTCTACACCTGTGTTCTCACTATTTTACCTAAAGTGCCTTCACCATCCATTCAGTCCGAGATCCCACTCAAAATCTGCAGCTATGGGTGTACTGAGCTGTAATCTAGGGCCATATTGTCCAGTAAAAATAAAATGTGGCCACAGATACCACTAGATAATTTTCTAGAAGCCACAATAAAAAAGAAGCAATTATTTATTAATTATAATTATTTATGTAATTATAATTATTAACAATTTAATGATTACATTTTCTAAACTGCTATATCCAAAATAGTATTATTTTCATGTGTAAGCAATATAAAATTATTGGGGTAAGTTGCATCTTGTATCTGTGTGTGAAGTCTTTGGCTGAGTAGGTATTTTACATTTACAGCATATCTTCATTTAAATTGCCACATTTCAAGTGCTCAATAACCCATAATGTGGTTCCACGTGGCCGATAGTTACCATGTTGGACAGCACAGCTCTGGAAGATATGGGTCCTACTCTAGGCTCCACCATTTTCCAGCCTTGACTAATTTATTTGCCTTCAATGATCCTTTGTTTCCTGCTCTGAACGGGCAATATAACTTCATAATCCACCTATTTCCTCTGGCATTATGAAGATCAAGTGAGATAATATATTTGAGGCTTTCTTGAACTAGAAAGATTATACAAGTTTGTGGGCATTATTATAATTACCTTCTTTTTGTTAGTCATCCTTGATCTCATCCCAAGGAATATTATTAGTTTTTCCCTGTTTCCTTCTATCCATTCTCCCATCCCCTTCATGTTAGAGACATGCTGGGAAAGACTTATTTACACATCCTAAAGGGCTTGCCTTAATATGAGATGCTGTGCTCATGAACATAGTGAGCATCCTTCTTAAACCAGTGTTTGCCTTCAGCATCAGGAGCTCTATGAAGCCTAGGTGAGCTCTCAGTCACCCTGAACTATTTTCTCAGCAATAGATGGTTCTCAATTCCTAGTACAAGACACAGTACTAGTAATTGAGAAGAATGTTATAAGCAAAACAAATACAGTTGCTGCTCTTGTGAACCTTAGATCCTGGAAAAGTGACAGATAGTCATCAATTGCTCACAAATCTATGAGTATAATGACTATGATGAGGGAGATGAAGGAAAGCCTGTGTTCCTCCCACTAACTTAGATAATAGTGGGAGATGGCTTCATCAGAGAGGTCTTGGAAGACATCCCCAAGGGAGTGATGGCTCCATCTGTAGGATAAGGGGAGGGCATTTCAGGTAGCTGTCCCTGTGATGGAAAGATGACAGAGCTGGAAGAAGGATAGATACATAGTACTAGCATAGTACAAGATTTGGATGGGTAAGAAGGTGTCAGACCTCTTAGGACCTTGGAGTCCAGGTGAAGAATTCAGGTTCTCATCCTAAAAACTATTGGTTGTCTTTACTTCCAAAACATAAAGAGGAAAGGTATCTGCAATAGATCTTTAGCGAATGTGGAAAGAAGAGGCAGCAAAGCCCATGTTTTTCCTTTCTCCAGATAAAATGTGTATTAGTCCCTTCTCACGCTGTTATGAAGAAATACCCAAAACTGGGTAATTTGTAAAGGAAAGATGTTTAATCGACTCACAGTTCCACATGGCTGGGAAAGCCTCAGGAAACTTACAATCATGGTGGAAAGGGAAGCAAACACATCCTTCTTCACAAGGGAACAAGAGAGAGAAGAATGAGTGCCCAGCAAAGGGGGAAGTCCCTTTATAAAACCATTAGATCTTATGAGAACTAACTCAATATCATGAGAACAGGATGGGGGAACTGCCCCCATGATTCAATTATCTCCACCAGGTCCCTCCCACAACACGTGGAGATTATGGGAACTACAATTCAAGATGAGATTTGGGTGGGGACACAGCTTAAACCATATCATTCTGTCTGGAACCCTCCCAAATCTCATGTCTTCATAATTCAATTTAAAATCATACCCTCCCAACAGTCCCCCAAAGTCTTAACTCATTCCAGCATTAACTCAAAAGTCCAAGCCCAAAGTCTTATCTGAGAAAAGGAGAGTTTCTTCTGCCTATGAGCCCATAAAATCAAAAGCAAGTTAGTTACTTCCTAGATTCAATGGGAGTACAAGCATTGGGTAAATATACCCATTCCAAATGGGAGAAATTGGCCAAAATAAAGGGGTTATAGGCACCATGCAAGTCCAAAATCCAATAGGGCAGTCATTAAACATTAAAGTTCCAAAATAATCTCCTTTGACTCTATGTCTTATATCCAGGGCACCCTGATGCAAGAGGTGGGCTCCCATGGCCTTGGGCAGCTCCACCATTGTGGCTTTGCAGGGAATAGCCCCCCTCCTGGAGTGGTGTTGAGTGTCTGTGGCTTTTCCAGGCACACAGTGCAAGCTGTCAGTGGATCTACCATTCTGGAGTCTGGAGGATGGTGGCCCTCTTCTCACAGCTTCAAGAGGAAGCAGAATATAAATATTTGGAAAATACGCAGTCTGATGATTTTATAGAAAAGAAAACCTCATTTACTAGGGAGAAATTGAAGCCAGTTGCACAAATTTACATAAGTAACGAGGGGCTAAATGCTAATCACCAGAATTGCCCCAGTGGGAATTCTGTGTGTGGACTCCAACCACACATTTTCCTTCTGCACTGCCCCAGCAGAGGTTCTCCATGAGGGCTCTGGCCCCACAGCAAACTTCTGCCTTGACATTTAGTTGTTTCTGTATATCCTGTGAAATCTAGGCAGAGGTTCCCAAACCTCAGTTCTTGACTTCTGTTCACCCACAGGCCCAACACCATGTGTAAGCCACCAAGTCTTGGGACTTGCACTCTTTGAAGCATTGGCTTGAGCTGTACACTGTCGTCTTTTAGCCATGGCTGGAGCAGAAACTGCTAGAAGGCAGGGCACCATGTCCCAAAGCTGCATAGAGCAGGGGGAGCCTGCCCACAAAACCATTTTTCCCTCCTAGGCCTCCAGGCCTGTGATGGAAGGGGCTGCCATGAAGGTCTCTGGCATGCCCTGGGGACATTTTCCCCATTGTCTTGGTGATTAGCATTTAGCCCCTCGTTACTTATGTAAATTTGTGCAACTGGCTTCAATTTCTCCCTAGTAAATGAGGTTTTCTTTTCTATAAAATCATCAGACTGCATATTTTCCAAATATTTATATTCTGCTTCCTCTTGAATACTATGTCACTTAGAAATTTATTCTACCAGATACCCTAAATCATCTCTCTCAAATTCAAGGTTCCACAGATCTCTAGGGCAGGGGCAAAATGCCGCCAGTCTCTTTGCTAAAGCATAACAAGAGTCACTTTTGCTCCAGTTCCCAATAAGTTTCTTATCTCCACCTGAGACCACCTCAGCCTGGACTTCATTGTCCATATCACTATCAGTATTTTGGTCAAAGCCATCCAACAGGTCTCTAGGAAGTTCCAAACGTTCCCATATCTTCCTGTCTTCTTCTGAGTCCTCCAAACTGTTCCAACCTCTGCCTGTTACCCAGTTCCAACGTTGCTTCCACATTTTCAGGTATCCTTATAGTAGCCCCCCACTCTAAGTACGAATTTACTGTATTAGTCCTTTTTCATGCTGATATGGAAAAATACCCAAAACTGGGTAATTTGTAAAGGAAAGATGTTTAATTGACTCACAGTTCTGCATGGCTGGGAAGGCCTCAGAAAACTTACAATCATGATGGAAGGGGAAGCAAACACATCCTTCTCCACATGGTGGCAGGAAGAGGTATGAGTGACCAGTGAAAGGGGAAGCCCCTTATAAAACTATCTGACCTCGTGAGACTTAATCATCACAAGAATAAGATGAGGGAAACCACCCCGATGATTCAGTTATCTCCACCAGGTCCCTCCCATGATACGTGGGGATTATGGGAACTACAATCCAAGATGAGATTTGGGTGGGAACACAGCCAAACCATATCAAAATGCAACCTAAAGCTACTCAGTCCAAGCAAAAGTCAAGTAGACTCCCTAATCCCAGATAACCTCAGAGAGGAAATCTTAAACCCAAAAGACCGATTTGCCTTTTCTGCCTAACTGCTTTTGTTCTTCTCCAAGAACCTCTTTGGCCTTGGAAGGATGCTCACTCTCCACCGTATTTTGCAGTGGACTATTGGGAAGGAAAGTTCCCTATCCAAAGATGCTATGTGCACATTCATGTGCTTGGACCTCACCAAGGATCTTGCTGGATCCCCTTCCCGGGGCCCATCTGTGACTGTCATCATTTGGCTAGGCAAGCCTCCTTGAGAGTAATCACACTCTGGCATCGGCTGAGTGTTAAGGTTGTTATTGCAGCTATAGCTGGTGGGATCTTTGTTTCTCAAATGAAGCTTTCTTATTCATAAAGTGCAGTCATCTCTTCCTGGTAATCACACCCTTGAAGAAAGAGCTGGATGTGTTCCTGAGCAGGGAGGACCTCTCTGAAATCAGCTTAGAGGAATGAGTGTGTATTTGTTCTTCAGTGGTGTCTAGAATCTGACTTCTGGCAATCTTTTCCACCATCAGCCCTTTCTTTTTGCCAGGATTCCTTTATCTCCTATGTCATTTGACCTTCCTATGTTGCACCATTATCCTATGTTTTTCACACCATATATACAAAAGAGCTGGTCACCATTTTATGTAAAATGAATTTCAAAATACAGAATTTAACTGAGTAAAACAGAACCCGAAGTTTCATTTGAGATTGAATTTTAAATCTAATATTTATTCATGAGTTTTTGCAGTGACCTTTTCAGCACCTTTTTTAGATAACTTTCTTACAAGAATTTATACATATTCAGCTAATTATTCAGTATACTTCACGGAATACTTAAAAAATGGAACTGTAACAAGATCGTTTGTGCAAATTATGAGAGGCTGTCTTCTGTTTAAATTTCAGAATGCATATACCTACATGATGGGCGCTTGTGTGATTGTATTTAGGTTTTTCTCCATCTGTGGAAAACATGTAAGTACCTTGTGAAGAATCTTATTCAAGGTTATATATGTGTTAATGAAAGAATGGTGATTAATTGATTACAGCCTTACCTCCAGGTATTTAGGGATGTAGTCACAAATTACTAGACATCATAAGTCAAGATTAACAAATATTAAATATTAAATGAATCATTAATAAAAATTAAATAACTAATTATTAAATGAATTAGTTATCATTCAATGTGTTTCCTGCCATTTATGTTACCTATTCTTTATATTCAATAATTAAATTAAATTTATTAATTTAAAGATAACATATCAGTCATGAATAAAGCCAATATTCTTAATTCTTAATGCATTTTTATTTTTATTTTCAATAAAGTTATGTAACTTTACTTCACAGAAAAATAATCTTTAATGAATTTGTATGTTTCCATGATTCCAGTTTTTTTTTGAGACAGAGTGTCTTGCTCTGTCACCAGGCTGGAGTGCAGTGGCGGGATCTTGGCTCACTGTTTTCTCCACCTCCCAAGTTCAAGTGATTCTCCTGCCTCAGCCTCCCAAGTAGCTGGGATTACAGGCATGCGCCACCACACCCAGCTAATTTTTGTATTTTTAGTAGAGACAGGGTTTCACCATGTTAGCTGGGATGGGATTCCAGATTTTTTAATATTATTTGTTAATGTTCATGGGTATACTCCACATATATTTTTCATTTTTTACAATGCTGTTTCCTTTCTTATTATAAACATTATTTCATATATACATTCCATACATACACATAACCAATATATTTAATATTTTATAGTTATTTAGTATTATACCATTGCTTAGGTTTGTTTCTGTGAAAGTCTATTTGTGGAAGAAACCTGAGTTTACTTGCTATCAGTCAAAAATGTGTAGCCCGTATCATAGAGAATTGAGGAGCAGGAGAAGAGAAAATGGAAGGTGAAAATGCTTAATGTTACTCTTATTAATTTGTGTGAAGAGGCTGAAATGTTTGAAGTAAGAATAACATTCACCCAATGCCTGGTGGGTTTTGAGAATATTTAGATTTAATACCTTATAGAAAGCAACTTCCAAATGATACACCTAAGAATCACTTTTGAGCCAATCTGCTTAAAAATTAGTTGCTACCCAGGTCTTCCATAGCTTAATGGATTGAATATTCTCTCTCTCTCTCTCCTTCCCACTCTCTCTCTCTCTCTCTCTCTCTCTCCCCCTCCCCCCCTCCCCCCCCCCCTCCCTCTCTCTCTCTCTCCCTCCTCTCTCTCTTTCTCTCTCCCTCTCTTTCTCTCTCCCTCTCCCTCTCCCTCTCCCTCTCTCTCTCTCTGCTTCCCACCCCTGGTCCCCAGGTAACACTAAAGATGCTCCTCTTGACAGTGGTCGTCAGCATGTACAAGAGCTTCTTTATCATAGTGGGCATGTTCCTCTTGCTGCTGTGTTACGCATTTGCTGGAGTTGTTTTGTTTGGTACTGTGAAATACGGGGAGAACATTAACAGGTTGGTGTGTATTTATCTTTCTATTCATTTATCAAGCAAACCCTTTAGTAATAAAATTTTAAATAAACAAATGTTTTTTGTCTACTAAAGTCTAGGAGAGGTAAAAGGGAAGTAATCTGTTGGAAATTAAAATAAAATAGCCAAGTTTTAAATGATATTTTTCCAGTTGAAAAAGGTTATTCAATTGAAAAGGTCTAATTTCAAAACCTTAGAAAATTTAGAAATAAAAGAAAACAAAAAGAATCCATAATTCCACCAACATTCAGTAATCATCACTCCCAATTCCAGCACTTTTTCTATCTACATATTGCCAAAAAATGATACACTATTTTTAGTTGGAACAATTTTAAGATAACTTTGGGTTTCTTTCTCAGGAAAATATGGGAAGTTAGAAGCCCCCCAAATGGTTGTAATATATGAAAAGCAGTTTTCAATGATTTGCCTAAGTTTTATGGATGCATCTCATTTTTTTTTTTTTAAGTCCTGATACAACAAAGTATATACCGATATGTCTGGTTGTAGGAATTAGCTACATGGCTGCCCCACCTTTTATAGCATCCTCCAAGTGAAAGAAGGAATCACTTAGTTGCCAAAGCCTGCCTACTTAGTCATTCAAGATGAATGGCAATAAATTAGTGGTCATGCCAGAGTTGGGTGTTCAGACAGCTATATTTGGAGGCAAGTATAAATGACAAACTAATAAAAAGGTATAACCTTTGGAAAAGGTAACTTAGCAACCAAATTTACTACAACCTCCACTTGTTTTGGTGGTGGCAAACTATGCTATTTCATGACAAACCCTTCTATTCACATTCTGTTAATTTTTTTTCTTAAATTAGGCATGCAAACTTTTCTTCGGCTGGCAAAGCTATTACCGTACTGTTCCGAATTGTCACAGGTGAAGACTGGAACAAGATTATGCATGACTGTATGGTAAATATCTCTCACCATGAACAAAACTTAGACTTAGAATCAGCATGAAAGTCTTGCAACCCAATGTTGGCAGGATCATCCTTGTTAGCATCAAGACTTTGTGTATGAAATATAAATCCTGACACTTCAGTCCATAAAATTGCATTATTACACATTCCAATGCATGAATATTTAGGGCAAAACACTCAATTAACCCAACCTGAGCTATTGTAGTTCCATTCAACAAATATGCATTCTGTGGGTGTTGTTCTTTCCCTCCCATCTTTAATATTTTGGTAATCAAAGTCAAACAGGGAGCCCTTTAATTTAACATATTCAGTAGATAGTTCACTGCCCCTCAGCTATATGCTAGGTGCTAGGTCTTCAGCAACTCCCAGGCACACTCCGGGAGCTTACCTCAAGGGCTCTGAGCTACTCTTCCTTTATAGTATAAAGTATACTTTATACTTCCTTCTTACTATACCCTGTCTTCCCCAAGCATCATCCTTCTGGTATCAGTTTAAACATCCATTCCTTCAGGTCTTTTGCCTTCAGCTAAGACAGCCAGCTATATGTTCTTATGCTGCTCTATAGTTCTCCTTTGTAATAAGTATCACAGCTGTAGTGAATTATTGGCTTACATTCATTTATTTTCTCTCTTTCTCACTATAGGACACACCAATGCTATCTTATAAAAGTTCTGCAGTGGTGGAAATCTGCACTGTCTAATTCGGGGAGCCACTAGCCATATGTGGTTATGGGGCACTGAAAATACGACTAACACAACTGAGGAACTGAATTTTAGTTTTAATTTTATATTATTACATTTTAATTAACATAAATTTAAATTTACATCGCTGCATGGAGCTAGTGGTCACCATATTGGATTACACAGCATCCAACTGTCAGCAGGAAGAAGGGACTGGGCCTATGTCTTTCTTACCAGTCTCTCCCCAAACTTGGCACAAACCTAGCACAGAGTAGGAGCGCTAGGACTTCATGCATGAATTAACAAGGAGAATTTGCCAAATCAAATAGAACACAACGCAAAATTTAACGAATCTTAAATAAAAATACAAGCAGAATGCTGGGATTAAAGAAGAAAGAGCTAGTTTCTCTGGCTGAGAAAAACCAGGAAGTGCTGTCAGAGGCATTGGCATTTTATTGAGCCTGTAAACAATGAGAGAGTTTTTGATGACTTAAGTCTTGTGCTATTCCATAGCATCCCATGACCCTGTTCCAGGAATGGGGCTCACTCCTTACACAATTTGAACGTGAATTTGCTATGTACAGGCACACCTTGTTTTACTATGCTTCACTTATTGCCTTTTGCAGACTTTGCATTTTTACGAAGTCTTGTGTAAAAGACTTTATGGCAATCTTGTGTTGAGCAGATCTATCAGGGCCATTTTTCTAATAGCATGTGTTTGCTCACTTTCTGGTTCTTTATCACATTTTGGTAATTCTCACTAGTTCAGACTTTTTCATTATTATTATATCTGTTTTGGTGATCTGTGATCAATGATCTTTTGATGTTTCTTTTGTAATTGTTTTGAGGGGTGCCATGAATCATGCTCAATAAGATGGAGAATTTAATTGATAAATGTCATATGTCTTCTAACTGCTGCACCAAAGAGCTGTTTCTCCAACGCTTCTCTCTTTTCTTGGGCCTCCCTATGTCCTGAGACACAACAATATTGAAATTAGGCCGATTAATAACCCTACAATGGCCTATAAGTGTTCAAGTGAAAAGAAGATTCACACATCTCTCACTTTAAATCAAAAGCTAGAAATGATTAAGCTTACGGAGAATGACATGTCAAAAGCCATGTTAGCCCAAAAGCTAGGTCCCTTGCACCAAATAGTTACTCAAGTTGTTAATTCAAAGGAAAAGTTCTTGAAGGGAATTAAAATGCTACTCCAGTGAACACATGACTGATAAGAAATAGCCTTATTGCTGATATGGAGAAAGTTTTACCGGTCTGAATAGAAGATCAGACTAGCCACAACATGCCCTTAAGCTAAAGCCAAATGCAGAAGAAGGCCCTTACTCTCTTCAGATTTATGAAGGGTGAGAGAGGTGAGAATGCTGCAGAAAAAAATATTCGATGCTAGCAAAGGTTGGTTCATGATGTTTAAGGAAAGAAAGAAGCCATCTCCATATTATAAAAGTGTAAGTGCTGCTGATGTAAAAGCTGTGGCAAGTTATCTAGAAGATGTACCTAAAATAATTAATTAAGGTGGCTTCACTAAACAATGGATTTTCAATGTAGACAAAACATCCTTCTATTGGAAGAAGATGCCCTCTAGAACTTTCATAGCTAGAAAGGAGAGGTCAATGCCTGGCTTCAAAGCTTCAAATGACAGACTGACTCTGTTGTTAGGGACTAATGCAGCTGGTAACTTTCAGTGGAAGCTAATGCTCATTTACCATTCCAAAAATCCTAGGTCCCTGCTATGGTTTGACTGTGTCCCCACCCAAATCTCATCTTGAATTGTAGTTCTCTTAATCTCCCTGTGTCATGGGAGGGACCAGGCAGAGATAATTGAATCATGGGGGTGGTTTCTTCCATCCTGTTCTTGTGATACTGAGTGAGTTCTCACTATAGCTGTCATGAGATGTAATGGTTTTATAAGGGGCTTTCCCCCGATTTGCTTGGCACTTCTTGCTGCCACCATGTGAAGAAGGACATGTTTGCTTCCCCTTCCGCCATGATTGTAAGTCTCCTGAGGCCTCCCCATCCCTGCTGAACTGTGAGTCAATTAAAGCTCTTTTCTTTATAAATTACCCAGTCTCAGGTATGTCTTTATTAGCAGCATGATAATGGACTAATACAGTCTCTTAAGAATTACGCTAAATTTACCCTGCCTGTGCTCTATAAATGAAACAACAAAGCCTGGATGACAGAACAGCTGTTTACAGCATGGTTTTCTGGATATTTAAGCCCACTCTTGAGACCTACTGCTCAGGAAAGAAAAGATTCCTTTCAAAGTAGTACTGCTCATTAACAATGCATCTACCTGGTCAACCAAGAGCTGTACCAGCAGATGTATAAGGAGATTAATGTTGTTTTCATGCCTGCTAACACAACATCCATTCTGTCCATGGCTCAAGGAGTCATTTCAACTTTCAAGTCTTATTATTTCAGAAATAGATTTCATAAGGTGAATAGCTGCGATAGATAGTGATTCCTCTGATGAATCTGGGCAAAGTACATTGAAAAACCTCTAGAAAGGATTCACTATTCTAGATGCCATTAGGAACATTCATGATTCATGGAAGGAGGTCAAAATATCATCAGCATTAACAGGAATTTGGAAGAAGTTGATTCCAGTCATTATGGATGACTTTGAGGGGTTCAAGACTTCAGTGAAGGAAGTCACTGCACATGTGGTTGGTAGACATAGCAAGAGAACTAGAATTAGAAATGGAACCTGAAGATGTGACCAAATTGCCACAGTCTCCTGATCAAACTTGAAGGAATGAAGATTCCTCCTTATGGATGATTAGAGTGGTTTCTTGAAATGGAACCTACTCTTGCAGAAGGTGTTATGAACGTAGTCATAATGACAACAAAGGATTTATAATGTTACATAAAATTACTCAACAAACCAGCAGCAGGGTTTGAGAGGATTGACTCCAAATTCGAAAGAAGTTCTATTGTGGGTAAAATGCCAGCAAACAGCAACATATGCTGCAGAAAAATCTTTCATGAAAGGAAGAGTCAGTTGATACGATAAACTTCCATGTTGTCTTGTTTTAAGAAATTGCCACAGCCACCCCAGCCATCAGCAGCCACCACCCTGCTCAGTCAGCGGCTGTCAACATTGAGGCAAGGCCCTCCACCACCAGCAGAAGATTACAACTCACTGAAGGTTCAGATGATTGTTAGCTTTTCTTAGCAATAAAAATACTTTTTATTAAGGTCCGTACCTTTTTGGACATAATGCCATTGTGCACTTAAAAAGCCACAGTATGGTATAAACATGACTTGCATATGCACTAGGAAACCAAAACATGCGTGGGACTTGTTTTATTGCAGTATTCACTTTATCGCAGCAGGCTGGAACTGAAACTGCAATGTCTCCAGGGTATACCTGTAGAGTGTATATTCCCAAATCTTAACCCGTTACTTCAGTCAGAGAAAAACTTGCAAATGTCTTTTTATTTGATTTTCTGCAGTTTGCATCACAGTGGCTACTTATCACTTGGGGCTAGTGGCGGAGGCAGAAAGAGTATCTAGTGGAGATCAGTTCATTTTCATTGTGCTTTTAAAAATGGCAGTAACCTTGGGATTCTACAAGATAACAGCATACAATAAGTGAAATATTCTTTATTTTTGCTATAGATGATGTACCCAATGTATGTGGCTTTTGAAAGCTTACTTTGAAGTTAATTATATTCTATATGTTTAGGAATCTATTCATTAACTATAGTCAGCTAAAAGAAATTTCTATTCTCTACTCTTATCTTCTCCTTCTTCTTCTGCCCCAATGCCCCAAAGGTTCAGCCTCCTTTTTGTACTCCAGATGAATTTACATACTGGGCAACAGACTGTGGAAACTATGCTGGGGCACTTATGTATTTCTGCTCATTTTATGTCATCATTGCCTACATCATGCTAAATCTGCTTGTAGGTAAGTGATGTTAGTTGAATACTTTTTACTCTTTAAACTCAGGTACTTAGATAATTATGTATGATTTTCAAGCAATTATCTTGGATTGCTTGGGGTGGGTGTTCCATGGCATTAATTATAAATTGTTGTCTCTCAATCCAGAAGCTGAAAAGACCTTTGAAAGGCATGTAAATGACAGTTGACTGCAATTTTAAGAGTTGTACCATTTATTATGATCATTAATTTCAAAAGAGCTCTTCTCATGGACTGAGTTGAACAAATATCAGAGAGGACTGTCTAGCCTTGAAATATCACATTTATGTTTTTGAAAGGTACACCTTATTCACCCAGCCATGGGGCCACCCAGAACTCAATTTGACCTTTAAAAATGGCCCTGGAGCTCTAAACTAAGAGTTAAAGCCAGCTGGCATGACTATCTCTATACACAGAATGTGTGTTTGTGCTTATGACCCTCATGCTTTGGAAAGGCAGGAGCTGCAGAAATAGCTTAGTCCAAGTGTAAACATGCCAATTTGGAAACCATACTAAAAGCACTTTAAAAATCTGGCTTATGATGTAGGTGATAGAATCCATTATTAATAATGGATGTTTTACTCTTTCTGAAATATGACAGATTAGCATAATTGTCTAACTTCTGAATTTTTCTTTTTTTAAAAGCCATAATTGTTGAGAATTTCTCCTTGTTTTATTCCACTGAGGAGGACCAGCTTTTAAGTTACAACGATCTTCGCCACTTTCAAATCATATGGAACATGGTGGATGATAAAAGAGAGGTATGGAAGTGGGTTGTTGTTTCATGCCCCACCTCAAAGAGACTTACCAACATGTCTCAAACATTTAAATGGTTTTGAGGCTGGCAAAGATTTCTTAAAATTAGCCAAAGTAGCTGCGGTTTGCTCTTCCTCTTGTCATTGCCGTCATCAACCTCCACCTCCTTCCCTTCCTCCTACTCCTCCTCCTCCACCCCCTCCCCCACCCCCTCCCCCTCCTCGTCTACCCCCTCCTCCTCATCTACCCCCTCATCCACTCCCTTCTCCTCCTCCCCCTCCTCCTCCTCCTCCCCCTCCTCCTCCATCCCCTCCTCCTCCTCCCCCCCTCCTCCTCCTCCACCCCCCCCCTCCCCCCTCCTCCTCCTCCACCCCCCCCTCCTCCTCATCCACCCCCTCCTCCTCATCTTCCCCATCTTCCCCCTCCACCTCCTCCTTCTCCTCTACCTCCTCCTTCTCCTCTACCTCTACCTCCTCTTCCCCCACCTCCTTCTTCTCCACTTCCTCCTGTTCCTCCTCCTCCTCCTCTTCTCTCTTCCTCATCCTAGCAAACACTCAGGCACAGTTCTAGGCACTGAGGATATAGCAATGAACAAGATGGAACAGCTCCTGTACTCACAGAGTTTACATTCTAATAGGTGGAGACAAATAATAAAAAGTGAAATAATAATAGTATTAGTAGCAGTATTTCCAGAAGTTAAAACTATAGACAGTAGTTGGGGTTGGGCTGCACCGGCAGGAATGGCCATGAAGGAGGCCTGAGGGGTGCTGTGGGACATTATGTCTGAACAACACAAGGAAGGTTCTGCCAGAGTATTTGGAAGAGAGATCTGGAAATAGTTCAAGAAGAGTTGATGAAGGGCACAAAGACCAAGGAGCCAGCATGGGCGTCATAAATGAGGGGCCCTGTCAGTGCCCTCACCCCGATTTTATCCCTCTTCTTGGTACCCCCGCCCACCCAGGCTCCAGTCTCAAGGGCTTTCAAGATAGTGTGTGCCCTGCGTGCAGGGGATCTGACCTCACTCTCAGCTCCTCAGGACCCACCTGTCTCTCCATAACTGTCACCCTGCTTTAACGTAATACACACATGAAGAACACACTACCCTGCACACTGAGATGTCAGTAACTGGCAGGCAGTCATGCTCACTAGTGTTCTGCCCAGCACTTTCATTCAAAGATCCAGCCAGGGGGGCATGGTGGTTTGTGTTGCGTGGGAGGTAGCAACACATCTTAGATTCTCAGTGTCTGGATCAGTTCTGACCCAGAAGAGGGCAGAGCTGGGGGCCAAATTCTCTTGTATATAGTTTTTCTAATCCTGAAGAAGACATGAAAGGAGTTATCTCTTCTTTTTTTTCTTTTTGAGATGGAGTCCCACTCTGTCCCCAGGCTGGAGTGCAGTGGTACAATCTCGGCTAACTGCAACCTCTGCCTCCTGGGTTCGAGTGATTCTCCAGCCTCAGCCTCCCGAGTAGCTGGGACTATAGGCACGCACCACTGCATCTGGGTAATTTTTGTATTTTTAGTAGAGACTAGGTTTCACCATGTTGGCCAGGCTGATCTCGAACTCCTGACCTCAGGTGGTCCACCCACCTCATGCTGAGATTACAGGCATGATCCACCACAAGTTATCTTGTAGTGGTAGGAAAACTTGCAATAAACATTGAGACATTCCTAGCATCCAGATTGAGTGAAGAGGAGGATTACATGTCTGTGTCTTGTCCATTACCTTGTGTGAGTGCATTATGACCCACTCAGTGCATGCGTTGGAGGCAGAGTCCGTGAGACAGGCCACATGAGCATCAGCCTGGTGAGAGCAAGAGCAGCGTCCTGGGGGGCTGAGGGGGAGCTTCCCATGCCTCACTCCAAATGCTGCAATGTGGTGGCATCCCAGAGAGAGAAATTTATCACTCAGTTTTCCATCCTCTGCTCTTCTCAGTGCACTTAATTCCACCAGGCTCCAAGGAGGTGACCAGCTTTCTTCACATCTGGTGCTAATTATGCTAGCTTTTGAGAAATAGCACCTTTTTTTTTTTTTTTTTTTTTTTTTTGAGAAACCCAAGTGCATCACTGAGGCCTGATGATGATTTGCTGCTGCTTGTGCTCTGCCACACAGGGGGTGATCCCCACATTCCGTGTCAAGTTCCTGCTGCGGCTGCTGCGTGGGAGGCTGGAGGTGGACCTGGACAAGGACAAGCTCCTGTTTAAGCACATGTGCTACGAAATGGAGAGGCTCCACAACGGTGGCGACGTCACCTTCCACGACGTCCTGAGGTACAAGGCAGGCTTTTGCAGGGCTGAACGGGGCCAGAAACTACAGCCGTCAGCCTTCAAGGCCTCTGCAGTGTGTTTCCAACCCAAATGCCACATCTGCTGTGGTCGTGAAGCGGGGTCACATGTCCCAGGTGCTAAGTGCCCTTTCCCGCTGCCCTCCAGTGATCATTTCCAAGTAGGTGCCTCGCAGGGGAGGGCTGGGCAGCCATGCCCTGACGTCCCACAGGGGCCCCTGCCCACGGAGGTGCTCCCTGAGGGAAGAGGTTGAAGGGATCTGGGAGAGCACAGTCCCACCCCTTCCCTATGATGTGGGAGCTGCCCGGAAGAGCTGAATGACTTGCTTGTGGTTACAGGGCTCTGGCAAAGCTGGGACTAACACGTAGAGTGCCTCACTTGCACAGGTCTGATAAGAATTCGCCTGACCTGCTCTGTGATGGTTGCCCCATTGGCTAAAACACCAGATTTTCCACACATTTCATGAGCACCCAGACAGGACAGAGGGTCAAATGGAGTCTCTGCCTTTTCTTCTCCCTGGGAGACTTCTGTATTTGTTTCCTTGGGCTACTGTAACTTGGTACCTTAAGCTGAGGGGCTTAAACAACAGAAAGGTATGGTCTCGAAGTCCTGGATGCTGGAAGCCCGAGATGGAGGTATTGCAGGGCTAGTTCCTTCTGAGGCCTGTGAGGGAGAATCTGGCCCAGCCTCTCCCCTGGCTGCGGGGGGTGTGCTGCCAATGTTGGGCATTGCTTGGCTTGTTGAAGCATCAGCCTGGTCTCCCTTCATCTTCACATGGCATTCTGTGTGTGTGTGTGTGTGTGTGTGTGTGTATGTATCTATATTCAAATTTCTCCTTTTATAAGAACATCTGTCATATTACATTAGGAGTCCATCCTAATCCACTGTGATCTCATTTTAACTTAATTACTAATTACATCTGCAATATTCTTTTTCCAAATAACATTACATTCTGAGGTACTAGAGGTTAGGACTCCAACACTTCTTTTTTTGGGAGGAAACATTTAACCCATAACAGCTTCTTAAGCAGGAGTCCATGGATAAAACAGAGGCCCATGGACTTGCAAAGGGAAACAATTACATCTTTATTTTCACTAGTCGGTCTTTGAAATGCGGCATTCTCTTCCATGATGAATGTAGGCAACAAACCACAGTCACATTAGTAATATCCATGTCTTTGTTACCAGGAGAAATCATAGATATTTTCAGGTTACATAACTGACTGCCTTGGCTGACATCTTAAAATATCATTTATGCTCACCAGTGCTTCTGAGTTAGGGTAGTCATTTGAGTTCTGCTAGATGGTATTATTTAATGGAATAATAAAGAAGCACTTATGTTACTATATCACTGCTGTTTTAAAGTAATTTGAGAATTGTATTTTAATATAATTGGTTTCCTTTGTAATACTGTATATTTCATTCTGTGCATCTAAAGCATTATTTTAAGAAATGTCCTATAAGCTGCACTGCCACAGGGGCCCGTGCCACAGAAAAAATAAGAGCGATTGACTAGCAGTAGCTATTTTAATCACATAGCAGTACCTACCAGTAGTGCGTGGGGTACTGTGTTGTGTCTCAAATTTCAGGAGAACTCAGGTGTACAGAAATATGCTTGTGGCCAGAAGCTAGAAAAAAAAAAAAAGATCAGATCAGCACAGGAAGAATCTGGGAAAAGTTCTCACGAGTTATCAATTTCACCTCCCACTATTCAGTTCTTCCACGAACAAGCTAAAAAGCAGAAAAAGATGGGACGGAGAAATGCATATGAATCACAGAGGATGTCATCTCTGTCAGAATGTTTCTGAGTCTTTCCTCCTAGTGACAAATTTTTTTAGGTTGACATGAGGCAGATAGGCATACTGTGGTCATTAATAGTTAATATTCAGCCTCTTTGGAACACACTGGTGTATCTAATAAAAATAGACCCAGGCAAAATCAATGGTGGGGCTGTTTCTCCCCTTCCTATTTATTCCCCTAGCCCAGTATATGATAAAAACAGTGAAGATAAAAGCAATGAAGCTTTGATGAGATTCTTGATGAGTCAGGGAAGAGAAAATTCATTTTGTTCCCTCTGTGGTGGGAAGAGATTCAGCAAAGAAGAGAAGTCCACTGTACCAGTGCTCTCAAGAGCCTCCATGCTGTGCTTTGGGCTCTAGGGTAGAAATGAGCTCACAGAAGCGGGTAGCGCACAGGTGCACCAGGGTGCATAGGTCTGAACCATAACCTGGAATCCTGTGGTTACACCTGGGTGCATCACACTGCCAAGAGGGCCTGTCTTCTCCTGTGGTGGTGGACTGCTCAGTCCAGGCATCCTGGGAGCTGCCTTACTGCCCCGTGACCCGCGATGCAAAACATCTGCTGTGTTGGCTTCATCTACCACTGCATGGGCCTGTTGTGTGTCGAGGGTTAAAAGGGAGTGGATATTCAACCCTGGGTTTGTTTTGTAGCCTCTAAAATTAATAAAGAAGGCCAGGTGTGGTGGCTCACACCTGTAGTCCCAGCTCTTTGGGAGGCTGAGGCAGGCGGATCATTTGAGGTCAGGAGTGTAAGACCAATCTGACCAACATGGTGAAACCTTGTCTCTACTAAAAATACAAAATTAGCTGGGCGTGGTGGCACATGCCTGTAATGCCAGCTACTTGGGAGGCTGAGGCAGGAGAAATGCTTGAACCCAGGAGGCGGAGGTTGCAGCGAGCTGAGATCGCACCATTACACTCCAGCCTGGGCAACAAGAGCGAAGCTCCATCTCAAAAAAAAAAAAAAAAAGAAAAAATTAATAAGGAAGATACAGAAGGATGAATGAGATAAACAGAGAGGGAAATGGAATGCAGTGGGTAGGAAGGTATGATGCACAGCCGAGCATATTAACCATCACCACGTGGGGTTACGGGTGAAGAAAGTATTCGAGGCACAGTCTCCCTTCTGCAGAGAAAGTCCTGAGTCTTTACCTAGCCTGGATCTTTTGTTTTACAGGAACTTAGATGGCACTGCTATAAGAGCCTCACAGATATTAACTTACTTAGTCATTAAATAAAGAAGTTACCAGGACTATCTTTATGAGACACAGAGAGGTGACAGGACCCGCCCAAGACACACAGGTGGTGAGGGGTGGCATCAAACGCTAGACTTGTTAGATGGAGTGATGTCCTCTCTGGATTTTGACATATCTAAAGGTGTAAATCTCAGGTAAATCAGAGCTGTGATTGCGGGTGTGTTCCCCCCACCAGCATGCTTTCATACCGGTCCGTGGACATCCGGAAGAGCTTGCAGCTGGAGGAGCTCCTGGCGAGGGAGCAGCTGGAGTACACCATAGAGGAGGAGGTGGCCAAGCAGACCATCCGCATGTGGCTCAAGAAGTGCCTGAAGCGCATCAGAGCCGTAAGTGAACTAACTGCACACATGCAGGTTGGGTCCCCGCCCTGCCCCGCCCGGAAGTAGGAGGACAAAAGAAAAGAGCTTCATGAACATGGGATTAGCTCCTTCTGTGATCGGCCTTCTATCCCTTTAAACTATGTCCACTACCTCCACTTACAGTGGTCAGATCTTGATGCAGACTTTCACTCTGGTCCACAGTCAGCCCTGCCCTCTGTAGCAGAGTCCATTAGGAGTTTCCATGGAATCCCATTTTTATAATATGACATGAACACTTAAAAAGCAGTTTATTGGCCAGGCGCAGTGGCTCATACCTGTAATCCCAGTACTTTGGGAGGTCAAGGGGGGAGCTCAACTCACTTGAGGCCAGGAGTTGGAGACCAACCTGCCAACATGGCGAAATCCCATCTCTACTAAAAATACAAAAATTAACCGGGCATGGCACACATGCCTGTAATCCCTACTACTCAGGAGGCTGAGGCATGAGAATCACTTGAACCTGGGAGGCAGAAGTTGCAGTGAGCGGAGATCGTGCCACTGCACTCTAGCCTGGGTGACACAGTGAAACTCCGTCTCAAAAAAAAAAGTTTATTAATATTAAAATATGTCCATTTATTAAACTCCACTGTACAAAATTCTAGAATTTTCCACATTGAATTTGCAAAACTACTTTAAATTGCTGCTAAAAATTTCAACAAACTGTGATAATGTTGTTTATTCTGAAAAGACCACCTCTCAAGATTAATGATGTTTCCTGCTTCCTGAGTTATAAGCCTATGAGATTCTCTAACTCATAAATTAATGAATGTATACTGCGTTGGCATATACTTTGTTTACAGTGAATGTTTCTATGAGATAATTACCTTTATGAATGCTTTTGGCATGTTTCACGGACGGGTAAAAAAACCCAAAGCAATCACTAAACATTTATATGTAACAGCGATTGTTTCAATCTTCTTCCTCAGAGCAACATCAATTGCAGAAACATGTATTTCTATTGGAAGAGAAAAGGTTCCCAGAGAAAAGATACAACTCAACCTCCTATAGCAAGGCCAGCTTCCCAGTGATGTCCCGTCACTGCTGGCCACTGTAGCTATGTTAGCTCCAGGGATCAATCTGTCCTCCTCTAGCTCTGAGAGGGCACAAGGAGCCCTGGCTTTTGTATATGCCAAGACAGATTGGTCTCCTGGATCGGCCTGGAAACTTCAGAACCAAGACAAGCACGAAGGTTTTCTCATCCACCCGAGGCACTTTGCCTCTTACAATTTGCAGGAAAGTGGGAAAGGGGTTGGGGTTGTATTGGCTTAATGAGCCTAGAATAAAATAAGAGGAGAAAAAATAGAATAGCTACATTAGTAATTTTAAATAAGATACAAGCTGGGCAGTATCTCATGCCTGTAATCCCAGCACATCGGGAGACTGAGGCAGGAGGATGGCTTAAGACCAGAAGTTTGAGACTAGCTGGGGCAACAGAGTGAGACCTCCTCTCTGGGAAAAAAATAATTAATTAATTAGCCGGCCACAGTCATGCACACTTTTAGTCTCAGCTTCTCAGAAGGCTGAGGCAGGAGCATACCTTGAGCCTAGGAGTTTAAGGTTACAGTGAGCTATAATAATCACACCACTGAACTCCAGTCTATGGGACATAGTAGACATAGATCCCATCTCAAAAAAACAGAAAACACCAACAACAAAAAACAAACATAAATAAAACACAAGCATCAATGACCGTCACTATTCCTATTGTTACACAAATGAAAATGGACTGAGAAGTCAACACATACCTCTCTAAGCCCACTTTTGCATCAGCCTACCTTAATTGAACGTTGAAATTAGTTCAGGATCTTTACCTGGAAATTCCTAAGAGGTCACCAATCATGCGGGTCTTAGGAGAGGGGAGAAGAAAATATGATTTGTGTGGCGGCGGGGCAGGTGCGATGCTGGGTTTATTTTACTAAACAAACAATCGCATTTCCATAGAAACAGCAGCAGTCATGCAGTATCATCCACAGCCTGAGAGAGAGTCAGCAGCAAGAGCTCAGCCGGTTTCTGAACCCGCCCAGCATTGAGACCACCCAGCCCAGTGAAGACACGAATGCCAACAGTCAGGACAACAGCATGCAACCCGAGGTATGGGCACGAGGCGTCCTCCATCCCAGGACACTCCGTGGGCTTCTTTCTTTTAATAAAAATAAATAAAATGGGTGCTGGTCACATCATTCAAACAAGGTGACAATATTTCTAATAGGAATATTTTCATTTAAAAAAAAAAGACAATGGAAATCCATTGATCCAGATTACGTCTGTGTCTTTGCCATCTTGGATGTAGTTGAGGTTATTTAAAAATATTCTGATTCATATGAATGCCAAAAAACAGTTAATGCCCTGAACTTTGTAATTCTGTAGTTTTATTTTTGTCTAAAGAGTGAACATCAGATCTAAGGGCTGCATTTTAATCTGGAAATATTACATGGAGTATGGTTTACATGAAACTCTGCCCTAAATGTTTTCCTGTCCTCACTAAAGTCATAGAAATTTGTGGTAGAATCAGTGAAAATGTTTGTAATTGGCTTTCAACCTCCTTAATCAGACTCATTGAAGATGTATCCTTTCTTGGTTGGGTATCAGATGAACATATGGAATTCAGGACAGTTGGCTTGCGGAGTTTTTGTTTATTAGGTCACGGCATATTTTCATTTTCAAACTTGATGTATGTGTCTATTTTAAAAAGTAGAGGGAGTTATCAGTGTCCTGGAGAGTCCTGTGCTGTGAGAAGCATCTGCCTGGGAGGACCTGCCCCTTTATGAGGCAGCAGTTACAATTTGAGGTTAACAACGTGGAGCTGATCCTGTACTCTGTGCAGAGCCCCAAGAGCACCAGGCTCCGTGAAGTGCAGCACTGCAGCCAGGGGCCGGGAGTACCTTTGGAAGCCTAAGGCTCCATGGCCCAGCAGGGTGCTCCAGGAGGCCCACTGGTGCCATAGCCCAGTTTTCAGTAGATTTCATGTTTTGGGCTCCCCAGCCTTTAGAAATTATCTGCCACCGACTGCAGGGATTTCTGTAGAGTTAGTCAACCAAGGGGCAAGGTGAGGCATCTACAGTGGCCTTGCCACTGGTCACCCTGAAGATGGTTGGCAATGTCTCGCATGGGGGAGGGAGGCAGGCTGAGGTCAGGAAAGACAGTGAGACAGGGCCAATGAGGCCGGGGAAAGTGACGATTGTAGAGGCCTCTGTTTTTAGATGAAAAAGCCTAAGAGGTCACACACACACACACACACACACACAAACACACACACACAAAAATCCAAGAGGGGATATCAAAGAGATGTGAAGACCAAGGCTTTTAGAAAAGGGAGAGGTGACAGGTGAACCCGAGAACAGGTGAAATGTGTGGGATGTCTTGGCATCTCTCTTTGACTTTAGCTTAGATTGTTACCGGCTCCATCCTCCGCCAGGGCCCATCATACAGCTTTGCCTGAAGAGAACTCTTTCCCTGAGGCTCTAAGTGTGGATCTCCAGGCTGGTGAAAGTAGACTTCCCCTGTCCAGCCGGTCCCCACGGCCCCACCTTCCTTCCTTCAGTGTCCCGTCCTTGCCCCCTGATTTGCCAGCAAAGATATGAAGGGAAACAATGACATTCTCAGGCACGGAGGGGACTGAGGCAGTGGGGGTTTCCTGGGAAGAGCGGTGTCCCCTTCAGCACGATGTGCAGTGGTAGCTCTTTTGCTTCTGTGACCCTTTATACCCGTGTTCCCTTTTCCCCATTATGGACATTCTGAGTCCATGTTGTTCTTCCCGCTTGTCCTCCTGCCATGTGTTTTCCTTTCTTATAGTAAAAGGAGGAGAGCACAGGGTTGAGAAAGACAGTAACTGCATGCTTCTCCTCCCATGCAGACAAGCAGCCAGCAGCAGCTCCTGAGCCCCACACTGTCAGATCGAGGAGGAAGTCGGCAAGATGCCGCCGACGCAGGGAAACCCCAGAGGAAGTTTGGGCAGTGGCGTCTGCCCTCAGGTGGGTACATCCAGGCATTTCTCCAGCGATCGAGGCATTTGAGAGGTATTTACTCTGTTTGTGTGTTTTGGGTCTTGCCTTTCAAAATGCACGTCTGCATCTACAGTTGTTTACAGACAGCAACATAATGAAAAATGTAGTCTTGTCAAAAACACTGCCCCCAAAAATAACTTCTCTAAATATGACTTACATTAGCCCCCATTTTATGGGTACATTTCAGGCTATCATGGTTGAGAAGCCAGCACCTATGAAAAAGCCAAGATTCAGAAAGAGGGAGAGATTTCCAAGGGCTTTCTGTGTGCCTCAAGGCATGCTCAAACATGGGCAAAATGTATTTAATTGAAGAGGGAGTGCGCAGATGCACTCATTCAGAAAATGCCACCAAGTTCTCCAAAAAGGGACAGGCCCCCTATTTGTCTCAGAACACTTTGCAGCTGAGCTGGTCACTGGCTTTAGGCAAGCTGCTTTACCTCCGTACAGTAACAAAACAACAAAAAACATGTGGTACTCACTGTATGCCAGTCACTCTCCTAAGTGCATTACTTGTGTTCTCTCATTCAATCCTTTCCTTTAATAAACCCATTATTTTCCATATTTTACTGATTCAGTCAGAGAATTTTCTTCTATGAGCTTCTTCTGTATAGGGTTTTGGACAGCTAGGATAATCCCATTAAAAGCACTCAGGAATGGAGGGAGAGCAGTGTTCCCCACAGCCCAGTGTCCTTGTACATGTTTTTCTCTATAGATAACTAACTTCATGCTAAAGCAGGAGCTTTATAATGATCTTTAGCTGTGCCCCAACGTCAGCCCAATCGAAGTTAGATGTGTAGCATATGTGTTCCACAAAGCGGATGACAGCACAGCTTACATTTTGAGGCTGACGATGTTCCGTGGATCTTCACTGGGACTACCACCAAGGAAAGTATCCCCTTTCATATTCAAGAATTCATTTTTCAGAGATCAGAGAAGATGTAGGTTCCTCCTGATTCAAACACAGCAGAGAACGACAGCATCAAGACAAAGCAGATGGTGGTACCAGGTCAAAAAAAAGCCTTCAACTACAAGCTGACTAGGTTCAGTTTTATCCTGGAGGCAATTAGGACCTAGCAAAGATCTCTGAGCATATGTGATTTTTGGAATCTATGCTTTAGGACGTTGACTTGGCACCAAAGGACGAATTGTCCACAGCAGAGCCTGGAGGCAGGTTACAAACTGGAGGAAGTTACCACTGTGTGAGCATGAGGCAACAAGGGCATGGACAGAGCTGGGGGCCAGATGCTGCAGGGACAGATAGGAGAGGTGACCTGGGTAGAATGCACAGTCCTTGGTATTCATTTAAATGGACAAAAGAAATGATGCTGTCAAAAGTACTTCCATTGGGCCGGGCGCAGTGGTTCACCCCTGTGATCCCAGCACTTTGGGAGGCCGAGGCAGGTGGATCATTTGAGGTCTGGAGTTCAAGACCAGCCTGGCCAACATGGTGAAACCCTGTCTCTACTAAAAATACAAAAATTAGCTGACCGGTAGTGGTGCGTACCTGTAATCCTAGCTACTTGGGAGGCTGAGGCAGGAGAATCGCTTGAGCCTGGGAGGCAGAGGTTGTGGTGAACCAAGATTGTGCCACTGCACTCCAGTCTGGGTGAGAGAGAGAGAGAACCTGTCTCAAAAAAAAAAAAAAGCCAAAAAAACAAAACTTCCACTGGTCCATGCCTAGGTGGTCCCCACCAAAAACTGTGATCATGAAATAGACATGATCTTGGGGTCAGGCTGAGTTTGGGGAGGCAGAGGGAAAGAAAAATAGTGTTTTGAGGGGGCAGCAACAATGTCACCAGGTGTCATGCTATGCACTTTCTTAAGTCATCTCATGTAACCTGTTTTAATCCTGACAATAGTGTAATTAGGACATTTTCATTGTCTTCATCTTACAATGGAGGAAACTTGGATTCAGAGAGATGAAGTTGCCCATAGTTACATATCCACAGGTTACAGAGGTGGGTCCCAAGACCATGACTGTGAGGCCCCAGAACCACACCTTTCCTCCTGTGCCCTCACTGCATCCCTCCTCGCCTTCACTGTGGGTCACAGTCTCCTTCCTTTTTGTTTTTTTCTTTATTGCATATGCTAACGAATGCACAGGTTTCTATGACACTTAAGAGTTCCCAAATTGGAATTTTTAGCCATTTTCTAGTTTTTGTAATTATTTCAAAATGAAAGGGGGTGAACGGCACTTTTTTTCCCCCAAGTGGCATCATGAGTTGTCCATGAGCATAATTAAAAAAAAAAAATCTACCGTGAACATAAAGAATCAAGTCCTGAAAAGGATGTTTACTTAGCGTCTGTGGATAGAACCTGTTAGCCAAAAGTATCACTGATGGGAATATCATGGGTTTTTAGGAATGAGTACAATAGGGTGGAGCACTACCAAGTGGCTCATAGGACTCATTAATTCCACAGCACCAAAACCAATAAGCCATTCAGTGTCCTCAGTCAACTTACGGTTTGGAGGGAGGACAACCATGAAATCTGTCGTGTGCAAAATGAACCCCATGACTGACGCGGCTTCCTGCGGTTCTGAAGTTAAGAAGTGGTGGACCCGGCAGCTGACTGTGGAGAGCGACGAAAGTGGGGATGACCTTCTGGATATTTAGGTGAATGTCAATGTGGATGAATTTCTAGTGGTGAAAATTGTTTTCTAGTAATTTCCTTGATTGTCCAGTGAGCAATCTGTAATTGATCTATAGCTGAATTCCAACTTGTCACAAGATTTTTATAAATTGATGTTCATCCTGCCACAGAAAGGCATAAGCTGCATGTATGATAGGTCACTATCATTGCTCAAAAAAATTTTGTATACTGACTGTACTGATAATATTAGAAATGATACAGCAAGCAAATGTATATCACTCAAAACTGTCATATATTCTGTCTGTGTAAACTAAGGTATATATTCATATGTGCTCTAATGCAGTATTATCACCACCCCCCAAAAGAGTGCTAAGCCCAAAGTGGCTGATATTTAGGGTACAGGGGTTATAGCTTTAGTTCACATCCTTCCCATTTCCGCTAGAAATATTTCTGTTGAGAGAATTTATTATTTATGATTGATCTGAAAAGGTCAGCGCTAAACTTATGCTAAAATGATAGTAGTTTTACAAACTACAGATTCTTCTTTTTCTCACATTATATTTTAAAATATACACAAGACATTTGGCGACCAGAACAAGTTGATTTCTCTCCTCAGTTATGCTAATGAAACTGTTGCCTCCTTCCGAGAAAACTGCGTATGCAAGCACCAGGCAAAGAAATGGACTCAGGATGCTTACTGGTTTATAACAAACCTGTAGATAGATCACCTGAGTGACACAGTTGTGCAAAGATGTTAAGTTTCTTAAGAAGCCTTTTAATAACTCAGTTTAGCAAAAAGAATAAAACTGTATAGCTCAATTTATTTTTAAAAAATCTTTGCATGTGTGATGTACCCAAGGTATGTCTGTTTTGCCACAAATCAGCTGAGTCATTTCATTATGGGTTGCTCCTAACACACCATTGCTATGTTACATTTGAAATGACATCTCTGTTACCAGAATCTCCTATGGAAATAATGGTGCCCTGCAAAATCTTCCTCTGAACTCACAGGTTAGGGATCACACAACTTAATCATTTTTCGTTTTTGTTTTTTTTTTTCCTTATATGTCAGTGGCCCATGTCCTCTGGGAAAATTAGAAAAGCCAAATGATTACAAAGTGCTGTTAGATTTCTTGTGCTGGGTTGGCCAAGTAGTAGTGGACTCAGACCTTTAACTATTTTATTACAGATTGGACATTTGCTGTTCAGATGTGTTTTAGCAGAGGGATTATCTCAGAACCCTCTGACCTCCAGGTTGCTTTATGATCTATTTTTCTCTATTTAACATTCCTCAGACAGGCAAATAGCACATTCCTTCTGTGTCACAGATGTGTCATGGTGATGGCAGGCTAGAGTTTATATGATTCATTGTAACTATGAGATAAAGAACAACCAGTCCATGTGGCCAAAAGGATTAGATTTGATTTGATGTTCACTTGGAGTTTACTTTTTGTACATACAAGATAAAATAAATATTGGATTTGTAAAATAATTTATGCTGAGTTGACCATTTTTAAACCCTTTTCTTGGCGGGGCAGGCACTCGGTAGCAGCACATTGCAAACCCTGGATTGAACATTCAGTCCATAATTAGTTGGCAAAAGCTGTGTCCCTGATATCCATTTCAACTCAGTTCTCTGAGCCAGAATGTTCCTTTTACATTTGTGCTGATAAGGCTGAGCGAATACCCTGCGCCTTCCAAGCCTACAATGAACGGAAAAGGCATTTACAGGTCCAGGGCATGGGTCTGTACTAGTGCTGCCTAAAAACAAGATGTTTTTGGCTCATTACACTTGAGAAATACAGCTTCATTCTCACGAAACTGCTGAGCCCTTCCTAAAACGTCTGGAATTGATGTTCAGTAGAACATCATTGTTGTTCATTCTGCAGTGAAGCCAGGGGCAGAATACCAATGTATTTAAAGCCATAGCACTCTATATTTTCAATGAAGCAAAACAGTCACACACTTCCTGTGGGGCTCCTCACCACAATTTTCCCGAAACAGAGCAGATGCAAGCCAGAGAAAGTAAGCGCCACCCCCTTTTAGATTTTACCCCTAGATACGCAAACATATGAACAATCCCGTTACACAGATGGGAAAACTTGGGCCACAGTGTTCCCTGGTCCTTAGGGAAGCCAGACACTGATACTAATCCTGTCATCACACCACCCACTGCCTTTAATTAGAGGACGCTGTCGGTTCCAAAGGCACCAGAAAGCGTATGGGGTGGAATACTTGACTCAGAGCCCCTGAGAGAGCAAGCCACACACGTGTGGCCCTTATGGCAATTCAGGGGGATTCAAAGGGAACAAGGATGGACAGAATGGAAGGGCTGATGCTATTCACTCTATTCTTAATGGTGCTTCCAGATCAACATCCATCAGCTGGCTGTGCCTTGGCCAAGATGATGAGATAAGGGCACGTAGAAGAAAAACCAGCATTATAAAGCCTTACAGGAAAGCAGCTTTAAGCCAGTGGAATGATGTGTTTTGTGTTTGCCTGTTTCTTTGTAGGAAGTGGCATTCTATACATGAGTGATTTTCAATATATTGGTAAGCAGTGGAACTGTTTCTCAAAGTCCTTCAACAGATCCCAAAATTTTAACCAGCCAAAAGCCAGGCAGCCCTGGTTGAAGTTGAGGTGAAGATGAAAACGCCACTCATATGGTCTCTTCTCACCCACTATTACGGGTCCCCATGATATAAGGTAATTGTTAAATCTGCCATAGGAAGGTGGAGTGGTGATCAGAGGAGGCTTTTGGAGTGGTGGTGCCATTTGAATTAAGTATTAAAGAAAGAATAATTGGATTTAAATTGTCATAGATGGGGAAGCAGCAGACAGAATGATGCCTGGAATAATAAAAGGAAAATTATCAAGGAGAGCGTCAGTTGACTCTATTCAATGAATTCCAAATCTTCTGAACAGGTGTGCAAAGGCAAGACTGGAGACTTGGTCAAGGGCACGAAGAACCTTGAATGCCCTACACTTCATGTGGACAGTGCTCAGTAGAAAAGGGGAGTCTGTAGAGGTGGGGAGGGAGGAAGATTATAGTAATAATGCAAGACACAGGCTTTAGGAGGAGCACACCGGGAGCAATGTGCAAAATGGAATTGAGGAGAGAGAGACAGATGCAGGGTGAATGTTTACAATACCCCAGCTCTCCAAGAGAACTGTGGTTCTAGTTCTCCAACCTCGAAGTTGAACTTCTATAGCAGCACAGGACATGGAAGGAAGATGGAGATGTGACAGGGACTTACTGAGATGAAAGGGGCTGCAGGACCCCACCACACCGGGCTCATTCATCTTGCACCAATGACTTGCTCTTCCAAACAACACTGCCCTCTGTTCATCTTTTCTTCAACCAGTACCCACAGAAACACCCTGACCATTTTCTGGACCTAATTCCAGAGGACCCTTTCTTGGCTAGCTTTCTCCCACAGGCCTTATAACTTTTATTTAACTTACCTTTTTTGTTTGACTCAGTTCCCTGGATCACTTGTTAATCTTTTACATTATAATTGCTTGGGGGTACTACTCCTGGATCTTGCAAGCTGAATGGAATTTACAAGTTGGGAGTTTACTAGGTGGAGTTTTATAGTTGATGGGAGAGGGATGGCGCCTCCAGACTCACCTTCTCTTTACAGCTATCCCCCTATGGAACACCCCTTCTCTGACTTTAGGATTGCATTTTGAGATATGGGCATCAAACTGCTCAGATTTTATTGTGGGGATGGGATGAAGAAGAAGAATAGAGGTGTTGGAAGAAGAGAATTAACTAAGGCAAAAAGAAACAAAAGTTACCTAGAAAGACACACATTCTCCCTTTATCTACTGACCACAGTGGTCTGGAATGAGGACTTATCATAAATAATGACAATTTTTCCTGGACAGAATTATGGTCCATCACCATTGACACCTATTCACTCCCTATCTCTGACCTAGCTGGTTCCAGGTCTCGCAGTATCTTTTCCATATCATCTAAGCACCTCAATAGTCCCCAGACTTCTCTCCAACCATGCTCAAGGTCATGGCTTCCTATTAAAAAAACAATTCTGTAGGCAGAAAAGTGCTTTCAGTCTCTCTCCTTCTCTCCAACGTGAACCATTCTATGTGCCCTCCTTCCTCCTTGGCTTCAAACACAGATGCTCCCTCTCTTCCAACCCTTTCCAACAGAGCTTTCATCTGTGCCAACTCTCATTTCTGATACACTATCTTCTTATTGCAGCCCCTACATTCCTGAACAGAAGTCACACCCAGCCTGAACATGCTGCACGCTTCCTCATTCCTGGGACATTCTTCTTCCATTGGGACAGAGCTCAGCAACGTCCAGTGCAGATTCAGTACAAAAGTTACACCAGAGAGATCTCCTTTCCTATGATGATCCTCTGAGAATTCAATTCACAGACGGAAAAACAAACAAAGTAGCTTTCCAAAAGACAGGTTATTCTCTAATTAGGAAGAGCTGTCTGAACTCTGCCTATAGTAATTTATCAATGGAAAGTCTGAATAACACAAGACACGCTGTAATTGCCTGAGATCGGCTATTGTCCGATGAATGAATCAGCAGGTAGTTCACTTACTTACTCATCCATTCAAGATTGGGGCAGTCATGCTTCTTGCTCTGTGAGTCTACAGATGGATGCTCTAATCTCATGGTGCTCATGGTCTATTGGGGAAGCAGAAAATAAACAGGTAAATATATAAGTCAGAAGGTTTTAAGTGCAATGGAGAAAAATTAACTTGACTCAGAAGGACAGGCCTTCCTCTTGGATGTAATTTACTATTAAAGGACTCACTGCTCAGTTGCCATTTTGGCAGAGACCTGAGGCAGTGAGCATGGCAGCCATGGGAATTAAATTAAATTAAATTAATTGATAACTTCCCATTCCTTCCTTCTGCAAGCCTCGGACCTTTTTTTTTTTTTTTTTTTTTTTGAGACGGAGTCTCGCTCTGTCGCCCAGGCTGGAGTGCAGTGGCCGGATCTCAGCTCACTGCAAGCTCCGCCTCCCGGGTTCACGCCATTCTCCTGCCTCAGCCTCCCGAGTAGCTGGGACTACAGGCGCCCGCCACCTCGCCCGGCTAGTTTTTTTGTATTTTTTAGTAGAGACGGGGTTTCACCGTGTTAGCCAGGATGGTCTCGATCTCCTGACCTCGTGATCCGCCCGTCTCGGCCTCCCAAAGTGCTGGGATTACAGGCTTGAGCCACCGCGCCCGGCCAAGCCTCGGACCTTCTAATCTACATTCTGTCTCTATGGATTTACCTGTTCTAAATATTTACCATAAGAGAAGCATACAATATTTGTCCTTTTGTGACTTTTATTTCACGGAGCACAGTGTTCTCAATGTTCATCCATGTGGTAGCCTGCGTCCATACTTTACTCCTTTTCATGGCTGGGTAATATTCCACTGAAAGTGCACACTACATTTTGTCCATCCACTCATCTGCTGATGGACATTTGGTCGTTTCTACCTCAGCTTTTGAGTGGAAGCCACATGCTTCCTGGATAATCCTCAGCCAGTGATGGAGCACAATAATAAAAGGGCTTGCCATTTTCCAGGCAGCGTGGGACTCTTCCACAGGCAATCTCTGCGGCAAAAGCTCCCTGCTGGGCTGGCTGACACTTTCTCAATGCAGTACGCATGGAAATCTGAGGCTCTTCATCCAATCCTCCTATCCCCTCCTCTCCCTGCAAGGATGTCAGACCTGCACTGTGGTCTGAAGGCCCACCCTGCCCACTCCTGTCCCTTCTCTCCTTTATCTTTCACAGGCCTTACCCCTGATAAATCTCCAGCTTTCCTAACACTGCCTTGTAGTCTGCTTCCCAGAGGATTCAGCCAACTTAGTGAGAGAGTGGGCCATGGAAAGGCCTCGGACAAGGGTGTTCTGGCAGAGGAAACATGAGGTGTCAAGGCCTTCAAGTGGATGTAGGTTTGGTCAGTTGGAGAAAATAGCAAGGAGGCCATACTGACTTGGAGTCCAAATACTAAAAGGGAAAGAGGGATGACATGAAGTCAGAGATGTCACAGGAATCATATCATTCAATACTTCCTAGGCTGTGGTAATCCTTCACTATTCCTATTTCCCAGTAATTCAATGAAATATTAACCTGGGTACTGCTGTGATGAAATTTGGCAGATGTAATTAAGATAGCAGACCTTAAACCAGGGAGTGGAACCCACTAAAATTAGAGAAATGTCTCTGGCTGGAGTGAGAGAAATGTGGCTGGAGTAAGAAGAGTAAGGAGGAAAGATCTAAAGCAAAAGACGGACCTGGACCCTACCTGCTGTGGGTGGAGGGGCCACCTGGAAAGATTGAGGGATGCAAGCAGCATCTAGGAGCAAAGGCCACCTTGGGCTGACTGCCAGAAAGGGAATGGAGATCTCATTGCTACAACCATGGGAACTGAATTCAGTGAATAACCTCAATGAACAAAGACACACATCCATCTCCAAAATTTTCGAAAGGGAATACAGCCTTGTTAGCCCCTTGCTGTCAATCTGATGAGATTCAGGGCAGATAAAACAGCCAAGCCTACAGGACTCTGACCTGCAGAACTGTGAGTTAATAAATGGGTGTCGTTTTCAGCTGCTAAAATGGAGACAATTAGTTATGGCAGCAATAGAAAACTAATACAAGAGAGTTGGCAAGATGGCTGAATAGGAACAGCTTCAGTCTGCAGCTCCCAGCGAGACCAATGCAGAAGATGAGTGATTTCTGCATTTCCAACTGAGGTATCTGGTTTATCTCATGGGGACTGGTTAGACAGTGGGTGCAGCCCATGGAGGGGGAGCAGAAGCAGGGTGGGGTATCACCTCACCCAGGAAGTACAAAGGGTCATGGACCTCCCTCTCCTAGCCAAGGGAAGCCCTGAGGGACTCTACTGTGAGGGACTGTGCTATCCAGCCCAGATACCATGCCTTTTCCATGGTTTTTCCACCCACAGACCAGGAGATTCCCTCGTGTGCCTACACCACCAGGGCCCTGGGTTTCAAGCACAAAACTGGGCAGCTCTCTGGGCAGATAAACAGGTGCAGGAGTTTTTTTAATACACCAGCAGTGCCTGGAACCCCATTGAGACAGAACTGTTCACTCCCCTGGAAAGGGGGCTGAAGCTAGGAAGCCAAGTGGTCTCACCCAGCGGGTCCCATTTGCACAGAGTCGGGCAAGCTAGGATGCACTGGCTTGAAACTCTCGCTGCCAGCACAGCAGTCTGAAGTCAACCCGGGATGACTGAGCTTGTTGGGGTAGGGGTGTCCACCATTATTGAGGCTTGAGTAGGTGGTTTTCCCCTTACAGTGTAAACTCTGACTGCAGAACTCACCACAGCATGGCAAAGTACCTGGGGCCAGACTGCCTCTCTAGATTCCTCCTCTCTGGGCAGGCCATCTCTGAAAGAAAGGCAGCAGCCTCAGTCAGGGGCTGATAGATAAAACTCCCATCTCCCTGGGACAGAGCACCTGGGGGAAGGGGCAGCAGTGGGGTGCAGCTTCAGCAGACTTAAACATTCTGCCTGCTAGCTCTGAAGAGAGCAGTGGATCTCCCAGCACAGCGTTCAAGCTCTGCTAAGGGATAAGGGGGTCCCTGACCCTCGTGCCTCCTGACAGGGAGACACCTTCCAGCAGGGGTCGACAGACACCTCATACAGAACAGCTCCAGCTGACATCTGGCAGGTGCCACTCTGGGATGAAGCTACCAGAGGAAGAAGCAGGCAGCAATCTTTGCTGTTCTGCAGCCTCCACTGGTGATACCCAGGCAAAAAGGGTCTCAGTGGACCTCCAGCAAACTCCAGCAGACCTGCAGAAGAGGGGCCTGACTGTTAGAATGAAAACTAACAAACAGAAAGCAGTAACATCAACATCAACAAAAAGGATGCCCACAGAAAAACCCCATCCAAAGGGCATTAGTATCAAAGATCAAAGGTAGATAAATCCACAAAGATGAGGAAAAAACGGTGCAAAAATGTTGAAAATTCCAAAAAACAGAATACCTCTTCTCCTCCAAATGATTGTAACTCCTCTCCAGCAAGGGTACAAAACTGGATGGAGATTGAGTTTGACAAATTGACAGAAGTAGGCTTCAGAAGGTGGTAATAACAAACTCCTCTGAGCTAAAGGAGCATGTTCTAACCCAATGCAAGGAAGCTAAGAACCTTGATAAAAGGTTAGAGGAATTGCTAACTAGAATAAGCAGTTTAGAGAAGAACATAAATGACCTGCTGCAGCTGAAAAACACAGTATGAGAACTTCTTGAGGCATACACAAGTATCAATAGCTGAATCGATCAAGCGGAAGAAAGGATACCAGAGACTGAAGATCAACTTAATGAAATAAAGTGTGAACACAAGAATAGAGAAAAAAGAATGAAAAAGAACAAACAAAGCCTCCAAGAAATATGGGACTATGTGAAAAGACCTATGATTGATTAGTGTACCTGAAAGTGATGGGGAGAATGGAACCAAGTTGGAAAACATACTTCAGGATACTTTCCAAGAGAACTTCCACAACGTAACAAGACAGGTCAACATTTAAATTCAGGAAATATAGAGAACACCACAAAGATACTCCTCGAGAAGAGCAACCCCAAGACACATAATCATCAGATTTTCCAAGATTGAAAAGAAGGAAAAAGTGTTAAGGGCAGTCAGAGAGAAAGGTCAGGTTACCTACAAAGGGAAGCCCGTCAGACTAACAGTGGATCTCTCTGCAGAAACCCTACAAACCAGAAGAGAGTGGGGGCCAATATTCAACATTCTTAAAGAAAATAATTTTTGACCCATAATTTTATATCCAGCCAAACTAAGCTTCATAAGTGAAGGAGAAAAAAAATCCTTTATAGACAAGCAAATGCTGAGGGATTTTGTCACCACCAGGCCTGCCTTACTAGAGTTCCTGAAGGAAGTACTAATTATGGAAAGAAAAAACTGGTACCAGCCACTGCAAAAACAAACCAAAATGTAAAGACCATTGACACTATGAAGAAACTGCATCAATCAATGCGCAAAATAAACAGCTAGCATCATGATGACAGGATCAAATTCACACATAACAATATTAACCTTTAAGTAAATGGACTAAGTGCCTCAGTTAAAAGACACAGACTGGCAAATTGGATAGAGCCAAGACCCACTGGTGTGCTGTATTCAGGAGACCCATCTCACATGCAAAGACACACATGTGCTCAAAATAAAGACATCAAGGAATAGTTACCAAGCAAATGGAAAGCTTATAAAAAAAAAAAAGCAAGTGTTGCAATCCTAGTCTCTGATAAAACAGACTTTAAACCAACAAAGATGAAAAAAGACAAAGAAGGGCATTACATAATGGCAAAGGGATCAAGGCCACAAGAAGAGCTAACTATCCTAAATATATATGCACCCAATACAGGAGCACCCAGATTCATAAAGCAAGTTCTTAGAGACCTACAAAGAGACTTAGACTCCAACACAATAATAGTAGGAGAATTTAACACCCCACTGTCAATATTAGACAGAACAATGAGACAGAAAATTAACAAGGATGTTCAGGACTTAAACCAAGCAGATCTAATAGACATCTCCAGAACTCTCCACCCCAAATCAACAGAATATACATTCTTCTCAGCACCACATAGCAGTTATTCTAAAATTGACCACATAATTGGAAGTAAAATACTCCTCAGCAAATGCGAAAGAATGGAAATCATAACAAACCGAATAGACCAATAACAAGTTCTGAAATTGAGGCAATAATTAATAGCCTACCAACCAAAAAAAGCCCAGGACTAGATGGATTCACAGCCAAATTCTACCAGAGGTACAAAGAGGAGTTGGTAGCATTCCTCCTGAAACTATTCCAAACAATAGAAAAAGAGGGAATCCTCCTGAATTTTACAAGACTAGCATCATCCTGATACCAAACCCTAGCAGAGACACAGCAAAAAAAGAAAATTTCAAGTCAATATCCCTGATGAACATCGATGTGAAAATCCTCAATAAAATACTGACAAACCAAATCCAAGAGCATATCAAAAGGCTTATCCGCCACAATCAAGTCGGCTTCATCCCTGGGATGCAAGGCTGGTTCAAACATATGCATATGCAAATCAATAAACATAATCCATCACATAAACAGAACCAATGACAAAAGTCACATGATTATCTCAACAGATGCAGAAAAGGCATTCAATAAAATTCAACATCCCTTCATGCTAAAAACACTCAATAAACTAGGGATTGTTGGAACATATGTCAAAATAGTAAGAGCTATTTATGACAGACCCACAGCCAATATCACACTGAATGGGCAAATGCTGGAAGCATTCCCCTTGAAACCTGGGACAAGACAAGGATGCCCCCTCTCACCATTCCTATTCAACGTAGTATTGGAAGTTCTGGCTAGGGCAATTAGGCAAGAGAAAGAAATAAAGGGTATTCAAATAGGAAGAGAGGAAGTCAAATTGTCTGTTTCCAGATGACATGGTTATATATTTAGAGAACCCCATTATCTCTGCCCAAAATCTCTTTAAGCTGATAAGAACCTTCAGTAAAGTCTCAGGATACAAAATCAATGTGCAATACCCACAAGCATTCCTAAATACCAATAATAGACAAACAGCCAAATCAAGAGTGAACTCCCATTCACAATTGCTACAAAGAAAATAAAATACCTAGGAATACAACTTACAAGAGATGTGAAGGACCTCTTCAAGAACTACAAACCACTGCTCAAGGAAATAAGAGAGGACACAAACAAATGGAAAAACATTCCATCCTCATGAATAGTAAGAATCAATATCATGAAAATGGCCATACTGCCCAAAGTAATTTATAGATTCAGTGCTATTCCTATCAAGCTACCATTGATTTTCTTCACAGAACTAGAGAAAACTACTTTAAATTTTATACGGAACCAAAAAAGAGCCTGTATAGCCATGACAATCCTAAGCAAAAAGAACAAAGCTGGAGGCATCACACTACCTGGCTTCAAACTATAGTACAAGGCTGCAGTAACCAAAACAGCATGGTACTGGTACAAAAACAGATATATAGACCAATGGAACAGAACAGAGGCCGCAGAAATAACACCACACATCTACAACCATCTGATCTTTGACAAACCTGACAAAAATAAGCAATGGGGAAAGGATTCCCTATTTAATAAATGGTGCTAGGAACACTGGCTAACCATATGCAGAAAACTGAAACTGGACCCCTTACACCTTACACAAAAATTAACTCAAGATGGATTAAAGACTTAAACATAAAACCTGAAACCATAAAAACCCTACCCTAGAAGAAAACCTAGGCAATACCCCTCAGGACATATGCATGGGCAAAGACTTCATGACTAAAACATCAAAAGCAATGGCAACAAAACCCAAAATTGATAAATGGGATCTAATTAAACTAAGGAGCTTCTGCATTGTAAAAGAAACTATCATCAGAGTGAACAGGCAACCTACAGAATGGGAGAAAATTTTTGCAACCTATCCATCTGACAAAGGTCTAATATCCAGAATCTACAAGGAACTTAAACAACTTTACAAGAAAAAAACAAACAACCCCATCAAAAAGTGGGTGAAGGATATGAACAGACACTTCTCTAAAGAAGACATTTATGCAGCCAACAAACATATGAAAAAAAAAGCTCATCGCTGGTCATTAGAGAAATGCAAATCAAAACCACAATGAGATACTATCTCATGCCAGTTAGAATGGCAAACATTAAAAATCAAGAAACAACAGATGCTGGAGAGGATGTCAAGAAATAGGAACGCTTTTACACTGTTTGTGGGAGTGTATATTAGTTCAGCCATTGTGGAAGACAGTTTGGCAATTCCTCAAGGATCTAGAACCAGAAATACCATTTGACCCAGCAATCCCATCACTGGGTATATACACCCAAAGGATAATAATTCATTCTACTATAAAGATACATGCACATGTATGTTTATTGCAGTGCTATTCACAATAACAAAGGCTTGGAACCAACCCAAATGCCCATCAATTATAGACTGGATAAAGAAAATGTGGCACATATACACCATGGAATACTATGCAGCCATTAAAAAGAATTAATTCATGTCCTTTGCAGGGACATGGATGAATCTGGAAACGATTATTCTCAGCAAACTAACACAGGAACAGAAAACCAAACACCACATGTTTTCACTTGTAAGTGGGAGTTGAACAATGAGAACACATGGACACAGGGAGGGGAACATCACACACTGGGGCCTGTCAGGGGATGGGGGACAAGGGCGGGGAGAGCATTAGGACAAACACCTAATGTATGCAGCGCTTAAATCCTAGACAACGGGTTGATGGGTGCAGCAAACCACCATGGCATATGTATACCTATGCAACAAACCTGCCTGTTCTGCACATATATCCCAGAACTTAAAGTTTAATAAATAATAATAATAAGAAGAAAACAAATAGATAGGGCATGGTCACATTTTGAGATGTTACTCTAAGAATTGTGGGAAGTCAGTAGAGAATGGCAAGTTAAGAAATGACGGTCTCTGATGTATGTTTTAAGAGTATTCTGGCTATGTGTGGAGACTAGACAGTAGAGGCAACACAGAGAGAAGGTGTTGTCCTAACCTACAAGAAATAACAGTGACTTTAGCCAGCGTAGTGTTGGCAGTGTGAAGAGGGGCAGGATCCTAGATGAATTTATTTCAAAGGCAGGGCCAACAGAGTCGTTGACTGACGATATGAGAGAAAGAACAAAGTCCAGAGTGACCCCCACTGAAAGAATGAAGTGGACATTTGTTGAGGTGGGCAAGGCTGATTGGAGGTGGGGGACAGAATCAACAACGTCAAATTTGAAATCTCAGTTACACACCCCAAACACAAAACCCAAAGGGAGGAGTCAAATCACCCTTGGCAAATTTCAGAAGAAATGCATGGGAAATATTTTTAAGACTCTTGGATCCCTAAGCCGAATCTGGATTATGAAAAGAAGTCAAGCTGTGGAGAGATGGGAGGATGGTTTAGAAGTGTGGTTTTTGTTGTGTGTTTTGTCTGTTTGTCTCTAAGAGGGAGCTCTTAGAGGGGTTAGACATACCTCATTATACCACCTCCCTTTTGGAATTCAGGAAGAGCTGACCAGCATTTAACATCAACACAAACCTTGAGTCTGATAAGAAACATTTACAATCTATTCTCTCTGGAGCCTGCTACCTGGAGGCTTCATCTGCGTGATAAAACTTTGGTCTCAGCAATATTTTATCATAATTCAGACATTTCTTTCTATTGATAGTAAGTCTTTCAACCACTTCCCAATCAGAAAATGTTTAAATCTACCTATAACTTGGAAGCTGCCCCCCACCCTCCCTGCCACTTCAGGTTGTACCACCTTTGTGAATCAAACCAATGTATATCTTAAATGTATTTGATTGATGTCTTGTGTCTCCCTAAAGTGTATGAAACCAAGCTGTGCCCCAACCACCTTGGGCACATGTTCTCAGGACCTCCTGAGGGCTGTGTCACGAGCCATGGTCACTCATATTTGGCTCAGAATAAATCTCTTCAAATATTTTACAGAGTTTGACTCTTTTCATTGACACTATAATCTGATCCCAAAAGCTAGTGACCAAATTGAAGCAGCAAAACCATTTCAATGCCACCCTTAAATTATGCTTCCCTGACCGCCTGCTCTCTACATTGGACCGGTTTACCTGATTTAAATTTTGTACTGTAGTCTCTTGGTGGAAAAGACCCTTGCTGTCACTGAAACCAGCAACAGTATTTTATTATTTTGCCCCAGTGCTGTGTGTTACCCATTCAACTTAAAAATCCCCCACAGTATGCCTGGTAAATACCTAAATTCCATTTGAATGCTAGAGAGCTGTTATCCCATCCCTTGAATTAAGCCATGGATGATTTATTTAGAGGCGGATTTGAAGTTATTTCTCATTCTCCCTTTACGGGCAGTGGTTCAATGTCAATGTCAATTTTTAAGGCTTGGTTACAGGATCAACTAACCTACAAGAGGAATTATGTAGTTTCATTGTATTCCTCTCTCAAATTGGTATTTGTCACTCCATTTCCTGTACGATGTGGATGGTGACCCCCAAATAACACTAAGTGGAAACACTTGTTTTGTTGCATCCTTCCTAGCAGTGTTCCTAATGCCTGACCAGCCACCGAGATGTTTAGCATTTAAATGAGATTAAACCCATCTGTGGGTGCAGAAATGAACTAGGGCCCATGGGTTCTCTGCAAACAAATATATATTAAAAGATGATACTTTCGCATTCTAAACCATGTCAAAACCATCTAAAATATTAAATTAGCAACTTGACCAAGGACTGCCAGGAAAAACGGTTTCCAAAAAAGTGTTCTTTCTTTTTTTTTTTTTGAGATGGAGTCTCGCTCTGTCGCCCAGGCTGAAGTGCAGTGGCGCAATCTCGGCTCACTGCAAGCTCCGCCTCCTGGGTTTACGCCATTCTCCTGCCTCAGCCTCCCGAGTAGCTGGGACTACAGGTGACCGCCACCACACCCAGCTAATTTTTTGTATTTTTAGTAGAGACGGGGTTTCACCGTGTTAGCCAGGATGGTCTCGATCTCCTGACCTCGTGATCCACCTGCCTCGGCCTCCCAAAGTGCTGGGATTACAGGCATGAGCCACCATGTCCAGTACCCAGAAAACTCTTCTTTAGCCAAGATTCCAAGGAAAAGTGTTGAGCACATAAATTATACCAAGGAAAAGAGTTGAGCACATAAATTACACAAGGAAAGGTTGCTTTTTGGTTTGAATTACGTGCATACTTTCAGGCACTCTTTAACTCTGAAGACAGAAAATAATAAAAGTAGGTAACACTCTTGGAGCATAATAGTAAATTGTAAAGATTAAGCTAAGGGTAGAGGACAGGGGAACAGGGAGATGGGAGGAAAAAAAATCGCCTCTATTCTATCCTCCATTCTGGGCAATAGATCATGCTATCTCATGCTTGAGGGTAATGAAGCTAGTGTTGGCCAACGAGTGTGGTCAAGGAGGACAGATCATCTGTAACAGATGGAATGATTGTGTTAATCAGGGTTATCCAGAAAAACAGGGCCAGTAGGATATATTAGAGAGATTTATGTTAAGGAATTAACTCATGTCATTATGAGAAATGTTGACAAGTCCAAAATCTGTAGGGCAAGGCAGCCAACTGGCATTTCAGGCACAAGATGATGTTGCAGTCTTGAGTCCAAAATCTGCAGGCTGAGAGTCTCTATGTTAAAAGTCTTGAGGCAGAATTTCTTCTTCCAGAAACCTCAATCATTCTCGTAAGTCCTTCAACTGACTGGATGAGGTCCACTCACATTATAGATGGTAATCAACTTTACTCAAAGCTTACAGATTTAAGTGTTAATCACCTTCACAGCAACATCCAGCTAGCATTTGGTAAAACCATAGCTAGGCACCATAGCCTAGCCAAGTGGACATATAAAACTAACTATCACAATGACTATCATTTTCTTAGTCATAGTTGTTGGTTACTATAACCTTAGGTCACTGTCTGCCCATGGAATCTAACCAGTTGTCTTTTGTCCTCAGAATAAAAAGCAAATAATTCTGATTTTATTCATTCACCTTCTTGCATTTCTTCTCTGCAAGGAAGCTGGGAAAGGAGATTGAGGGAGAGAGATGTTTAATGTGACTTTGCTTTAACATGTGTATTCGTGGTCAAGTGCTAATCCGAATTCACGAGGCTGTGTCAATGAACTTGAAGATGCATCGCCTACCACAAGGTACCTTCTTGACCTCCTCTGTCTTATGGGTCTTGGGAGCATTAGCACATTCATCTTAGGATAGATCAGACTCGAAGCATTGTTTCACAGTATGCATATTTTATATTAGAAACATGACGTAGGGACCAACCCAGGGTAACACTGGAAGCGCAACAACAAAACAGTCAGCTGGGGAGCATCCGGCTGACAACAGGTTGATAATGTACTTCACATATAGCAGGGAAAGCTGTCACACTGAGCCCAATTCCCTTTTCTGACGCCAGGGAGCACTTAGTGGTGGGTTCTCCAAGACACAGAGAGAAAGCCTCTTTCTGTTCCTGGTTGAGCCAAGAGACATGTGTACAGAAAGGAGTCCTCACTCTTTTGACACCATCCGTGAGATGTGCAGTTTAACTGAAACATTGCTTATGAATTCTTTGCAAGGGGCGTGTTGGTCTCTTCTCACAAATCGTCTCTTTTTGGCCTTTGTTTGGGGCACCATAGGGCCATCTCGAAAAGCCCGCCCTTGCCTCTGTGACACCAGATGCTCCTGGTATTAATCCTTCCTGTAGTCATCACTGGTTGCAGAAGAATGCCTCATTTCTGTGTTCTACTAGCCTAGCTTCAGAACCAAACCCATGTAGCATGTCAAATCAGGTGTTCTTTTTGACTCACTCACTCTTTTTTTCCAGGGCAGTGGAAAGGGGCCTTGCTTAGGGACAGGTCAAGAGATAATTGGGAATTTTGCAAAGCCCTAATGAGCACAGCCTGAAGGTCCCGGCTGTGTTCACACTTCCAACAGCCACTATGTGTCGACATGTCACACAACCAGCCCTGATTCTCCCATCCCGAGGTCTCCCAGCCCAGGCAGGGCCTCCACTCCCCTCTGCAATTGCCTCACACCCTTGTCTAACTGTTAATTAGATGCCTCATTTCTTGGCATGTGTATGGGCTTGAGCCATCTGCTTATTGATCACATCCTTCAGAATATATTGGATTTTAAGGAACCCAGCCACAAAGCAGGTTATGTTGCAGGTGGCTTATTGAGATTTCTCCAGAGCAAACTCAAGAGTGTATAGTGTGTGGTGACCCGTAGTCAGGCACATGAATCAACAAGGTATAGACATACTGCCTGCAAAGCTCAGAGACTGTCATCATTATAAAATTATACAAAAACAACACTCAAAATTCCTACCTGAAATCCTTCCACAATATTTGGTATTGCACAAAATAAAAATACATAAAGTAGGCAAACAAGGTACACATTTACCGAGACCTCTATACCAGTACTAAAGACTAAATAGTGGATTGCCTAGCTTACAGACAATCTGGAAGCTCAATCCTCCAGGCCAGGTCCTGTGTCTGAATCCTCCACCAGACCTTAGAGAGCTGTTAGGGGCAGGGGCGTCTGTCCATATTTGTGCCTCTAGCCTCTCTAAACTGTATGTTGGAACACATGTGATTCTTGATGCTGCTCTTTAAACAGAAAACAGTGGAAATGCTTTGGCTCTTTAAAACTCACTTCTGAATAAGAATGTCTGATATCCCTGGCATTCATGATAAACAAAACAACCATGGGAAAGATTTCTCATTTTTTTTGTCCGGAATTCCTGTTTCATTCCTCCCTTTAGCGTGCTTCATTTTGGATCACAACAACTTTTCTTGGGTTAAGGTAAACCACCAGCCTAAACAAAACAACATAAACTTTCCTGGAGAACATCTGGGATTATTCTTCAACTAATTAAAATATCTCAGGACCCCTCCAAAATTCTTATGCAAAAGGGAAGATCACTGCAACCCCTTCTCCCAAATGAATAACTATTACCAGCATTTTGCATTAGGCAGGTCCCCAGAGAGAGGTAAAAGGCCTCAGGTGAGGTGGACATGGAGCAAGATGGCAGAAAAGAAGACTCCACCCATCATCCCCAATTCAAGGACACCAAGTTAACTACACACACACACACACACACACACACACACACACACAACCTTCATCAGAACCAAAAATCAGGTGAGCCCTCATAGTACCTGGCTTTAACTTCAGAGGCAGGAAAAACCGTTGTGATATGGTATGGAGAGCATCTCTGGGCACTAGAGGAGGGAGAGCACAGCAATTGTGAAGCACTGAACTCAGTGCTGTCCTGTTAGAGCAGAAAGGAAAATCAAAAGGACCTAACTCAGCTCATGCTCACCCACAGAAGGAACATTTAAACCAGCCCTAGCCAGAAAGGATTGTAGATCCCAGCAGTGCAAATTTGAGTTTCTACAAACCTTGCCACCAGGGGCTACGGTGCTCTGTGTCTCCAAGTAAACTTGAAAAGCAGTCTAGGCCACACGAACTGCAACTCTTAGGCAAGACCTAGTGCTGAACCAGGCCCAGAGACAGTGGACTGGGGACATGTGACATACTGAGACACAAGCTGGGGAAGCCAGGGAGTACTGGCGTTGCCCCTCCCCTAACCCCAGGCCACACAGCTTGTGTCTCCAAAAGAGACCCCTTCCTTCTGCTTGAGGAGAGGAGAGGGAAGGGTAGGGAGGACTTCGTCTTGCATCTTGGATACCAGCTTAGCCACAGAAGGATAGGATACCAGTCACGGCTGTGAGGCCTTTGATCCAGGACCTGGCTCCTGGATGACATTTCTAGACACATCCCAGGCCAGAAGGGAACGTGCTGCCTTGAAGGGAAAAACTCAGTCCTGCCAGTACTCATCACCTTCTAACTGAAGAGCCCGTGGGCCCTGAATAAACAGCAGCAATACCCAGATACTATGTTGAGGGCCTTGGTGAGCCTCTGAGACTTGCTGGCTTCAGGTGAGACTCAGCACATTCCCAGCTATGGTGGCTCTAGGAAGAGACTCCTTCTGCTTGAGAAAAGCAGAAGGAAAAGTAAAAGGGACTTTGTCTTGCACCTTAGGTACTGGTTTGGCTACAGAAGGGTAGAGCACCAAGTGGGCTCCTGGGTTCCCTATTCCAGGACTTGACTCCTGGATGACATTTCTGGACCTGCCTGTGTCCAGAGGGGAGCCACTACCCTGAAGCATGAGTCCCAGGCCAGGCAGCATTCACCACAAGCTGATTGAAGTGCTTTTAAGCCTTAAGGGATCATCAGCAGTAGCCTGGCAGCACTCCCTGTGACCTGTGGTGGCAAGGACTTCAGGGTGGGGTTCCTTTACCTTTGGAATGGGGAAGGAAGAGCAGGAAGGACTGTGTCTTGTGGTTTGAGTGCCAGGTCAGCTGCAATACAGTAGAACACCAAGTAGACTTCTAAGGTTTTTGACTCTACTCACTGACTCCCAGATGGCACCTCTAGACCTACCAGGGCCCTAGGCAAACTTGCTGCCCTGAAGGAAAAGACAAAAGCCTGGTTGGCTTTGCCATCTGCTGACTCCAAAGCCCAAGGGCCTTGAGTGAACATAGGCAGTGGCCAGAGAGAGGTTACAGCAGACCTTGGGTGAGACCCAATGCTGTGCTGACTTCAGGTTTGACCAAGTGCCGTCATAATGATGGTAGCCACAGCGGTGCTTGTGTCACTTCACCCCCAGCTTTACATGGCTCAGAACAGAGATAAAGAGACTCTGTTTGTTTGGGAGGAAGTAAGGGAAGAGAACAAGAGTCTCTGCCTGGTAATCTAGAGAATTCTCCTGGATCTTGTCCAAGACCATCAACACCTAGAGATAGGAGATGGTGTATCTCCGCTAGCCTACAAGAACCACAGTGTTACTGTAGTTGGGTGCCCCCTAAAGCAGATACAGCTTATATCACAACACCCAAGTTCTTTGAATATCTGGAGCCTTCCCAAGAAAGATGGGTACAAACAAGCCCAGACAGTGAAGACAACAATAAATACCTAACTCTTCAATGCGCAGACACTGAAGAACATCTACTAGCATCAGCACCATCCAGGAAAACATGACCTCACCAAATGAACTAAATAAGGCACCAGGGACCAATCCTGATGAAACAGAGATATGTGACCTTTTAGACAGAGAATTCAAAATAGCTATGTTGAGGAAACTCAAAGAAATTCAAGATTTTAACACAGAGAAGGAATTCAGAATTCTATCAGGTAAATTTAACAAGGAGACTGGAATAATTAAAAAGAATCATGCAGAAGTTCTGGAGCTGAAAAATGCAGCTGGCATACTGAAGAATGCATCAGAGTCTTTTAATAGCAGAACTGATCAAGCAGAAGAAAGAATTAGTGAGCTTGAAGATAGGCTATTTGAAAATACACAGCCAGAGGAGACAAAAGAAAAAAAGAATAAAATACAATGAAACACACCTACAGGATTTATAAAATAGCCTCAAAAGGGAAAATCTGAGAGTCATTTACCTTAAAGAGGAGGTAGGGAAATAAATAGGGGCAGAAAGTTTATTCAAAGGGATATCAAGGAATTTCCCAAACCTAGAGAGAGATATCAATATCCAAGTACAAGAAAGTTATAGAACACCAAGCAGACTTAACCCAAAGAAGACCACTTCAAGGCATTTAATAATCAAATTTAGGATAAAGATCAAGGATAAAGGATCCTAAAAGCAACAAGAGAAAAGGAACAAATAACAAACAATGAAGCACCAATACTTCTGGCAGCAGACTTTTCAATGGAAACCTTACAGGCCAGGAGAGAGTAGCATGACATATTTAAAGTGCTGAAAGAAGAAAATGTATACCCCAGAATAGTATATCTGGCAAAAAACAAATACCCTTCAAACATGAAAGAGAAATCAAGACTTTCCCAGACAAAATAAAGCTGAGGATTTCATCAGCACCAGACCTGTCCTACAAGAAATGCTAAAGGGAGTACTTCAATCAGAAAGAAAAGGATGTTAATGAATAATAAGTAAACACCAGAAGATACAAAACTCACTGTTAATAGTAAGAATACAAACACAGACTATTACAACACTGTAACTGTGGTGTGTAAACTACTTTTATTCTAAGTAGAAAGACTAAATGATGAACCAGTCAAAAATAGTAACTAGAACAACTTTTCAAGACATAGTACAGGAATATGTAAAGAGATAAAACAAAAAGTTAAAATGTGGAGGGATGAAGTTAAGATGTAGAATATTGGCCACGCATTGTGGCTTATGCCTATAATCCCAGCACTTTGGGAGGCTGAGGCAGGCAGATCACTTGAGGTCAAGAGTTCGAGACCACCCTGGGCAACATGGTGAAACCCCATCTCTACTAAAAATACAAAAATCAGCTGGGCATGCTAGCACATGACTGTAATCCTTACTACTTGGGAGACTGAAGTATGAGAATCACTTGAACATGGAGGCAGATGGAGCAGTGAGCTGAGATTGCACCACTGCACTCCAGCCTGGGCAACAGAGAAAAGACACTGTCTCAAAAAAAAAAAAAAAAAAAAAGTGTATTGCTTATTAGTTATGTTTTTACTTGTTTAATTATGCAAACAGTGGTTAAGTTGCTATCGGGTTACAATAATGGGTTATAAGACAGTATTTGCAGGCCTCATGGTAACTTCAAACCAAAAAACATACAATGGATACACAAAAAAGGAAAAGCAAGAAACGAAATCATATCACCAGAGAAAATCACCTTCAGTTAATTGAATACAGGAAGAAAAAGAGAGAAGGAAGAGAAGACCACCAAACAACCAGAAAGCAATAACAAAATGGCAGGAGAAAGTCTTTACTTATCAATAATAACATTGAATATAAATGGACTAAACTCCCAAATTAAAAGGCATAGACTGGCTGAATGAATGAAAAAAGCAAGACCAATTGATATGTTGCCAATAGGAAACATATCAGACTGAAAATAAAGGGATCGAAAAATATCGAATTTGTCTGATATAAGCAGGAGTCACTATACTTTTTCAGACAAAATAGATTTTTGAGACAAAATCTATAAGAAATGACAAAGAAGGTCACTATATAATGATAAAAGGGTCAATTCAGCAAGATAATATATGAATAACAATTTTAGATATATATGCACCCAACACTGGAGCACCCAGATACATCAAGCAAATATCAGAGCTAAAGAGAGAGATCAGCTCTAATACAAGAATAGCTGGAGACTTCAACACCCCCTTTCAGCACTGGAGAGATCTTTTAGACAGAGAATCAACCAAGAATCACCAGACTTAATCTTCACTATAGGCCAAATGGAACTAATAGATATTTATAGAACGTTTCATCCAATGGTTGCAGAATATACGTTCTTTTCCTCAGTGCAAGGATCATTCTCAAGCATAGACCACACATTAGGTGAAAAACAAATCTTAAAACCTTCAAAAAATTAAAATAATACCAAACATCTTCTCTGACCACAATGGAATAAAACTAGAAATCAATAACATGAAGAATTTTGGAAAGTACACAAACACATGGAAATTAAACAATATGCTCCTGAATGACTAGTGGATCAATGGAGAAATTAAGAGGGAAATTGAAAAATTTCTTGAAACAGATGATAATGGAAACAACATACCAAAACCTATGGGATACAGCAAAAGCAGTACTAAGAGGGAAGTTTATATCTACAAATGCTTACATCAAAAAAGGGGAAATTCTTCAATTAAATAATCTAATGATACATCTTAAAGAAATTGAAAAACAAGAGCACACCAAACTCAAAATTAGTAAAAGAAAAGAAGTAATAAAGATCAGAGCAGAAATACATGAAATTGAAATAAAAAAAATACAAAGGATCAATAAAACAAAAAGTTTCTTTTTATAGTGAAACACAATTGACAAACCTTTTAGTCAAACTACTTAAAAAATAGAAGATACAAATACACAAAATCAGAAATGAAATAGGAGACTTCACAACTGATACTGCAAAAATTCAAAGGATCATTCGTGACTACTATAAGCAACTATATGCCAATAAATTGGAATTTCTCCAAGAAATGGACAAATTTCTAGACACATAAAACCTGCCAAGGTTGAGCCAGGAAGAAATTCAAAACCTAAACAAACCAATAACAAGTAATGAGATCAAATAAAAATTCTCTCAGTAAAGAAAAGCCCAGGACCCAATGGCTTTACTGCTGAATTTTACCTAACATTTAAGGAAGAACTAATACTAATCCTACTCAAACCATTTTGAAAAATAGACGAGAAATGAATATTTCCAAATTCATTCCATGATGCAAGTATTACCCTGATACCAAAACCAGACAAAGACACATCAAAAAAAGAAAACTACAGGCCAAAATCTCTGGCCTCAAAGTCCTCAACAAAATACTAGCAAACTGAATTCAACAACACGTTAGAAAGATCATTCGCCATAACCAAGTGGGATTTATCCCTCAGAGGCAAGAATTTTTCAACATATATATATATTAATCAACATGATACATCATGTCAACAGAATAATGGATAAAGGATAAAACATAATAAAGGCTATTAGGATCATTTGAATTGATGCCAAAAAAGCGTTCAATAAAATTTAACATCATTTCATGATTTTAAAAAACCCTCAAAAAACTGATGTAGAAGAAACATACCTCAACATAATAAAAGCCATATATGACAGACCCACAGCTTGTATCATATTGAGTGGGGAAAAACTGAAAGCTTTTTTCTAAGATATGGAACACGACCATGACAAGGATGCCCACTTTCACTAGTATTATCCAACATACTACTGGAATTCCTAGCTAGAACAATCAGAAGAAAGAAATAAATGGCATCCAAATTGGAAAGAAAGAAATGAAATTATCTTGTTTGCAAATGATATGATCTTATATTTGGAAAAACCTAAAGATTCCACCAAGAAATTATTAAAACTGACAAACAAATTTAGTAAAGTTGCAGGATATAAAATCAACATACAAAAATCATTAGCATTTCTGCATGCCAACAGTAAACAACCTGAAAAAGAAATTTCTGTAAATCCCATTTACAAAAGCCAAAAATAAAATTAAAAACCTAGGAATTAACCCAAAGAAGCAACGGATCTCTATAATGAAACAACAAAACACTGATGAAAGAAACTGAAGACAACACCAAAAAAGGGAAAGATATTCTATGTTCATAAATTGGAAGAATCAATATTATTAAAATGTCCATATTACCCAAATCCATCTGCAGATTTAATGCAATACTTATCAAAATACCTCTGAACTTCTTCACAGAAATAGAAAAAACAATCCTAAAATTTATATGGAACCACAAAAGACCCAAAATAGCCAAAGCTGTGCTAAGCATATAGAACAAAACTGGAATAATCACATTACCTGACTTCAGATTATACTACAGAACAATAGTAACCAAAATAGCATGGTACTGGCATTAAAACAGACACGTAGACCAATGGAACAGAATAGAGAACACAGAAATAAATCCACACACCTACAATGTGTGAATTTGCAATAAAGGTGCCAAGAACATACACTGGGGAAAAGACAGTTTCTTCAATAAATGGCTCTGGGGGAAACTGGATATTCATATGCAGGATAAAACTAGACCTGTATCTCTAGTCATATACAAAAATTAAATCAAAATGAATTAAAGACTTAAATTTAAGACCTCAAACCATGAAATTACTACAAGAAAACATAGATAAAACTCTCCAGGACATTGGTTTGGGTAAAAATTTCTTGAGTAATATCCAACAAGCAAAGCAACCAAAGCAGAAGTGGACAAATGGGATTACATTAAGGTAAAAACCTTCTGTACAGCAAAGGAAATAATCAACAAAGTGAAGTGGCAACCTACATAATGGGACAAAATATTTGCAAACTACTGATCTGACAAGGGATTAATAACCAGAATATATAAAGAACTCAAACAACTCTATAGGAAAAAATCTAATCATCTGATCAAAAAACTGGGCAAAAGATTTGAATAGACATTTCTCAGAAGAAGACATGCAAATGGCAAGCAGGCATATGAAAAAGTGCTCAACATCATTGATCATCAGAGAAATGCGAATCAAAACAACCAGGAGATATCATCTCACCCCAGTTAAAATGGCTTATATCCAAAAGACAGGCAGTAACAAATGCTGGCGAGGATGTGGAGGAAAGGAAACACTCATATACTGTTAGTTGGAATATAAATTAGTACAACCACCATGGAGAACAGTTTGGAGGTTCCTCAAAAAACTAAAAATAGAGCTGCCATAAGGTCCAGCAATCCCACTGTTGGGTATATACCCAAAAGAAAGGAAATCAGTATATGCAAGGGACTTCTGCACTCTCATGTTTGTTGCAGCTTTGCTCACAATAGCTAAGATTTGGAAGCAACCTGTGTCTATCAACACATGAATGGATAAAGAAAATGTAGTACATATACACAACGGAGCACTATTCAGTCATAAAAGAGAATGAGATCCTGTCATTTGCACTAACTTGGATGGAACTGGAGAACATTATATCAAGTGAAATAAACCAGGCACAGAATGAGAAACATCGACAATAAGGTGACTATAGTCAATAACAACTTAATTGTCCATTTTTAAAAAAGTAAAAGAGTGGAATCAGGTTGTTCGTAAAAGAAAGGATAAATGCTTGAGGGGATGGATACCTCATTCTCCATGATATGGTTATTATACACTGCATGCCTGTATCAAAACATCTCATGTACCATAAATATATGCTCCTATTTTGTACCCCACCCCCAACCCAAGAAAAAGGACTCAGGCATCAGGAAAGGACAGTCCCCACAGATCATTCCTAAGTACGTTCTTCACTGGCCTCCCATTAACAGGACCACCAATTATAACTGTGGGTCTACAAACTAAGCCTAGCTCCTAAAACTAAAGTTTGTTGATTCCACACTGATATCATGATGGACTTCATCCCAGGTGCAGAACAAAGACATATGTAAAATAGACTATTCCTTTACTCTCTGTCTTCATTCGCCTTATCTTATGTAAAATGTAGTATTTGCCTAACTGCCTACCTGCCCCTCTTTCCACATGCCTTTCCCTCTGAGGAAATGTATAAATACCAAATCTCCTAAAAACCTCTTTGGAAAAACAAATCCGGATGTATCTGTGGCTCATGTGTTTCCCAGATGCACCCTAAGTAGTTTAATAAACCTTGATGATTGACGCTACGCCTCAGTCACGTATTCCAGTTGTCACTGAATTCTGGTTCCATTCCTCCCTTTAATTCCCTTCTTTGAGGATCACAGACAACTGTTCTCTGGTTAAGGTAAGACACCAGAGCATACAAAGTAACAAACTTTCCTGGAGCACCTTTGGGATTGTTCCTCATTTCTTGCCAAAGAGCTTTCTTCCAGAGACTCTGGCAGGGCGCAAGTTTGCAAGAACACAGAGAGCAGCCGTGGGAACCAAGCCCACAATAAGCAACGCCTGGAGTAGGGGCCACAATGCAACCCTGACCACTGGCAGGGATGGCTATCAGGCCCTGTGGGTGACCATAGCCGGGTGGCTGGCTGGATGAGTGACAGGAAGCCACCTCTGATCCTTACCCTGTGCCCTGTGTCAGATAAAACAAATCCCAAGTTAAGTAAGGAAGAGCTTTCTTAGAAAAGACTATTGCAATATCTTGATGAAAGTTTAGCATTTTGGGCCAGGCACTGTGGCTCACACTTGTAATCCCAGCACTGTGGGAGGCTGAGGCAGCAGATCACCGGAGGTCAGGAGTTCGAAACAAGACTGGCCAACATGATGAAACTGTGTCTCTACTAAACAAACGAAATTTAGTCGGGTGTGGTGGTGCATGCCTGTAATCCCAGCTACTCTGGAGGCTGAGGCAGGAGAATTGCTTGAACCCGGGAGGCAGAGGTTGCACTGAGCCGAGATGGCACCACTGCACTCCAGCCTGGGCAACAAGAGTAAAACTCTGTCTGCGTGGGGTGGGGCAGGAAAAAAAAAAAAGAAAGAAAGAAAGTTTGGCATTTCGAACTTTTAAACAGGTCAAGTTAGCAAGTACCTTGTCTAGATTACTCAGTAGATACAAACAGTTCAACGGATTACATATAAGGCAAAGAATGGGAGTTTGGAGGATCTGGCACTGTGTCTGATTCTGTCATAGGTAAAAAAAAAGGGGGTCACCTGTGAGGGTTTTGTAAGTTTTTATAGGGAAGGGCCAGTCATTGTGGTTGGCCATTTCCTGGAATGCAGAAAGGTTTCCTGACCATGGCTTAGGTAAAGCTGAATGTTGTCAGACCTCCCAGAAGTGGATGCACCTCTCAGGGCTTCCTTTTCTCTTCTGTAAAAGGAGATTAGCAATAATAGCTTGCTTTATGCACCTTATGTTGAGATTATGAGGATCAAATGAGATCCTGTTTGTGAAAGTATTTTACAGCCTGTAAGGCATCGTATTAATAATGTCCGCTGTTGTTATGATCTTCCGATAGTGGCTATTCAGCTCCCTTGTTCACAAAGGGTGAATGGGTGAACAGGTTCCAGAGATCACCCTGGCTGACATTATTGTCTTAAAATCTCCATACTTCCTGGCCAGAGGCCATGAGTTATCTGTGTGTGGCAGCGGTGGGGCCTCCTTGTGACTCCTCAGTAAACCTTGAGATGAGGAGTGACTTCCCCTCAGAGCCCATTTCCCAGTCTGCAAAATCCAGCTAAAGAGGTTGCCCTGGGCATGTAATGGAGCCACAGTGAAGTATTTTGTCAGCCCAAGGAGCTACTCAGCTGCTTATACAGAGGCGTAGGACCTCACAGAAGGCATCCTCCACACACTGAGACAGGCAAAGCAAGCACCTGCGAGAGGCTTTACATCCTCAGAGGGCTGAGCTCCTAAATCACTTTTCTTTCAAAGGGCTGCAGGGCTTAAGTCAGAGATTCAGACCACAGTCAGTCAGAGGTAGGAGGCTGGGAGCACCTTGCAGCAGGTGTGGCATCGGTGGCCGCAGGAGAAGTGTGAATAATGCTTTGGTCAGCAAACCAAATAAAGATGCCTGGGGAGCAAAGCTTTGTCAGAAACCCAAGGAAGAAAATCAATGTTCCTGGAAAGGAGAGAGGGGAAAATCTATAGAAAGGGAAATCAGTGGTATGTAATGCAATTTGAAGATTTTCTTTTTCTCCCCTCAAGCAATTGACTCAATGGAGAGCAAAACCTAAAACCCTCTGATTAGAAAGGTGAAGGCTTCACTAGAAGAACCAGCTGGTTCTCGTATTGACTGGCCACTGGTTGACTGGGCCACTGCTGGTGTCTGGGCCTCTTTTTCTTTTGTTGTTTTTTTTTTTGTTGTTGTTGTTGTTGTTTGTTTGTTTGTTTTGGTTTTGTTTTCTGATTTATAAGAGTAGAGCTGATATGAATCTTCCAAAAATCAGACATCGAGTTCAGATTTGAAAAGAATGCTGTCAGTTTTTAAATTATTCTCTCTGCTATGAATAAAATCCAAATAAATATGATAATTTCTGCATTTGACTTCATAAGTGAATACAGGAAACTGCTTTTCAACAGGGTCTTGAGCACTAATTTGCAGCCTGCAGAAGCAATTTCATCAGAAATATTCTAGAAAGAATATCCATTTTTGTGTTTAAGTGATTGTGATAGAGATATGGATGGCCTTTCTTAAATGATCAGGTCTAGAATATGAATTCATCATTATTATATTGTTGATGTTGTGGGTCAGGTCTTAATTACCTTTGCATGCCCACTACTATGAATACATTCATTCATTTTCAGATAGTGAAAGTGGCATCACTGTCACATAGACTACCGACCACTCTGGCCCACCTGTTTCTCCATCAATATACACATTGTTCTAACAACTGGTTCTCCATCACATATATGACTGACAAAGGCCAAATATCTTCAAACAAATATAAAGAGTACACAATGACTTACTTTACCAGATCCTCCTCATATCTGCCTTGTTCTTCTGCCTGTGAGACCCAGGAATCCATGGAAATGATGGACAGGTAGTGCTTTCTGTCAAACATGTGAGAAATATTCTCCTAGGAAAGGCTGTATTAGAAATGGCAGATTGAATGTTGACTGTCATCAACAGCATTGACTATTAAAATGACCCATCTCATGAAAAACAAAAGAATAAAGCTCCTGGCTAAATGAATAAAATGTAAGAGTTCTATGTTTGTAACCTGGTCCTGTTTATCATTCCTCATCTCTTCAAATCAACTGAATATGACAAAGGCAAAAGTTAGCCAAGGGAACAATAGCTTTTAACTCTGATTTCACTTTGATGTGTTTGTTCATCAACCAGGACCCCTGGGGGTTAACCTTTCTCTTGTAGTCATTGATCCTTTAAGATCTGAAGGCTTTTAATAAAATTGAGCTGACCAAGGCCTAAATTTTTTTTGATAATTTGTTTAAATCATAGACTGCCTCTCAGATTGTAATGAAACCCCTTACATCTATAAATGATGACAAGGAAACAGGCCCAAGATAATGAATTTCCAGCTGTTTTTTTTTTTATTTGAACAACTGACCGGGCCATTTTTTAAGCATAAAATAACTTCTGAACTGGCAATGTAAGGATACTTTCTCACTAGATATGACTTTTGTGCCACATGGAGAAGAAAAAATGATTACATTATTAGGGGACTCACATGAGACATGCCCTATATACCAGCATCCTAGTTAGCCATGCCAAGAAAACCCCAACCAGTAGACATCATCCTGCCCTCCGAAAGAATCTTAGCTTTGTAATTATAGTTCATTCAGATCACATCGGTTTCTTTGCTTTTGAGACAAAGAGAATGAACTGAAAGATACTCACCAGAAGGAGGGATGGTTTGATGATTCTCCTTAAGCTTCATCCATGGGAGCAGGCTAACTTTCTCATCACAAATGTGAGCTGCATCCACATGATTTGCCAATATTTCCTGTCATTTTTCTAAACTAATTTCATGATTGAATTGTAATTCAGTAAAAAGTGTTTGTTTTATGAATTGGTTGTTTTCTAAATTACATTTGAAAATTGAATGACTGTCTTCTTTACGAACAATAATTTTTAAGACCTGAATGAAGTACTTCTCTGAATTTCAGCAGAATTTCTCCTTCAATTAGCACAATAGGTGGGCCTATTTTTCGGTACAGGGCCCACTGCAGGATTCAGACGTTTGCATCCTATCTATAACTACTCTGCTAGTTTCTTTCATTCTATCCTAGTAAATTTGTTTCCTAATTAGACCACAAGAATGATCTAAACAAGAAATTATAAAATCATGGTAACATAAAGAGAAAAGTATGAAATTTGGAATCAGGAGACCCATTCTTCAGTCCTGAATTTTCTATATTCTGCTTATAGGCCCTTGAACAAATAATTAAACTTTCTCAATCCCCCATAAAAAAGAATAATAATACCTAATAAAGGTCTTGTATGAGACCAAACAATATAATAAATGTGAAAGCTCCTTGATAACTATAAAGTTCTCTGAACAAAAAACACCTTTGTTCTTACCACTGAAAGACAAATTAGTAAAATAGTGTTAATATAAGCCTTAGGATCAGACACACCTAGATTCAAAATCTGACTCTAAGACTGATGTATAAGTGGCATGGTACATTGAGGTAAACAGAATTCTTAAATTTCCCCCAAGACCTTCAGCCCTAATCCCAGTGACTGGGAATAGATGAGATAACACATCTAGGGAAAAAGGAATTTTGCAGATGTTATTAAGGTTACTAATCCATCAACCTTGAATTAGTAAAATTGGCGATAATGGAGGTGAGTTTAGTATAATCACATGAGCTCTTTAAAAGCAAGTTTTCACTAGCTAGTAGCAGAAGGAGGAGTCAGAGAGATCGGAAGCATGAGGAGGATGTGATGAATGGTTGCTAACTTTGAAGATAATGTAGAAGTTAAAAGGAACTCCGAGAGACATCTAGAAGCAGAAGGCAACCCCTGGCCAACAGCTCACAAGAAAACAGCAACCTCAGTCCTACAACTGCAAGAAGCTTGATTCTGCCAAAAACGTAATTGAGCTTAAAAGTGGATTCCTTCCCCAAGCCTAAGTTAAGAGCCTAGCATAGCAGTACCCTGCTCTGGGCCTGTGAGACCTTGAGCAGAGAACCCACTTGAGTCTGCCCAAACTGCCAATCCACAGAATTATGAGAAAATAAATGAGTGTTGCTTTAAGTTACTAAGCTTATGTTAATCTGTCAGGACAACAGTAGAAAACCTACACAGGCAAGTTTAAGTGCCTGGTGTGTACTAGAAGAGAAACCTGTGAAAACATTCATCCATTCCTCCTTTTAGAACCCAATCTCCCCAACTTTAATGTGTTCATGAATCACCTAGGGATCCTGTTATAATGTGGATTCTGATTCAGTAGGTCAAGGTAGAGCCTGAGACTGTGCATTACTGGGAAGTTCCCACGTTGTGCTGATGCCAAGTCTACTCATCAAGAATCATACTTGGAGGGCAGGGCTGTGGAGCTCACTTCCACCAGTAGATCTGAACCCTGACTGTACATGAGAATCCCTCGGGGGAAATTTTAAAATGCTTAGAAGCCTGGATTCTGCTTGTAATTTAATTGGTCTTAGGTGGAGCCAGAGGGATCAGTATCTTTTTAAAAGTTCTTAGCATGAGTCTCCTCTGAAGCCAGGGATGAGACGTATTGCCCAAGACTTCTGCTACTCAAAGCATGGTCCCTGGACCAGCAGCACTAGTTTTACCTGGGAGCATGTTAAAAATGCAGATCCCACTCCAGACCTATTCAACTGGAATCACTGGGAGTAAGGTATAAGAATCTGTGCTTTCAGTAGCTCTCCACATGATTCTAATGCTTGCTGGAGTGTGAGAGGCATTGTCTTAGAACAATACTCTAATTTTACAGGTGTAGAAATGAAACCCAGAGAGATTAAATGATTTTCTAAGATGGAAGCTGGAACACTATAGCCTGTGGGCCAAATCTGGCCAGTTTCCATTTGTAAACCAAGTTATATTGGAACAAAAGCCATGCCCATTCGCTTACGTATTATCTATGTCTACTAGTGGCAGAGTGTAGGAGTAACAACAAAGACCAAATGGTTTGCAAAAATGAAAATATTTACAATCTGACCCTTAAAGAAAGAGTTTGCTGGTCCCTGCTCTCGGAATACACTTTAAATTAGTGGGGGGAAAAATGGCAAAATGCCAGCTGCTTTGAGGTAGTAACTGATGCAGATATAGAGAATGCAGAACATTCAGCTAAATAATCACTGGGATCTGTTTTGTCCCTATGTTTTCAGGGTAGGCAGGGCTGTGAGGCCTGATCCTGGTCATTGGTCTGGAGATGGTAAGGGGTCACAGCGAAGACCCTCAGGAGGATGAACACCATCTTGTGAGGAAGGATCAGCCTCAAGTGAGGTCTTTGTAGATATCCAGTCTCCGTCTGGCTAAAGGAGATCATGGTTCTTTAAATTCTTCCTAGAGGCCTCCAGCTTTCACAGCACACCTTGAGTGGACAGTTGGCTGATCTGAAGGTACCATTTTCTTTTAGGGCTGTCAATGCAGTTAACAAAACCCAACACACACTGTGATCCTAATAATTATGCTTGCATTCACACAGTTTTCCAAGTCCAGTAACCCATGATCATCAGGAATCACCTGTGATCAAACAAATCAGCATAAACTTAGCAGCTTGAAAGAGTGCTCATTTATTTCTAACTCTGTAGAGCAGAAGTCTGGGGGGCCTTAACTGTGTTCTCAGCTTAGGGTCTCACAAGCCCAAATCAGTGTTGGCAGAGCTGGGCTCCTCCCTAGAGGCTGTAGGGGAGAATCTGCTTCCAATTTCATTGAGCTTACTACAGAGAAGAGAAGGCACTCCAGAGAACTGAAAACTGAACACACCCATGGCCAGTGGCTGCACCAGAGGTGGCAGTAAGACTCTGAGCCACAACCTCTGTAGCAATCAGCCCAAAATGACCAGAACATGATTAATAGCTGACATATTTATTAATTTCTGCCCCCCACTTCCAATTCAGGACAAACCAGAGAAGGTCAAATATGCCCCCAACCAATCACATAGCTTGCCCTGCTCCTAGGTGGCCACCTCCAGCTTCTCCAGGCCAACAACTTCCAATCATGGCACACCTGAAGATGTCCCTTTTGCCCACTGTAAAGCTCTCCCAACCCCCTGCCTGCCTTTGAGTCTGTGCCAAACACCAGTGATGGTGGCTGACTCTTTTGCTACAGCAAGCTCTGAATAAATCACTATCCTTGTTCTCAGCTGGGTGGTCTTTATTTCTGTAGGGCTGTGGGGTATCTTGGAAATTGGGAATTAAGAGAGGAGTTTTGTAGAATTTGACCTTATGCCAGGTGATTGGAGGGACAGTTGAAGGAAACAAAGACAATTCTAGACTGAATGCTGTTAGGGTGTATGAACAATTCAGTGATTTGGTACCTTGGTAATTTTTAATTAGGAGGCAGGAAGATTAAATTACAGATAAAGTTGCAATCAGTATGAAGTGATAGTCTCTTATTCTCATTAGAAGAGTGTCATGTTTAGTTATTTGGAGGGGGAGTTGCAAGGTGTCCTTGTCTCTATCTTGTTTCACTCACAGTCATGAAGTGGTCTTGTCTGTCTTGTTCCATGGTGGCGACACAGTGGCCTTGTGTAATTATTGCTTATAGTCTGTGAGCATTACTCATGTTCACTGGTACTATCTAGCTGTTAGCTGTCAGCCACTCTTCATGTTCTCATTGTTCGCGTGGTACCCTATCACCTACACCAGAGGTCAGCAAACTTTGTCAGTAAATGGAAGACAGCAAATATTTTTGGCTTTGTAGGCTACATACAGTCTCTGTTGCATATTGTGTGTGCGCGTGCGTGCGTTTGTGTGTGTGTGTGTGTGTGTGTGTGTTCTCCAATCCTTTAAAAATGTAAAAGCCGTTTTATACTCACAGGCCATACAAAAATAGGCAACGGGCTATGGTTTGCCAGCTGCTGACCTGTTAATGCATTACCTTCCACCTGTGCCACACATCACCCTGCCACAGGCAAGAACCATAGTAACAAGAAGATGTTGCATACCAAGGATTATCGCCACTCCTCTTATCACCAGCAATGGGGTCCGTATTCCTCTTTGACTTTTAAATAATCCAACTCTTCCCAGACTAACTCTCTTATCCACAGTTTCCCCCAAAGCTGAGTTGCAAGTACTTCAGTAGGGAGAGTGGTCCATGGAGCAAGGGTGAGGGAAAGCAAAGCTGAGGAGGAGAGTCACCCTAACACTCTAATGATGTGTTCAGAGAGTTGGCCATCACCACAGGCAACCAGTTGTTCAATTCTGCAGACCTTTTTCCCAGAGGAAGAAAGGAGGAAGCGTTTCTCCATTAGCTTCTGACCTCCTCTGGTCACAAGCTGCCCACAGGGAAATAATTCTGGTGCACTCATGAGCACTGAGCAGGTGCTAATGGCCATGCTCCATGCCATGCCAATGGAGAAGACAGCAGCACAAAGCAAAGGCTATGTGTGTAAGCCTGGGGTGAGTATTGTCAGCTATACCGCTGGAAGGTGCTAGAACTGGGGCACAACAGATAGCTCAGCAGCCAAGATGAGAGATAACACCTAGTGGATTTGAAGTGGCGCTTGAAGAGGAGCTATATGCCTCCTACTTCCACCATTCCCCCTGAGCCAACTACTACATGAAAGCATCAAGGGGAACCTCCCCCGCTCCAGTGGAATCCCTAGGAAATTCTTCATTATGCTTGTTGGTATGGAAATAGAGGTAAGATCAGGTGCCCTGTGGTCTGACAAATGTCGACATGCATTTTGGGGTGTGAGTTCAGAGAAATTTAGATGATGCACTCCAGAAATCCTCACCTAGTCCTAGTTACTCAGGAATCATATGCTTCATGCATCCACAGCCCTGGCCACTGCACACTGCTGCCCCTCCCCAGTGAAACTCTTGCTCCACCCTTGATCTCCACAGCTCCTCCCATCCCTGGTTTTCCTCTCACCTTCCTGGCTTCCACTTCCCTGGCTGTTTTGCATCTGCAAGCATACAGTTGAATTGGAAACGTTGATGTTTCCCAAGAATCTTTCCTAGGTTCTCTTTTTTCTCATTCCAAATGTCCTCCCAGGCGAGTCTGACATGTATGTTTATGCTTTAACCACAACCTGTGGACAGGCTCAAAAATGCATGTCAACATTTGTCAGACCACAGGGCACCTGATCTTACCTCTATTTCCATACCAACAAGCATAATGAAGTCATAACTGTACGTATCTGCAAGAATAGGCCTGACCTAGCATGGAGGAAACCTGAACAGCCAGGAAGCATTTTTCCTTAATTATTCCAGCCCCAGAGGAAAGAGGAACAGAAGCATCCAGTATTGAATGAGTCCCTTGACTCCTTCAGCAACCTGTGGCCCAGCCATCACTATCAGTGATGGAGGCCAACAGCCAGCCTCACGTCGGGGCTCTCCTCTGTGAAACGGTCTCAGGAAGGGAGCAACACAGGTCACTCATGGAAGGTGTGAGATTTGGCTTTATTCGGGCATGAGCTAATACAGCTGTGGTGGCCTCCTTTGATCACAGCACCCATTGAGGACTGGGTAAGAAGGTGCCTATGAAGGAAAAATGCATTTTTGCTTTCAATAACAAGAAAATAATTTGGAGGTAGGAAAGACAAAGTGTGTGTTTGTGTGTGTGTGTGAGAGAGAGAGCGCTTTGACAATTTGAAGTACTGTCTCAGCTAATACAGGAAAGGCAGGAATGGTGAAAGAGGAAAAGGGAATAAGAGGAAAGACCTCTGTCATTTGATTTTCAAAAATAAGATACACATCTGTTATGAGCTGAAATGTGTCCCCCCAAATTTGTATGCAGTGCCAGTACCACAGAATGTGACTGTGTTTGGAGATAGGGTGTTTAAAATGGTAGTGAAGGTAAAATGAGGTCCTGTGGCTCTACCCTAACCCAAGTTAGTAAGCAGAGAGTAAGACACACATACAGAAGGTGAAGACCATGTGAAGACATAGGGAGATGACAGCCACCTGCACGCCCAGGAGAGAGGACTCAGAAGACACCAACCCTGTAGACGCCGTGATGTATTCCAGAACTCCTGGCCTCCAGAACTGCAAGGAAATAAATCTCCGACGTTGAAGCCACCCTGTCTGTGGTACATTGTTATGACAGCCCGAGCAGGCTAATACATCATCTTATCTCAGGGTTCCTCAGATTCAGAGATTACCTTATTTCAAGGGAAATGGTTTGGGTTTTTTTTTTTTTTTTTTTTTAATTTTCTACATAGAGGATATATTTCCCTACTGAAGAGTGGCCTGAACAAAGTCTCTGGAAAATCTAATATTGAAAAATTCCAGTTGAGACTTCCCTCCCTAGTTCATCACTCCACAATTTCAGGGACAGTGTGGGGAACTCCTATTTCCCACCCGGCCCTTGGAACAAGAGCCTTTCTCCCAGCAACAATGGAGCAGACAGAGAGGCTCCTGACCTGCTGCAACCTCCCTGGGTGCAGCTGAGACTCATTATGTCTCTTTATTATAAATAGCACTTATTGCCATGGGTACTTATATAATCTGAAAAACGAACTCTTTTCAAAGGAAAGAATTAGAAAGGCAATGTGGAGAAATGTAACAACCAATTACTGCAAGAAACTCCCTTCTTTTTTCTCTTTTTGACTTATCTCATTAAATCGGCAGTTTATATATTGAATCTTCAAATTTTTAAAAAATTAATTATAAGTGCCTGAAGGTATTGAAGTCCTGAACATTTATGAGACTACACAACCAGACAAAAACAAAAGGACGGCTGATTTCCCAGCCAGGCAACTTAATTTCCCAATTATCTTCCTTAGGCAAATTGTGGATCTAAATATCACATCTTATAACCTTTGCCATTTTTCTGCAGGGCTAATGCCTCAATGCCTTCATCTCTCATTTTCTCTCTTCTGCTCAAGAAAACAAAGTTGGGGGTGGTGTCTGGATGCTTGTCAAATAAGGCGTTGCTACATTAAAACGGGAACCCACATAATATTACCCAGCTGGAATCAATGAGGGGAAATGGAAGGGCTGGAGCTCTCCATGCTGTGGACCCTGGGAACAAATTAATTAATGCCTTTGGATTTACACCTTTTAGGCCGCATCTCTGAGCGGACTATGGCTGACTCTCAGGAAGCCCTGCTTGTTAATTCAGGGTGAAGCTAATTCCCAGGCCATGGAGCCTCCACTAAGCAGAGTGTTCATGGCAGCTGATGGCAGCCCAGGGAGCGTCTGGAATTGGCCCATTCCCTGACAAGGACCCCACGCTGCTGGGGGTGAGGATGGGATCCAGCAGCAACTGAGTGTCAATGACTTCCAGGACCAACCTCCTTTCTCAGCTCAGACCCTGACCTCCAACAGCTTCTTGAAAATGTCCAACTGTACGTCCTTAAAGGATCTTTTCCTTAACAGAGCCATCAAGCCTGGCTCTTCAGTTGTTCTGTGTTCAAATCATTCCTGACCTTCTACGATGAGAGAAACCACTTAGGGTCTGCCAAACCCCTCTGCGTGGTGCCCCAGCCTCTTCTCTCCCCCAGGACCACCTCATCCATGCCTACTATCCAAAACTTCTTCCCTTTCCTCGTCCATGCCTACTATCCAAAACTTCTTCCCTTTCCTCATGCTTTGGTGTTGCATTTTGCTTTTGAATCTGTTTTTGCCAACATTGTTTGAATGCATATTTTTGCTCATGCCTCATGTTGTGGGCTGAATTGTGCACCTCCTGCCACCAAAATTTATATATTGAAGTGCTAACCTCCCAGTATCTCCACACTATGAACTTATTTGGAAGTCAGGTCTTTAAAGAGTTGATTAAAGCTAAAATGAAGTCATTAGGGTGGACCCCAATTCAACAAAACTTGTGTCCTTAGAAGAAGAGATGAGGACAGACACCCACACACGAAAGACCCTGTGAGGAGATGACAGCCACCTACAAGCCACAGAGAGAGGCCTGAGGAGGATGCAAACCTGCTGACAGCTTGATCTCAGACTTCCAGCCTCCAGAACCGTGAGAAAATAAACCTCTGTTGTCCAAGCCACCCAGGCCATGCTGCTTCGTTACGGCAACCCTGGCAAACCAATCCACATCAACACCCTTGTAAGACATAACTTCTGATTTTTCCTTTTTTTTTTTTTTTTTCCACTCCTATTTTAACTATGTTTAAGGGAAAACTCCTCCACAATGCCTTCATCCCTTGGAACCAAGGGCAATATTCAGAATATTTGAAAACATTTACAGTATGGGCAGTTCAGCCAGAATAGACTGCAGTTACAGTGATGGAGTCAACATTACCCAGCTACTAATAAATGATGAGTAAGACAAGGGGTTCCTATCCATGCAACTGGGCAGCTGTGGCTGCCCCCATAGCTGTCTTCCTCTAGTGGGAAACAGGCATCCTCATTCACTCACTTCAGTAGGTGCTGGAAACCTCCACATCACCCTTGATTCCTCCCTCTCCCTTGCATTATTTTTGATCACTCATTACTGACCCTATTTTGAATGTTCCCACATTACTCCTATTTAACTTCAGTTTATTCTGTCTTGCCTGCACCCTGCAATGGCTTACTAACTGGCTCTCTCTTCCATCCCATTCAACCTTAGCACTCATTCTAGAGCTATCATGCCAAAGGACAGTCCCAATAGAATTATCTCCCACCTCAAAATCACAGTAAGCAGTTTCCGGTTGCACATCCCCAAAAAAGGTAAGAGTCTGCCAATCTACCTTTCAGGATCATCCACAAGCTGAGACCAGCTCACCTCTTATTCAATTTATTCATTCCATAAGTATTTATGCAACTCCACTAAGTAACATGTACTAGGATGAATGAGACATAGCCCTTGGTTCCTCATATGGTAACGTGGTAATGGAATAGGAAGGAAATTATAACACAGCATAAGTGCTGTGATTGGGATAAGTGCAGCATGCTCTGGGGACAGATAGGAGAGGCAGCCACCTGAACTCAGTGATAACACCTGAGCTTGTTCCCAAGGAACCAGAAAAACGGGGCATTTGACCAGAGGGAAGGAGGACATCTCAAGGCAGAGAGCACAGTTTCAACAAAGGCCAAGCACATTATCACTTTTGGTAACTGCAGAAGATTTAGTAAGGTTGTAGGGTCAACTTCAAGGGGAAGAACGATAAGACCTAGACCCGGAGAGGCAAGCAGGAGCCCCTCCCAAAGGGCCCTGTTCCTGCTGAAATACTGTGAGCAGTTGTAATGCAGTGGTAATATTTGTTTATCTAAACATAGAAAAGGGACAGTAAAAATATGATATTATAATTTTATGGGACTGCCATCATTTATGCAGTCCCTCATTGACCAAAACATCCTTATGCAGCACATGACTATTTGTGCTTCCTGGCATGCTTTACTGAGAGAGTGGTTCCAGCTCCTGTGGTTTAGTCAAAGCTTTTACATGGGATCACCAGTTACCTTAACAGAGGTCTCCTTTTCCAGGCCGATGACTCTACTGACTAGACAACCACGTAGGACAAGCCCCAAAGCCCTCCACCGTCTCCATGAAAGTGCCTGAGGCAGAAGGAGATGTTTCTCCTTATTTCCCTCCTTAGGGGAAAAGAAGAGTAACCCTTGTTTTTCAATATCAAGCAGTGGGAACAAAAGATTTTCTTGTAACTGCTTGGGAATGATGGTTTTTAATCCCCCGGAAGCTTTGAAACTTGCAAAAGCCCTATGTCCACACCCAGAAAACTTCCTAGGTCTAACAGCTAGAAGAAAACAATGCAGCTCTTATGGGAAATTTAGCAAAACCTTAGCCAGATGCTTAACACTCTTGTGACTGGAGAGAGTTGGACCTTCCAGCACCCAGGGGTGCCCTGTTGTTTTGATTGGAAGTTGTTCTCTTAAGATCTGGGGTGCTGTCTGATTGGGCCCTTTCCCTGGGCCAAAGAGGCAGTCATGGAGACCATGCAATCCCCATGGCCCCTCTGCACGGTGGGAAGTAGAGCTTCTTCTTTGTATTTGGTGACAGGGTGGCACTGCAGGATTTGGGGTAAGAAAGTGCTTTGTAATATCCTAGAAGAATCAGTGAGATCCAAATGGAGGCTGCCTGCTTGCATTCAAGACAGCCCTCCACAGTGGTTCCTCCCGGTGTATTGTGTGTTGTTCCAGACTTTCGCAAGGGATAGGGCTCCTGGGGCAAGATGGCATCTCCCTTCTCAGCAAGCCAACCCCAACCCCACGCTGCTGGGGCAGCGGTGAGTTCACCCATTGAATCATAGGCACCTGCTTTAGAGGGTGAAGCGCTACCACCATCTCAGCCTGCGAAAGCCATTTCCTAGCCATCGCCTAGGATCCCCGTGGCATTAATGACTGATGACCAACATTATTTATTAATGCTCTCTTTCACATGCTGCCTTCTGGACTATTTTGTATATTTAGTCCTCATTTCCTCTTTTAGTCCTCAGGACTTAGCATTTTCATAAATTTCTTACCATCCAAGATGAGAGGAACATCAGAACTCCTGCTCGCTAATGAGTAGCAGACTGTGTAGAGGTGAGCAACGGCTGGCCTCTACTAATTGCACATCGGAGATCACCAAGGCATCCCCAGAGCTTGAGAAGTTAGCTTGCAAAGAAAAACAAAAGTCAGCAGCCTTTTGTGGTTGTTGTTTCACTAATTCTCTTCTACCCACTGAGAAACAGGACTTTGAATGTCCCAAGACATCACGAGGGACCTAGCTTCCTGCCACCTAGTTGGTCCTGAAGAGACAATATGAAATCCGCTTTGGAAACGGTATGTATTTTGGATACAGCCAGATCTTATATTGTTAACAGATAGGAGGGCCAACCAACGTGGAAGCATAGTTTTGGCCTCAATATCAAAGAACTTAAAGAAAGAAACAATACAACATTAACATCCTTTTTTCTTTAGAGAAGAGCATAGAGAAAATTACAGAAGCTCTGTTCTTGTTGTCTGATTTGAATCTTCTCTGGGAAACACACTGCTGTTATTGTTCAATTACATGATTGCTTCCTTGTTAGATTCATGATTATGACTAAATATTAATGCGTTCCTTTTGGAGGTTGATGCAGTGGTTCTCCAGTGAAACTCACAAGCAGAGTTAATGTCCATCCAAAATACCTTTAAGAATTTAGATGTGCACACACCCCCAAGGTTCCTGATTTTTCTCTCTGGTTCTCAGGAAAACAGCTTCTTTGCCATATACACATTGTCTAAAGGCTTTGTCAGCATAACCACATTTTGAATGCAGGTAACAGAAATTATTTTGGTATATTCTTTACCTGTAGCTCATGTATTCCTGGGTAATGATATTTCTAGTACTTTATGCTTGTGCAAGAGCTATAGTTCCTTGCTTCCCCCAGCAGATAGACAGCTGCAGTTTTATTAGGCATGGGCCTTAAAAAATATATTTTTATATATATTTGAAGGGATGCTCACTCCACACATAATATTTCAGGGACAACCAACATCATTACATGTGAAATGCCAGCAGAAGAATTCAGGACTTCGAGTCAAGAGACTACAGAGCAGAGAAGCAGTTGAAAAAGCAATTCTAAAACTTGACACTGAAAAAACAAAAATCTGCCAGATGACAATTCTGTAGCCACACACACATAGAGTTGTACATCCTGTTGAGACATAGGACAAATTTAAATTAAGCAAGAAGAAAAGCCAAAGCACATTTGGGAAATACACAGGCCTCAGGGTTTGGGGGGATATTGGGGAGGGCTGTTGCTAGTGGGGGTTTGTTTTTTGGTTGTTTGTGTTTTTAATAAATTAGAAAGTCAACTGTGGAAAGAGTCACAGATGCAAAGAGAAGTGTGACCAAGATAAGAATTTTAAGAAGGTAAAAGAAACTTCCGACACAATAGGACTTTAAAAGAATCAAACAGTTGAATATTTCTTTGGCCAGATCAAACTAGAGGCTCCAGATTTTAGAGACTTGCTGAATAGAATCAACTTTGGGTTTGTGTTTAGTTTGGGAGGTGTTCGTGGTGAAGGGTGGAGTTTGCGATTGATTATATATACGAGCCAAGTCCAAGATCGATGTCACACCAAATTTTACACTCCATGTTGTTGTCTACCCCAGCAGACAAACATTATTAAATTCAATATATGCCACTCACCAGAGACATGGCTCCTCAATTCTGTTGAGAAATGAGTATCTCCCTCTTTCTTACTTCCCTTGCTCCTTTGCAAGCTCTTTTTTTGGCCTTTCTGTTATAGTAATTTATGCCCAGATTCTGTCCAGGTGAGCCAGTTTCCTGAGATCGCTGAAGAATCGCCTTGATGAGAAAAGCTGCAGATCATTTTATCGGATCATGTTTAGCTCAGCTTAACTTAAAGCAGGGCTAAAATGCCATAACTCCACACCGGGGCTTCCCGAACCCCTCTCACTCTATAATGAAGCACCACACACCCACTTCTCAGCCTCCTTTCCTGAGGGACACCCCCCAAAACAGCCAATATTTCTCATTTCAAATTCTACATAGGCTTCCTGCAGCCCCTTGATATATAGGAGCTATGAAGATACAGGACTTCAATGCTTTTGAAACATACATTTATACTTATTATCCTTAATAAAAAGCAACAAGTTATCCACTGTTTTGTTCTCTGAGTTGATCTGCCAGCCTATAACCAGTTTCCAAATGCTCCTAGATGTACTGTACCTCTGCAAGTCACACTGTGGTAAGCAAATGAAATGCATGACACAGTTTTACATAACATTCATATGCAAAAAGATGAATGCATCTCTTCCAAACACATAATAGGCTGTTCTAATAAAACACTGGGGAATTTAAATGTACTACACAATAGCAATTCCAAATCCAATAAAAAAGAAAAGTGGATACATTGTCTTGAACTAATAAGCAAAATAGAATTTAAAATTTTTAGTGCTATTTTTGTACAAAACAAGAGTTGGGTTTTTTTTTTCTTCTTCATCTCCCACAATAGAGTACAAAGAATGACAAATCGTTTGATTCTGCATAAAGCTTGGAAATAGAGTATTAATCTTAGGTTGATGTAAAATATATCGTATAATGTAAAAGAGCATATTGTAGAGAAGAAACGGGACTGTATATGGTTACAAAACCTGAACACTTGTGTAGTGTCATGCTCACAGGGGTACCAAATGTGATGAGGAAACAGTCACGTCATTTTTCAAAAAGAAGTGATAGGTTCCTTTCCCAGCCATATGGGAAATTAGTTTTGGAGGGAGTGTTAAAACATACCCCAAAATTGCCTCCAGACATAGCCAACCACCCAATCTTTGCTCTTTGCTGGGTTTTATTTTAGCTTTGTTTGTTTTTGTTGTGTTATATTTCCTGAGCATCATTCTACACGTTCTCTATTTTCATAATCGTTACTATCTATCATCTGTTATCAGGCAAGCAAATTATGCTATATACTGGATCAAATGGAAGAAAATATTAATTTTGACCCCTGTCTCACAGCATAAGTGAAAATCAGTTCCTGTTAGATTGTAGATCCAAATGTGAGAGGTAAAATTTAAAGTTCTAGAAGACATCATAAGAGAATATTTATATGATGTTGAAGTAGACCAGATTTCTTAAATAGGTGCTAAAACCACTAACCGTAAAGAAAAATATTAATACTTAACTATATTAAAATTAGATACTTCTGTATATGAAGAGTCAACATGAAGTAAATTTAAAAATATAAGCAGGAGAAGGTACTTTCAATATATATAACTGCCAAAGGACTTAAATCCTGCCTATTTAAAGTATCAATAAAAAGGGAAAAAAATAAGTAGTAGAAAGTTGAACCAAAGGCTTAAATAGACACCTCACAAGAGAGGGTATACAAGTCACCAGGAAACATGAAAAGGTATTCAACCTCATTAGGAAAATGAAAATTAAAACTTCAATGAGATGTCACTCCACACTTGTTAGAATGAATAAAATTCCAAAAGACTGAGAATACCAAATGTTGACAAGAACACTGAGTAACTGGAACTCTCATGTAATGTTGGTGGGATTCTATAATACAGCTTCTTTTGAAAACTCTTAGATAGTATATGACCGTGTGTGTAGCTCTAGGATCTAGTAATTCCACCTCTGGGAATGTATATACATGTGCAATAAATGACATGTCCATCAACATTAGAATAAATTATAAAATTGTTGCATATTCATACAGTAGAATACAACAATGAAAACATGCTACATTCAACTATGTTGATGATCTCAAAAACAAAAGTAGATGTACACACAAAATTACATACTAATCAATTGCAAAGACAAGCAAAGTTACCTGTGGCATTAGAAATCAGGATTGTGGTTACCTTTGCAAGAATAGTAACTAAAAGGGAGTATGAGGTGGGGCATGGTGGCTCACACCTGTAATCCCAACACTTTGGGAAGCCAAGATGGGAGAATCACTTGAGCCCAGGAGTTCAAGACCAGCCTGGGCAACACGGTGAGACCTCGTCTCTACAAAATGACAATAACTAAAAATAAAATAAAAAGGAGTATGAGGAGGGCTCTGGTTGCTAACATTCTGCTTTTTTTCATAAGTTGTAGGCACATGGATGTATTCCCTTTATGAAAATTCATCAAACTGGGCTCTTAAAGCCTGGCTACTTTTCTATATATACACTATACTTCAAAAAAATCTTTTATTAACATATTAAGAATGGCATGGCAACTATGAGCCCTCCTGGGTTGTCAATCCTCCCACCTCAGCTTCCTGAGTAGCTGGGACTAAGGAATACATCACCATGCTCATATTTAAAACGAAGAAGGTTGATTCCCACAACTGCAGACTAATTATATTGATATTTGATTTCAGGGGAAAAATAGTAAATCTGGTGAAAATCGCTTCTATATCATAAAATGCCTTTAAGCCAAACTATTTTCTAATAGAGCTTGTATATGTTTCTATAGACCATCCCATTTTGAATGGCATTATAATGCCAAAACCAGCTAATTTTAAGAAAACAAATTAAATTAAACTATTTTTCTGATACGGCTTGTGTATGTTTCTATATACTGCCCGGTTTTAATAGAATTATGAAGCCAAAAGCTAGTAATAGTAAGGAAAAGAATTAAATGAGAATTAATTTATACAACAGGGTGCAATTAATTCTAAACTGCTATAATATATTAACTCACCAGGAAGGAACATCAGGAGTAACCCAGACCTGCTGAGAGAGTGAGGGTATCAGAATGCCACAGTCAGTTTTATGCCTGCCAAGTCTGTATCATTGCTAACCAAACTCAAATACAGTTACTTTGAATATCTGCTCCATTTTCTCCATGTTTCTTTCTTTTATTAGTTGCAGGATAAGTAGTAAAAAAAAAAAAAAAAAAAAAAAAAAAAGATGCAGTTGTCCAGTGAGGTATCTCATACCTTTTGTGATGTAAGACTTTCAGGAAGGAAAATTCAGGACACATTACTCAGGATAGTTGATTGACTTAGACTGGAGATAAGGGAACACCGTAGCCTCACCCCTCTCTTTCTTACTAAGAAAAAAACAGATAACCAATAGAATATGGGATGGGAGACTTAACTAGGACTTCACAAAAGACATGATGGAGGTGTAACGGCTGCAGTATTCAAGCGTTCCCAGGAAAGGGACATTAAGAAGCAGTGGGACTTGGCAAGAGGTTAGACCAGGGCCAATGAAGGAAACTGCACCTAGGAATGTAGCCTATGGACTTTAGATGATGTATGATGTTGACAGCTTTCTTTTTTGCGTTTCTAATTTCCTTATACCATCCTCAAGCCTCCACTGGGGAAGTAGGGTAGTAAGAAAGCTGCTAGAGAGTAGAGACAACTAGAAGCAGCAGCTTGACAGGAATTGAGCCAGTTGGACATTTGCAGCTACAGAAAGCGAGCCAGTCCTGAGGCCCTTCAGCAGACTGTAGGGGAAGAGAGGATGGCTTCCCCACTGTGATGGTTAACACTGAGCGTCCACTTGATTGGACTGAAGGATGCAAAGTGTTGATCCTGGGTGTGTCTGTGAGGGTGTTGCCAAAGGAGATTAACATTTGAGTAAGCGGGCTGGGGAAGGCAGACCCACCCTTAATCTGGGTGGGCACCATCTAAGCAGCTGTGAGCAAATATAAAGCAGGCAGAAAAACATGAAAAGGCGAGACGGGCCTAGCCTCCCAGCCTACATCTTTGTCCCATGCTGGATGCTTCCTGCCCTGGAACATTGGACTCCAAGTTCTTCAGTTTTGGAACTCGGACTGGCTCTCGTTGCTCCTCAGCCTGCAGGTGGCCTATTGTGGGACTTTGTGATTGTGTAAGTTAATACTTAATAAACTCCCCTTTGTATATCTATATCTATCCTATTAGTTCTGTCCCTCTAGAGAACCCTGACTAATCTACCTACCCAATGGGAACAGAGCTCATATTTGACTCTCCACATATTAAACAGAAGCATTTAGAGAGGTGGGGTCTACACATGGAAAGAATCTTGCACACAGTAGGTACCCCAAAATAAGTAGCTATTATTATTATCATCTAGTTTATGCTACAAAAGCATCAGGAAAGCCTCTACAATACTGTTGAAAATCAAACAGTCTATGGCCAGTTAGGAACTGGTCTGTACAGCAGGTGAGGGGTGGGCGAGCAAATGTTACCATCTGAGCCCCACCTCCTGTGAGATCAGTGGCAGCATTTGATTCTCATAGGAGTGCCAGCCCTATTGTGAACTGTGCATGTGAAGGATCTATTCTGTGCCCTCCTTATGAGAATCTAATCCATCTCCCCACCACCCCTGTCTGTGGAAAACTTGTCTTCAAGGAAATCAGTCCCTGGTGCCAAAAAGGTTGAGGACCACTGGTCTACAGGAACATACACAATCTCTATCAGAAAAATAACTTGAATTCGAGGTACCCTGCAATACGGAAATTATGATATCACAACTATGGAAAGTCACTGTTTGAAAAGTAAGACATTAGTGCAAAAGTAATGATTTCTAAGAAAAGTTTGGAAGATTTTGTCAGTAAAGAAAATGCAGATAGAGACTGGGAAGAATTTCAGAAGAAGATTCACCTACAAATAGTCAGGGTTGTGGAAAATTGCATGTCATTAGAGATTCTGCTCTATGAATTTTCTTTCATGTTCATTTTCCCTTCATAGGAGGGATGCGAGTGTCAAATGAAGTATGTGATATCTTTTGCACTGTGAAACTGTCAGGAAAAAAATTTAAGATGTGTTACCAAAGCACATAAAATTCAAGCTTTTAGGCCAGGCACAGTGGCTCGCGCCTATAATCCCAGCACTTTGGGAGGCTGAGGCAGGCAGATCACCTAAGGTCGGGAGTTTGAGACCAGCCTGACCAACATGGAGAAACCCTGTATTTAGTATTTTCTACTAAAAATACAAAATTAGCCAGGTGTGTTGGCGCATGCCTGTAGTCCCAGCTACTCAGGAGGCTGAGGCAGGAGAATTGCTTGAACGCATGAGGTGGAGGTTGCAGTGAGCCAAGATCATGCCATTGCACTCCAGCCTGGGCAACAAGAGCAAAACTGAATCTCAAAAAAAAAAAAAAAAAAAAAAAAAAAAAAAAAAAAAAGCCAGGCGCGGTGGCTCACACCTGTAATCCCAGCACTTTGGGAGGCCAAGGCAGGTGGATCACGAGGTCAGGAGATCGAGACCATCCTGGCTAACATGATGAAACCCCATCTCTACTAAAAATATGAAAAAAATTAGTTGGGCATGGTGGCGGGCGCCTGTAGTCCCAGCTACTCAGGAGGCAGAGGCAGGAGAAAGGCATGAACCCAGGAGGTGGAGCTTGCAGTGAACTGAGGTCGAGCCACTGCACTCCAGCTTGGGAGACAGAGCGAGACTCCATCTCAAAAAAAACAAAAACAAAAAAAAAAAAATCAAGCTTTTAATAGATCTACTAAAGTATAAAATTTCATCCATGCAGACACAAATACCGTATTTTACATATGGCATATTATTCATTGTTATGGAGTAAAATAGGTACATTAAACAACACAAGGCCATGGGCACAAGATGAGTAAAAATACATACAATATACTACATGGTGCTTAAGAGGTAAGCTCTATATAAGATGCACAAAATGAGGAACAATTCTGGTGAGCTGCACTCGGCTGTACTTAGATGAGCTCTACAGGACAGCAGAGGCAATGAGAGGTGTCTTAGTCCATTTGTGTTGCTATAATAGAATACCTGAGACTGGGGAATTTATAATAAACAAAAATGTATTGGCTCATGTTTCTGGAGGCTGGGAAGTCCAAGATGAAGGGGCAGGCATTTGGTGAGGGTCTTCCTGCTGCATCATTCATGGCAGAAGGCAACAGAATGAGAAAATGAAAAGGAGGCTAAAGTCATCTTCTATAAGGAATCTACTCCTATGACAACAGCATTAATACACTCAAGAGGTCACAGCCTTCATGGCTAATCACTTCTCATTAGGACCCACCTCCCAACATTGTTGCATTAGGAATAAAGTTTCCAACACATGGTTTTTGGGGGATATATTCAAATTATAGCAAGAGATTACTGTCCAACTGGATGGAAGGGCAAAGCTAGTAAATGTGGCTAGATGAGGCTGACACTTATAACTGGGAAGCATATAATGAATGCTTAAAACATTGGGGATGGGGCAAATGAGTAAGTCTAGAGGAGCTGACTGGAGTTACCATCCAAGTGAGAAATATCAGCATTAAGGGTGAGCTCAGTTTCCATCTTTTTTTTACCTGATCCATGAAAGCAATGTGGATTTCTAAAACCAACCCAAGCAAAAAATTTATTGATATGGCTTGAGTTTGAGTCTTTTCAAGAGTTCCCTGTGCCATCTGGCACCACTGAAAGCCTCATGTTAGAGTGGGGTGCACTCCTCCATTAGTGGCACAGGTGATGAGCATGCAGTGAGGTCTGCTCTGCTGCGAAGGTCAGTGACATGCTGAGCTACACAAGATGCCCATGTCTGTAGCGCAGGCTCCAACGTGTATCCTTAGGCACATGTGGGGCCCTTCTTTCTATACACTGAGGTGTTGCACTGCCTGCCCACTGAGATGCTTCAGGTCAAATCAACATCTCTTTCATTAAACTGCTGGGAAGCCCTGTTTTCCACACTCATGATTTACATCACTACTTCCTTAATGAAAGGTCCACTATAGCTCATGGAATCCTGCATCATGCTTTCCATGAACAAATTACGTGGGGTAGGCCAGTCTCTTGAAATTCTTACTTAGCAGAGATTTGTCCAAGTGCCTTTTAAAATATTTCTAAAATATTCATTGGTAACATGTTTTTAAATAATCAGCCTATATAAATCTCTCACTGACTCATTATTATAATAGTACTTATTATGGCAATTTCTAATTTGTCTCCTGAGATAATTTTAGTTTTCATATTTCTATTGTAAATATTGTGAATAGCACCTATTATCATCATTCTGTACTGTGGCCTTTATTACACACAACACAAAAAAATACACACAGACCTTCAAGCAAATCCAGAGTTTAGAAAAGCAAACTAAAAACATTCCTTTTATTTGCTAGAACAGTCTAGATCTGAGAGAGAGAGAGAGAGAGAGAGAGAGAGAGAGAGAGAGAGAGAGAGAGAGAGAGAGAAACCTTGGACAAGTTCTCACCCATAGGAATTTGTTCTGGGGTTGCACCAGGTTGGCCTACATCCCTGAAGATACAGAAAGCGAAGGAAGAATTTGCCTCTAAGTATTAAGAGTGCATTTTTGTTTGAATGGTTCTGAGTTTGGGATAGAAACAATGATAGCACAAGCAGTAATCTGTAATAGTAAAGATTAAAATAAAGAGGTATTGGACTCTTACTTAGATTTTGCTCTGGTTCATTCAACAAGTATTTCCTAGAAATCTTTGTGTCTGCGGTAAGCGTAAGGACTTCAAAATGAATGAAGCCTGATCTCCAACCTTCAGAGAATAACAAGACAGTGGGGGTAAGAAGGGAGAGCAGACATATAGACTTTATGGTTGCACAGGAAGCCTAAGTGTACATGTACATTGCTTAGTGTAAATTAATTGCAATGCAATGAGAATAGAGTGAAGAGAAGCAAGCTTCTATGGCACCAACTTTACTGTTTTTATCAAATAGCCATAATCCATACTTAATTACAGCTGGATAGACTACAGAATTCACAACCAGTCCATATGATCCTGTTCAAGATGGCAGACTGAGTGCAGACATGTACGTCCACTTCTTCCCAAGACTTCCTTAAGATGTTAATAAAGCAATGTGGTTTTTATTAACTACATACTCCCAAATTAATTAAATATGGACAGCCTAAAACTAGAGATGAAACAAATTTCTAGAAGACAGAAATAGGTGCAGAGAAAGCTACAGCTGAGGAGGAAGCCAGACTCTGGTGGGACCTCAGTACAACTCTGTCAGGATGATAGAGGTGGCAGAGGGCGGGGTGGGAGGGATGCTAATTAATAGTCTACATCTGAAATGCCTGAAGCCCACAACTCCATGTACAGATTGTCCTGCAAGACAGATGTTTAATCATGAAGAAAGCAGCAAGTTTTTTTTCTTTGAAGAAATAGACAAACTATCAATTGATAATTCTAATACTTAATGTAGGGTTTTGACATCCTGAAGCACAGCCCCCCCACATTCCAGCATTAGGGTAATCCTAAGTTTAATCACTAGGTCCTCTAAAATAAAATCCTGCTACTTTACAAATGCCACCAGGGAAACCTCAGTCTGAACATGACTGGGAAAGCAAGAACCACCAAAAATCTGAAGAAAGCCTGCAGCATGACAATGACGATGACAAATTATGCAGAAAAGCTAATCCCAGAGGGAAAGGAGGGGGACTTGCAAAAATGGCTAATTAATGAGAATTAATATCAATATGAGAGTTGATATGATGATGTATTACATCCAGAGAAGCAAGAGCAGAAAAGGAGCAAAAGAGGAAGGAGAAGGATAGGAAGAAAGACGTCTCATGAAAAAAGAACAATTACTTCAAAATCATGCTACTTTTTAATTCTCATATTAATCGCCTTCTATCTGGACCATGCCTACTTCTGTTTTGTTTGCTTTAGTGGAGAATAAGAAGCTGAATCAATTTGAACATTTTTCCTTAAGTTGTATGGGGATCGTCACACTGGAACCAGAGAAGGAAGTGTAATCAAAAGAAGCTACTCGGTTCTCAATTTTCAGTAAGCAATGTTTGTATAATCATCTTAACAGAAATTCTGCATGTTCATTCAACACAGGTTTATTGACTCCCTACTATGTGCCAGGCTTGTGTAGGCGCACGGACTACAGCAGTGAACAAGACAGGAAACAAACAAGCCTTCCCATTGTACGCTACATTCTAGAGGAGATCCATAATATATTGTAGATAATCATTAGGTAAGTGTTGTAGGGTTAAGTACATTGGGGAAATGCTAGAACAGGCAAAGAGGGATAGGGCGTGAGTTGTGAAGCAAGGTGCAAAGGGGCCAATGAAAGTAGGTGAAAAGATGTCATCCGAGGAAGACTTGAATGTGGCGAGGAGGTAGCCATCCGAAGGCCATGAACAGCCTTTTGACGAGAAGGCTATTTGCCTACCAAAAGGGTAAAGTAGTCTGTCCCGGAGCAAATGAGTGAGAGAGTGGGAAGGTGGGAGGGAAGTTGAGTGGGAGGAGGTGGGCGGGTTGTGTGGGGCTTTACAGGTCCTTAGACGGACTTTGGCTTTTACTTTGAGTGAATGGTGGACATTGCAGGGAATGGGGCCGGATGAGTGATGCGATCTCTAACAACATCATTCAGGCTAAATATTTTTAGTATTATATAGTTGATATTTCATGATCATTAATCATTAATGCTTTGCATAGTGCTCCATAAATTCTACATATTTTACTTTGTCTTCATTCCTTATAATAATTGTTAGTGAAGGTGTGCTATTAAGTAAAACAGCAACTACCCTGAACTTTGATTCAGATATGACAGGTGGCTGGTCCCATAAATCACTTTGTGATATTTTAAATCTAATTTCTTCATCTTCCAGTTTCAGGTCAACATAATTTCTACAATGAATTCTTCAGAGTCAAAGAAAACATTTTAAAGAACTTTACTCTTTTCCTATGCAAAGTGGGTCTTATGAAAATGACTTTGCTCTTATCATATAACTTGCATGCTGGATTTTATCACGTGGTGTTTTGGCATCTATATGAAATTTAAAGGAAATTATTTCATTCACCATGAAATGTCTCTGCATACATCTCATATAAGAGGCTCCCTAGAATTAAAATACATCTGTGAAAAGAATAATTGCTCCTTCCAACACCCTAGTCATTCATAATATCAGGTCACTGAATGTTTAGAAACCAAGTTGTAACTAGCTTGCAATCATATGATCTTTGGCATGGCTGACAACAGGCCTTTTAACTACACATCCTACAATAAACAAGAAAGCACGCCTCATATGTTCCCTAAAACTTTATTATTGTGCTAACCTTTCAACAAGAAATGGTATTTTGGAAATGCCACATGCATTTTAACTCTTGTTCCAGTTACTGATGGCAAGAATGACCTACCAACAAAGATAGAGGATCAAGAATCTCATCATTACTCACATACTAACCACAGTCATTCGAGGTCATTACAACCCCATTTTTCACTCAGGAAAATGCCATTTTATTTGTCATATTGCTTTAAGAAATATTACTTTATATTACTACCAGAGAACTGGAGTGTCCTGGGAGAGTTTAAGTTATAAAGTCCTATACGGACTTTATTTCCAGTATCTTCCTGTATCTCTTTTGTTAAATTTTCTCTTTTCAGGTTGATCAGCAGGAATTGCTCTAAATGTCCAAGCCCAGATTCACATACGAGTGAAGGAAGAATGGAGAATTTTTTTTTCTCCTCAAATATATCTTCGAAATATCTGCAGAGATTCTAAAAAGAGGGGAAATCTTCTTGTCTATTCTAGTCTGAAGAACAATCTACAGGCAAGAAAATCTACTCCCCTGGACCATGCAGATTGGTAAGGATGTAATTAGCATAATAAATAGGTTCAAAAGACTCTTGCTGAATCGTTCAAATTAGCCAAATCAACTCTGACCACTAAACCGGATGATAGTTGAAGCTTCCAATGTGGTCAGCATTCGGAACTGCCAAGGGTTCAAGTCCAAGGGCCCCGTTTTAATAAATACTCTAGCAAATGCATGTATGTTTTATTCATCAAACACCAATTGAGATGTAAATATTTATGTCAACCATGACCATAGGTTGTAGGAACAACAGTGAACGAGACACCAAGTCATTGCCAAGTCAGTTCCCATTCCTGATGGGGCGTAGAGATCAATAAAGGAGAGCAAGGGGCTTTGGGGTGTTTCGTGTTAGGGGATGTTGTCATTTTACACATGGTGGTCACAGATGTCCTCTGGGATAAAACGACACTTCAGTAAAGACCCAAAGGAAGGGAGACAGTTAGCCATGTGAATGATGAATTCAGAGCAGACATCTCTCTTGCCTCCTTACTTGTCTTTAAAAGCAAAGTTTCTGTCACTTTTGTTTATATTATTTTGATATGGAAAATAGAGGATAAGCTAAAATAATAATTATTTCTCTTCTACTGCATCCATTTTTAACTTTCAGAAGCTAATTGCCTATTTTCATCTTCTCACTTCTGCTAAGTCACCTTATGATTCATCACACACAGAAAACGTCGATGACAATCTCAGTCTTTGAGAGGACAGGCCATTAGGATCAACTCAGCGGCTGTGTGCTGTGCTCCAGCGAAAAGCTGGATGAGAAATGCATGAGAGGGACATGAGAACTTACTGCATTTTCTTCATGCTTTTCTTGAAGCCTCTTGCCACAGATGATCCATTTAGTTGAATCTCCACACTACACATGCATCATAGAACCAGGGATGATAGCCAGCAACACTTCTAGGGGCCAGGACAACTTTTCATTTCTTTTAAAATGATAAGAAAAAAATGAAATTTCAGTTTTTTCAAGAGTCTTCATTTGGACACTTAGTTCTGATTTCGTGGTCCTCTTCCTTTCTAATGCAAGCATTTAGGATACAGCCATCTTTCCAGTTACAATTTTAACTGCATCCCATGAGTTCTGTTCTGTAACACTGGTGCTGTCATTCACTTCCAGATATCTTTAGATTTTCATAATGGACTCTGCTTTGACCCTTGAGATACTTAAAATTGTGTTTTAAAATTTTAAATTATGGATAAGGATTAATATTTTATATGGCTTTCTAATTTGATTGCACTGTGGTATGACTACACTGAGGAAACATGGTATGTTTGATATTCATTTTTGGCATTTATTAAAATTTGCTCTAGTGTCACTATTTAGGAAATTGTTTAATGTGTCATGAACATTCAAGAATTCTTTACATGTTGGGAACAAGGATATGTATCCATTATATCAAGCTTTCAAATTTTAATCTCCTATATCCTGTCTAATATTTTTGTTTATACTATGCATTACTGAGCACAGCATGTCAAATCCCTCATCATGACTGTAGATCTGTCCATTTCCAAATGTAATTTAAAATGTTTGCATCATATAGATCCAAGTGGTAACATGGGGGAACACAGGTTTAGAATTCTAGTATCTTACTAGAAATTTTTCTATTTTTCTCTTTGTATAGTGATTGTCTCTATCCTAAATTTTGTTTTATCATTAAAGTCTGTGTGGTCCGGCATTAACGCTGCCAGTCACTCCAGCTTTCTTTTGGTTTATATTTTCCTGAAATACTGTTCTCAGTTTCAACTCAACTTTTTTCTATTCCATATTTTAGGATTAATTCTCACAAACAGCAGTCATAGTTAACTCAAAACAAAACTATCATTCACTGGTTTTTCTGTGCCAAGTACAGTTCTAGGCAAAGGGAGAACAGAAGTGAACTAAACAAAGTCCCTGCAATCAAGGAGTTTACAGTCTGCAGGGGGCAGTCAGAGGGCAGGAGAGGAAGAAAGACAATAACTAACAAGGTAATACAAGAGGTATGAAGAAAAACAAATTAGAGTAAGAGGGTATGGGGGAGTGGGAGGGAGTACTGTTTTGTGGAGGGTAGTCAGTGAAGAATTTGCAGATATAGTGGTATTTGAGAAGCCAGGGAAATCAGGGAGCAAGCCAGGGAAATACCTAGGAAAACAGATCCCAGGCTTATAGAAGAACTGGGGAACAAGCCCACAGTCAAAAGCAGGCTTGGGCACACTTGGCGATAGCAGGCGGCCAATCCCACTTCTGTAAGTAGAGTGAAGAGTCACAGGGAGAGCACAGGAGAGGAGGTCAGTCTGGGGTGGACCAGTGAGATGGAGGGATAGCGCCCAAAAGGGCCTGAGGTGACAATAAGGATGCTGGACTTTCCTCTGACTAAAATGGATTGCACGAGTGACCAGATCTGATTTCCACTGAAGAACAGATTATGACAATATTCCAGGTGAGAAACTTGTATGGATGGCAGAGCAAGGGTGGGCAGCACTGAAAGCAGGGAACCATGGTCAGATTCTAAATGTATCTCGAAGGCAGAACCAAGATGATTTGCTGTTGGGTTGGATGTAAGATGTGATGGAAAGGGCACATCAAGGATGATTCCAAGTTGATGAGAAGAATTGAATAGCCATTTTCCGAGATGCAAGACTACAGGAGGAGCAAGTTTAAGAAGAAAACCCAGAGTACAATTTGGAAATCTTGTTGGGTTGACAGGAGGCTTAAAAACCAACACCTCAATTCCAATTTTGGGTTTGAAACCAAAGGCTTCTAGGGTCAAGCAGAGAGATCAACTATCACCTTTCCTACTAAAGATGTTTGGAGAATATGGCTTTGTTGTGAAAGTCAGTTGGGCGGGTTCTCTCTCTCTCTCTCTCTCTCTCTCTCTGTATGTGTGTGTGTGTGTTTCTCTGTCTCTCTACCTCCACCTTCCAGTCCAGACCTTAGAAGAGCACACCCAAGGAAAAGTTGAAATCTAAGGGAAGACATACTTCCCCAGTATTTCTGCCTCGTACAGATCCAAGGCAGAGAGAGAAGAAAAAAGTGGATTTCCAGGCTTTGCAACATTTCATTAGATTAGTTAGACTCACTCAAGAACTCCTGAGCCATTGGTTATGGGAAGAAGCCATAAGCACTAGGGCCAAAGGCTAGAAACATTACTGTAGTAGGCCTCTTGACATGGACACATGAAGAACCGGGAAATAAGTTTTGTTTCCTAAGTTTGAAATGACCATCACACACTCAAGTGCAACATATTTACAGATTTTGTTTAACCAATCTGATTCTCTCTTTTAAAAATAGTGAGTTTGTTTACATAGATCATAATTATTGAAATTTTAATTTCTATAATATTTTGTTATTTCTGTTTATTATGCTTTTATCTGCCCCTTTCATTTTCTCTTCTCTATATTACATTGGCCAAGTTCTCTTTATTTCTTTCTTTAACCTCCAACGATCTGGAAGTTTTATTTTTTAGTGTTACATTTAACAACCCACACACCTCACTAACAAATATCTCTGATCATCAGAGAAATGCAAATCAAAACCACAATGAGATGCTATCTCACACCAGTGAGAATGGCTATTATTAAAAAGTCAAAAAATAACAGATGCTGGCAAGGTTGAGGAGAAAAAGGAATGCTTTTACACTGTTGGTGGGAGTGTAAATTAGTTCAACCGTTGTGGAAGACAGTGTGGCAGTTCCTCAAAGATCTAGAAGCAGAAATACCTTTTGACCCAGCAATCTCATTACTGGGCATACACCGAAAGAAATATAAATCATTCTATTATAAAGATATATGCACGTATATGTTCATTGCAGCACTATTCACAATGGCTATCAATCTAAATGCCCATCAGTGATAGACTGGATAAAGAAAATGTGGTACATGTACAACATGGAATACTATGCAGCCATAAAACAGAATGAGATCATGTCCTTTGCAGGGACATGGATGGAGTCAGAAGCCATTATCCTCAGCAAACTATTGCAGGAACAGAAAACCAAACACCGTGTGTTCTTACTTATAAGTGGGAGCTGATTGATAAGAACACGTGGACACATAGTGGGGAAAAACACACACTGGGGCCTTTTGGTGGGGGTTATGGGGAGAGAGAGAATCAGAAAGAATAGCTAGTGGATGCTGGGCTTAACACCTAGGTGATGGGATGATCTATGCAGCAAAACACCATGGCACATATTTACCTATGTAACAAACCTGTACATCCTGCACATGTACCCCTGAACTTAAAATAAAAGCTGAAGAAAAAAAAGAAAACAAAATCTAATCAGTAGTTCAATTCTAGTCAGAATGGCTGCAAGAAACTTTTAACTTTGATTATCTGTTTCTGATCTTATATATTATTACGGCCAGCAATTTACCTCTATCTTTTCCCCATAATCTGGATCTGTTATTCTTATTTTTGTTGTTCTGTGTATTTATATTGTTTGGTTAGATTTCCCATATACTTGTCTTTTCCCCGCACCTCACCATTGGTTTTTGCAGCTCACTTAACTTCCTTCTTCCTGCAATATATTCTTCAGAAGATTTTTTTTAAGTCTGCCTGAAAATATCTTTATTTTTCCTTTGTTCTTGAATGATAGGCTAGCTATGCAGCATGACAGTTATTTTCTCTCAATACCTTGACAATTCTAGTGCTTTTCGTTTTCATTTTTGCTATTGAGAAGTGAACTGTCAATCTAGTTGACAATTAATCTGTTTTTGCTTTTTTTTTTTTTTTTTTTTTTTTTTTTTTTTCTGAGACAAGGTCTCTCTCTATTGCTCAGGCTGGAGTGCAATTGTGTGATCTCGGCTCACTGTAGCCTCCACCTCTTGGGTTCCAGCGATACGCCCGCCTCAGCCTCTCAGGTAGCTGGGATTACAAATACATGCCACCATGCTTGCCTAATTTTTATAGTTTTAGTAGAGACCAGGTTTCACCATTTTGGCCAGGCTGGTCTCAAACTCCTGACCTCAGGTGATCCACTCGCCTCAGCCTCACAAAGTGTTAGGATTACAGTCCTGAGCCACTGTGCCGGCCTCATCTGTTATTTTCTCTGCTTTTTAAGATTTGGGGGGTTTATTTGTTCTCATCTTCAATTTCACTCTGATATATCAAAGAATACTTTCACTTTTATTCACTCTGCTTGATAGTCTCTGGATTTTCTAATGTACACATTCATATCTCTCATTAATTCTGGAAAACTATTAGCCATATTTTTTCCAAGCATCATTTCTTCTCCCACTCTTCCTATCTTCTCTTTCTCCTCTCTCCTCTTGACATATGTTGGAGCACCTTGTTCCTTTCCTCCAGGCCTATTCATCTGTTTCTTATTTCTTATCATTTTATCACACTTTGCCACATTTTGCATTCCTTCAAACCAATCTTCCAGTTCACGAATTGTCTCCCTAATTGACCTTAAATACTAATGAGTCCTAAAATTATGTGTCAGACAATTGTCACCAAAGTCAGACATTGCCTCTGAACTTGAATCCCCCATAACCAACAACTAACCTGACATCTCCACTTGGATGTGTAATTAGCATATCAAGCTTTCATGTCCAGAAATAAACTCTTGAACTGCCCTATACACCCTGGCCCCTCCCACATCTTTCTTCTCTCATTGAATGGCAACTCCAACTTTCTAATTGCTCAGGCCAAAAACCCGGAGTGGTTGTACCTTTAAGTCTTAATCCATCTTGAGTTAATTTTTGTATAATAGTGAGAAATAGGAGTCCAGTTTCATTCTTCTGCGTATAGCCAGCCAGTTACCCCAGCACCTAGAAAACCCCATAGTCAGCTTTGTCAAAGATCAGATGGTTGTAGATGTGCAGCTTTATTTCTGGGTTCTCCATCCTGTTCCATTGGTCTATGTGCCTGTTTTGTGCCAGTGCAATGCTGTTTTGATTACAGTAGCTTTGTAGCATAGTTTAAACTTGGGTAGTGTGATACCTCCAGCTTTGTTCTTTTTGCTTAGAATTGCTTTGTCTATTTGGGCTCTTTCTTGGTGACATATGAATTATAGAATAGTTTTTTCAAATTCTGTGAAAAATGACATTACTAGTTTGATAGGAATAGTGTTAAATCTTTAGATTGCTTTGGGAAGTATGGCCATTTAATGATGATTCTTCCAATCTATGAGCATGAGACATTTTCTATTTGTTTGCATCATCTATGATTTCTTTCAGCAGAATTTTGTAGTTCTCCTTGTGGAGATCGCTTACATCCTTGGTTAGATGTATTTCCAGGTTTGTGTGTATGTGTGTTTGTGGCTATTATAAATGGGATTGCATTCTTAATTTGGGTCTCAGGTTGAACGTTATTGGGGTGTAGAAATGCTATTGATTTTTGTACATTTATTTTTGTATCCTGGGTCTTTACTGAAGTTGGGTCTGTTCCGGGTTTTATCTTCCTTAGACTTGGGAGGTTGTATGTTTTCAGGAATTTGTCCATTTCCCCTGGATTTTCTAGTTTGTTAGATGTGTTCATAATAATCTGAGAATCTTTTATATTTCTGTAGGATCAGTTGTAATTTAACCTTTGTTGTTTCTGATTGTGCTTATTTGGATCTCCTCCCTTTTTTCCTTTGTAAACCTAGATAGCAATCTATCAATTTTATTTATCCTTTCAAAAAAGCCAGATTTGGTTTTTGTTGATTCTTTATATTGATTTTTGTGTCTCAGTTTTGGTCAGTTCTGCCCTGATTTTAGTTTTTCTTTTCTTCTGCTAGCTTTGCAGTTAGTTTTTTCTTGTTTTTCTAGTTCCTTCAGGTGCAATGTTACATTGTTAATTTGAGATCTTTCTAACTTCTTGATGTAGGTGTTTATTGCTATAAACTTCCCTCTTAACACTGCTTTAGCTTCATCCCAGAGATTTTGGTATGTTGTGTCTCTGTTTTCATTTATTTCAAAGAGTTCTTAAATTTCTGCCTTAATTTAACTGTTTACCCAAAAGTCATTCAAGAGCAAGTTGTTTAATTTCTGTGTAATTGTGTGGTTTTAAGAGATCTTCTTGGTACATATTTTTGTTTGTTTGTTTTGTTTTTGTTTTTGTTTTTGTTTTGAGATGGAGTCTCACTCTGCTGCCCAGGCTGGAGTGCAGTGGCGCGATCTCGGCTCACTGCAAGCTCCGCCTCCCGGGTTCCCGCCATTCTCCTGCCTCAGCCTCCTGAGTAGCTGGGACTACAGGCGCTGCCACCACGCCCGGCTAATTTTTTTGTACTTTTAGTAGAGACAGGGTGTCACCGTGTTAGCCAGTATGGTCTCCATCTCCTGACCTCGTGATCTGTCTCCCTCGGCCTCCCAAAGTGCTGGGATTACAGGTGTGAGCCACTGCGCTCAGTCTTATTTGTATTTTTATTCCACCGTGATCTGAATGTATGGTTGATATGATTTTAATTTTTGAATTTATTGAGACTTGCTTTACGACTGAGCATGTGGTCAATCTTAGAGTATGTTCCATGTGCAGATAAGGATAATATGTATTCTGTGGTTGATGGATTGAGTGTTCCATAGATGTCTCTTAGATTCAATTCGTCAAGTGTCAAATTGAAGTCCAGAATTTATTTGTTAGTTGTTTGCCTCAATGTTCTAACACTGTCAGAGGGTTTCAAGTCCCTCACTATTATTGTGTGGCTAAGTCTTTTCATAGATCTAGAAATACTTGTTTTATGAACTTGGGTGCTCCAATGTTGGGTGTGTATATATTTAGGATACTTATGTCATCTTGTTGGATTGAACCCTTTATCATTATGTAGTGCCATTATTTGTCCCTTTTTAACTGTTGTTAAAGTCTATTTTATCTGATATAAGAATAACAACCCCTGCTCTTTTTTGTTTTCTGTTTGCATGATAGATCTTTCTCCAGCCTTGAGTCTGTGAGTGTTGTTATGTGTGAGATGGGTTTCTTGAATACAACAGATGAATGGGTGGTGGTGGTGGTGGTGTTTTTTTAATACAACTTGCCACTCTGTGCATTTTAAGTGGGGCATTAAGACCATTTACATTCAAGGTTAATATTGATATGTGAGGCTTTGATCTTATTATGAAGTTACCAGCTGGTTGTTTTGTAGTTTCTTTTGTATGTTGCTTCAAAGGGTCTGTGGATTATGTAGTTAGGTTTGATTTTTGTGGTAGCAGGTGTTGCTCCTTCATTTCCATGTTTAGAATTGCCTTAAGGATCTCTTGCAAGGCTGATCTAATGGTAGTAAATTCTGTTAGTGATTGTTTTTCTGAGAAAGATTTTATTTCTCTTTTGCTTATGAAGCTTAATTTGGTTGCGTATGAAATTCTTGTTTGGAGTTTCTTTTTTTTTTTTTTTTTTTTAAAGATGCTGAAAATAGGTCCTCAGTCTCTTCTGGCTTATAGGGTTTCTGCTGAGCTCAAAGTCTGCTGTTAGCCTAATGGGGTTCCCTTTGTACATAATCTGACCTTTTTCTCTAGCTGCCTTTAAGACTTTTTCCTTAGCATTGACTTTAGACAATCTGGTGACTATATTCCTCGGTGATGTTCAGATTTTTATAGCATCTGGCAGGTGTATTTGGAGGTGTATTTCTAGCCAAAGAAATTCAAGAATACTCTTCTGGCCTTATACCTCCACCTCCACCGTCTTTTCCAGGGTTGTTGCTAATTCTTTCACATAATACCAGTTCTTTAGGCTTTAAGAAAAGCCAGTCAGCATCTGCTCTGTCTTCTCTCTTCCTTGGTACTGTCACCACCCATAGAGGCCACCCCCCAGAGATGTTGGTATTTTCACTGAAGCGGTACATTAACATTCCTTTTCAACTTCACCATGCATTCCCAGAAATTTGCTTTCTCTGGATCACCATGCATTCCCAGAAATTTGCTTTCTCTGGATCAAAGTGAGGAGAGATTCTGGGGTTTTCTTATTATTATATTACATTTATGTTTTAAACAGTATTTATTCCACAATTAACTTCTTTAAAAAACCAAGTAATTAATTCTAAGCCAAGAATAACCAAGTAATTAATTCTTAGATTCTTTACTTACTCCTAAAGTTATTACGGAATGGCATACAAGACCTGAGGAAACCTGGAAAATTATCAGTTTGTCTTTAAATTATCTTCGTCAGACGTGCAGAAAATATATGGGAACTGAATAAAGAAAGAGCTGAGAGCTGGATAAAGAAATAGTTGAGAATAGCAGAGGGACTAAGAAAGGTTCTTCAAGCTTGGCCTTTTTTTTTTTTTTTTACGAGACAGAGTCCCCTATGTTGCCCAAAGCTTAGCACTATTGACTTTTGTGCTGGTTAATTCTGTATTGCAGATGTTTAGCAGTATCCCTGGCCTCTACCTAAGAGATGCCAGTAGCACCCACACACACCAGCTGTGATGACCAAATGTATCTCCAGATGTGGCCAAATGCCCCCTGGGAAGGGTAAGAGTTGATCATCCCATTGAGAATCACTGGCCTAGAGGTTCAAAATCCATTTTCACCACTTACAATCTGAATGATGTTATCCAATATCCATTCTTTCTATCCTTACTAATAGAACCCCAAATTTGATCAGGTTTGCTATGTGCCCAGCTAAAAAAGTTAACATAGTTCTGCCTATTGAGACCTAAGCTGAAGTTTTCTGGAAGGCTTTTGTTGATCTGATCTAGGCGACACTCCTTTTCCTTTCACCCTCCCCTTTCTCTTTTCCTGAAATGCCAGCACAGTGAATGGAGCAGCAGCAGTCACGATGTGCCCATGAAGACCAAGTCATGCACTGAAGATGAGAATGTAGGAAGGTGGAAGGAAGCTAATACAAAGGCCAGCAAATCCAGCTTGCCTGTTTTTATACAGCCTATAAAAAGAATAGCTTTTACATGTTTTAATGGTTACAGGAAATTTTTTTATGTATATTTTATGACATAAAAATAACATGAAATTTGTATTTCATTGTCCATAAATAAAGTTTTATTGGTACACAGTCATTTGTTTACATATGATCTGTGCTGCTTTTGTGCTCTAAAGGCAGAATTTAGTAATTGCAGCAGAGATGGTACAGCCCACAAAACCTAAAATACTCTCTGACCTTTAACAAAGTTTATCAACTTAGACAGAATAACATCCTTGACAACTCAACTCCAGACTTTTTGTGAGAAAAATAAGCTATTTGCTTATATAATCCACTATTTTTCAGGCTTTATGTCACTTCCAGCCAAAGGCAGTCTAATTGGTGCACAGCTAAATGAGATTTGATGAACTGGAAGAACCAAGGGCAGCGTAATGAGGACAGTGTCTGGAGGACATTCTGCAGATGTCAGGACATCTAATTTATTTCCCTATAATTTCCCAGGGATTTTAAAGCTTTTGTTGGAATAAACTGTTTCTATAAAACTGGAGAGGAGGGAAAAGATGAAAATTTTAATGAATGAATCTTTATAGAACTCAGCAGACAACTAGGTGCACAAAGCAGATAAGAAGGTGCAGTAAAATAATAATAACTCAGTGTATTAGTTATGTATTGCTGTGGAACAAATACTCCTAAGCAACAACACTTTTATCTCACATATCCTGTAACTCAGGAGCCTGGCCATGGTTTAGGACTTGCATTTGCTGAATCACAGTGACAGTAGACTGGAGCCATCTCAAGGCTCAATAGGAGCCACTTCCATACTCACTCACAAGGTTGTTGCCAGAATTCAGTTCTTTGCTAACTGTTGGGCTGAGACCCTCTGTTCCTTACAGCTATCATCCAGAGGCTGCCCTCAGCACCTTGCCACACAGCCTCTCTGCAGGGCAGCTGGCGATGTGGCAGTGGCTTCACCAGAGTGGGCAAGTGAGGATACAAAAAGGAGGGTGACCCAGATAGAAGTCACAGCCTTGTACAACGTCATCCAAGAATGACATCCCAGCACTTCTGCTGTATTCTGTTCGTTAAAAGTGAGTCACTATATCCAGTTCCCACTTGAGGGGAGGAGATTAAGCAAAGGTGTGGGTACCAGGACATAGGGTCATCAGGCACCTGTCAGAAGCTCCCTACTACACCCAACCAAGTGTTCAAATTCATGGATTATTTTCACCTGGATTACTTTTGCTGCTAATCTTGGGACCTTCTCTGAAAAGCAAAGGAAGTGGGCCCAGGCCCACGAGCAAGTCTTTCAAATGTCATCCCTGTGTAAAGATTTGTGTCCTAAATAGAAAGAGGTTCCTGCTCCCACCTCGCTCCAGCCGACACGTAACCATCTCCGCCCTCTCCGCTCTTGTCTTGGGAGTCTGTTATGTTAGCCAAACACCAAGAGAACAATTCTAATCCTGTCACCTAGAATCTAAGCATTTTTAGGAAAGTGTTTCCCATAGGTAGTTTACCCTTTATCTTTTGTCTTAAAAGTGTTTGTTGCTTTTCCCACGATGTGAGTTCAGAAATGCAGGCTGGCTTGCTCATGAGTACCTACCTGCCAGTAAAGGCAAACAAGGCTCCCTTGGCTTAGATCTTCTTGCCCTGCGGTCTTTCCCACTCTCCCTCACTTTTCCTCCTTAGCCTTCCTCCTCCAAAAGAGGGCTCCCTCACTTCACATTCCCCTCTCCTAGTGGGAAGTGCTGTCTGAAACAAAGCCCTTGCCTAGCCCTAAGACGGCTCAAGTGGCCACTTCTGACCAAATAGGCTTCAAGTTGGTGTTACAACTAAGCACGGAGGGTCTGTGAATTAGACCCTTTAGCATGTGCAGTGCTGCTTTGATCTTGGCAGACAACAGCCCTCATCTGAATGCCCCCTACCTCTTCTTCTAAGCGGACACTTCAGCTTCAGCCTCCCTTTGCTGAGACAAACCAAAGAGTTAATCAAACTCCTGAAATGAGTCCCGGGGAGTTGGAAACATGGCATCTTGCCCTGTCTATTCTGCAAATTTAAAAACACTGGGCTTCCAAAGAGCTGATACTTGAGGGTCTTTTAAATGCCTAGAATACTAAACGGGCTGGGGGTTTTCTGTTCTTAGGCTAAAACAGCTGAAAGAAGAAAGAAATATAAAATCCTTTATTTTCACCTTTTGGACAGATCCATTTTTCATTTAAAAAGCAATAAATCAACAGATTCAAAAAGGAAAATATGCATAAATGTATACATACCCAATAATTACACTCAGTTGTTTGCAGAGCTTTTTACTTAATTCATCTTTTTCTTTTCTTTAAACACAACACAGTGGGAGACCTTTCCTGCCTGTCCATTCAGAAGCAGGTCAGTGGGGCAGCCACCAGTAGACCAGCTTGCATGAGGATGCCACTGCCCCTGGGAAAAACAGAAACAGTGAAAAAGATGTTGAGGACTGATGGGATTAAGACTTTCAGGAAGGCAATAATGCAGACATAAATTTTACCCCCAAATCTCTGGAAGAGGTAACCCAGGAGGGCAGAGGGCTCACTCCCAGGTAAGGAGGGCATTGAATTTCCTGGCACTCATCCTCAGGTACAGGTTTATGATCAGCAAGGATGGAGGCTTATTAATATGAAAGTGAAGGAAGCCAGTCAGCTGTCCTCTGCAAGGAAGCACGGAAAGAGTCTATTTAAAATAAAATCATCATAAAAATGAAGAAACAAATGACAGACTGAATGTATAAATGCACAATCCCTGGACCATCTAATAAGAATAGAACTATCACCCTAAATCTGCAGCAGCCTGCTTAGGAAACCAAGCCCCTTATCTATGATAAACAGCCCAGGAAGACAGCCTGCTAAAGCCAGACTTGCAGGAAGCTAGTCTGCTATCTTTAGTGATAACCCAGGAAGCTGAACAATAACTTCTGTAACAAAAGACCCAAAATGTTCAGGACTTAATTAATAATTGTATTAGTCAGGAATCTCCAAAGAAATAGGACCAATAAGGACCAATACATATATTACATATATATATGTATACACACACATATATATTACATATGTATTACATATACATGTATGCCTGTACACACATACATACATATATATGTGGATATTTATTATAGAAATTGACTCATGCCACTATGCAGGCTGAGCAGTCCCATGATATGCCATCTGCAACCTGGGGAACCAAGGTCGTGGTGGTTGTATAATTCAGTCAAAAGCTGAAGGCCTAAGAACCAGGGGAGCCTTCCCCACCTGCCAACTGCTGGAGTAAGTCCTGGAATCCAAAGGCCTGAGAACCAGAAGCTCTGATGTTTAAGGGCAGGAAAAGATGGATGTCCCAGAAGAGAGAACTTTCTGTGTCCTTTTGTTCTATTTGGGCCGTCAAGAAATCAGATGATGCCCATGTGGGTGAGGGTGATCTTCTTTACTCAGTCGTCTCATTCAAATGCTAATCTCTTCCAGTAAAACCCTCACAGACACACCCAGAAATAATCTATTACAAGCTATCTGGGCACCTCTTAGCCCAGTCAAGTTGACACATAAAATTAACCATCACAGTAACTGACGGCCTCCCTAATTTTTGTGCCTGCTTCTAATTTAGGACCAACCAGAGAAAGCCAACTATGGCCCCAACCAATCAGATAGGCTTCTGTGCTCCAGGGTGGCCACCCTGGGCTACCCCAGGCCAACAGCTTCCAATAAGGGCACACCTGAAACCATCCCTTTTGCCCACTGTAATGCTCTCCCACTCCCCTGCCTACCTTTGAGTCTCTGCCAAATGAAAGTGATGGTGGCCAACTCCCTTGCTATGGCAAGCGCTGAATAAATCACCTTTGCTTTTCTCATGTGAGTGGCATTCAATTTTTTCTACACAGGCAACTTAAAAGGACTAAGGTATATTTCAGGAGTCTAGCTTTTAAAATCTCCAGGAAGACACCCTCCAGGGTGAGGCCTTGGGTAGAAAACAATGTTACTCTCACTGTCACTGTCATCCATCCTTTTCTGTGTCCCCCAAGCCTGAGGCAGCCTCAGAAGGAAACCAAAATCAAGTTAGCTCCATGAGTTCAAGTGCTGATTCCTCACCTTGAGTTAGCTTCAAACTTTTCAGGCAATATTTGGCAAGTCTCAAAACTCCTTAGCCCCTCTTATAACAATGCGCTTTGAGTTCTGAACATTAATTTACATGATGTATGTACTTTATTCACTTATCCTTGTTTTCATTTGTTTCTTTAGTATATTCGTGTAGGTTTATTTTTCCTCTTCAGTTAGACAGCTCATCAACCTTTATCTATGCCTATCATCCCTACCCAATACCCTTAAAAGTGCTTCACACATGGAAGGCTTCTGATCACTAACATTAACTGACTTTTAGAAATCTTGTGTCTTTCAAAGATTTGAAATAAATGACTCTTGTAAATATTAATACATAGACCTTTGTTTGTTTTAACAAAGGTGAATCTAAAATGGCTTGCCACTATGAATCAAATATAATTTCAGTACACATTAAATATATGCATATACTGGTTCAATGTTTTAGGTAAGGAAGAACTAGCTAAAGATATAACAGATAAAACGCTAAATCTTAGTGGCTTCAGAGAATAGATATGCATTTTGTTCACAAATGTTATTCCCTATCAGAGGGCAGATCTCCAGTGACTTAGGGACCCAGGCTCCTTCTGCCTCACAGCTTCGTCATCTCCAATGCCAAGTTCCTCAGGTTACTACACTTGTCTGTATCAAGCCAGAGGGGAAAGACCATGGGGGGCCATACTGTGAAGTTTTTATGAGCCAAGCCAAGAGACGTGAACACGACTCTTAGCACATTCCATCAGTCAGATCTCAGTCACGTGGCCACACCTCACCACAACAGGGCTGGAAAATAATTTAACTCTGGGCTCAGAGGGAAGATAAAATGGCTTTGGTTAAGAACTAACCAGTTTCTTTCACACTTATCAAGGCAAAAAACAAAACAAAACAAAAAAACTCTGCTGTCAAGACCTCTTTAGAAATATCACTCCCCTAACCCAAATGACTGGCTTAGTCACTGGAAAATGTGCACAGACTAAGCTCTAAATTGGATTCTTCATACATCAAAGGGTACAGTAAAGCTCCTGACAGCCCCTGCTTCTCAAACATGAAGGACAGTTCACAAGGACAACAGCAACAACAGAAAGCCCTGCCACTTCTCCCTGCCTTTTTAAGAGAGTGCTGTGGCTTTAATTTTATTGCTTCTAGAAGCATTGCAGCTTTTCATGAGCCAGTGAACTAGCTAATTGGCTAGAGCAAGGACTGCATCTTGGAAGGTGGCACTTTACAAAACAAATATTAAGAAACTATGAATCTCTGGAGTATGAGCTTTCAAGGGTGAAGAGTATATCATGGGTCAACATGATACAACACGTGACAGTTAAGGACAGGGAGGAAATGACATCTTAGAGAGAAACTCAGTGAGAATGCCTACATTTGTCTCACATTGAGAGTCATTAAAACCATAAGCTCCTATATAGCTGATTTTTTTTTTTGGCTGCAATTAAAATATAAAGAGCTGATTTCTTTGACGTTCTGTGTCTGCCCTTTTTTCCCGTTTATGTATATATACAGCCTAAGCAAAACTGACAAAAAAAGTAATCGAGATTTTGGTTCTGATGCAGATCTTGATTTATTTTGACTTATTCACAGGGTCTAGTAAAATGATCCATGCCTTCCTACAGAAATGAGATGTCAAGCTGCAAACAATGCTGCCTCCCTTCAACAAGCAGCACAACCCATTCCACAGCCATCTCATCTGGTGTCCCTCAAGGGCAGTCAAGATCTCAGCCCCTTCATCAGACTGACACCTGCCAACCTTTTTGTCCATTTCTGTAAGAGTCAAAGTTGAAGGCCATGCTGAACTTGAATTTTCCCTGAAGTTCAGCAGAAAAGTAAGATCTACTTGCAGGTGATTCTTGCAGAAAAATAAGTCATAGACTAAAAATAGTGCAGCAATTTTTTTAATGAGAAAATGAACAAGATACGTGAACACGGCTCAGATATACCCATCTGTTTTCAATTGTAGTTGGCGGCAAATCAGCTCTCAATTTTCTGCTTGTTGTGCTTTCTAACACAGCTTCCCCTGCATTTGCCAATGACCAAAATGCACAGCAACCCTAGGTAATCTTGCTCTACCTCTTTCCCCTTCCCAGACCACAGAACATCCAGTAGAATTGCAACATTATTAGGGCAGATATTTACACATTTATAATCTTTTTTAAAGTATGCATATGTTGTCTTTTTCTTGCATTCATCTCTTATTATTTGCTATCTTGTATTGCCAATGCCTCGTCTCTCCTCCATTAACACTGATAAATCGCAGTTGATTATAGTTTAGTTCCTTTTCTCGTGGGTTAAATGCAGTAAAATGAGCTGAAAAGTAGCAAACAAGGCCTCAGGGTGACATCAACACCCTATAATAGCTTATTTTTACCTCTAATATTTTCACAGATGATTCTGCCTGAAATTCTCCAATTTGGGGTAATGATGCTGAAAGTGTGTAATATGAGATTTTGGAGTATAAGCAAACAGATGATGATGATGTTGACAGAAGGGTTATGTTTGGATAAAAAACCAGCTCTGTATGAAAGGCTGGTCAGCTCTGTATGAAAACCAGCTCTGTATGAAAGGCTCTTGGCTAATAACCCAAGAGCTAAGATGAATCTTGATTCAGTGCTTCCATTAGTAAAAAGAGTATGTTTGAAGCTTACCTTTTACAAAATAAAAAGAGCATATCTGACAGTGTATTTAGAAATGAGAGACCTGACACCCAGTTTAAGAAAAGCATTCTATTCACAGGTCTCTGGTGGCACAGGGCTCTTGTACTTGGAGTAATCGACCTTTGTAGAACCTCTTTTTTGGCACTGGAATATTAGGCCTGCTGTCTTGAACCTCTTAGAGCTAATGGGATGTCCAGATGTAACTCCATATCTATATAACCCTGAGGACTGCTATACAGCTGCTACAGAACATGAGGGGCTCATCTCTGTATTGAAAAAAAAAATGCCCCAAGCTTTTGTTTCCTAAGGTAATTTTTGTAGAGAAATTATAGCCATGATGACATGCTCACTCTAGGATAGGGGGAGTGAGGCAATTAAAATTTAGAAAAGACGTGAAGTCTACACCAGGTGGCACAGAAAGTGTTGCCTGGCATCTCTCCCCTCCCCTGCAGAGATAAAACATGGTACCCACTGTCCTCAACCCTTAATCCCTTGGACCCTCTCTAAGTCTCCAATTTTACATGTCCCACTGTACTTCAGTGAATTTCTGCCAAACAACTTTGGAGACTGTGCGGGGTTACCATGTACAGGTCCTTCACAACACCCTGATACCTCACCCCTTAGAGCTTTACTTATGCCCAGCATTGACTGGGCAACCTTCCTGATTACTTTCCTTTGGTTTCACCCTGAACTCCAAAGCACTGCACCATAAAACCACAGTGGCATTCCTAATGGAACCCTGTAGCCATTCATGCAAAACTCTCATTCCTATCTTGTCTCACAGATATGTCCTCTGAGAACATTTCTGTTAATCCCTCATGCTTCTCAACTCCCACTTCCACACTCACCTCCTACACTTTAATATCCCAAATGGACTTAGACACATATAGAGCCTCAGTATCTTTCCTCCCATCCCTGCCATTTCTAAGGAGAGAATCTGATCCTCTTCTAATGGCCCACACTTTCTACTTTTGCCCTGATCCCATCCTCACACCTTCTCTAGGACTTGGCTGCACCATTATTCCTCACCTATACTTCAGACTTCTCCCCCCTTGATCCCTTTCTGTTCTTGAGTAATTCCCCACATTAAATCAAAAGGAACAAAGTGAAATGAGATAAAAACCTCTTTCCCTGGCCCATCTATGCTTAAGTTCCTTTTTAAAAAATTCCTCCTACTGAGCTAGACACAAACTCTCATATATCCTCCCCCATCTCACCAAAAAAATTTACAGTCTTCTCTCTGCAGAAATTATCTGTCAAACACCACTTTTTAAAACTTTTCCAAGGTCAGATTATCAGAATATTATATTTTACTGAATATCATTACTTAGGTTTACCTGTGAACAATTAGCAGTTCCAATTCACAACTCCCAAAAGCAACACTTCTTAATTTTGATTGCTTTTTAAAATTTGTACTGAAAAGCAATATGCATAAGTGAAACCTGCAATGAATGTGCACAAACTGAACACGTCTTTGAACCAGCACCCAGACCAAGAAACAAAAAATTACCAGAATCCTGGGCTTCCTGCTCATCATATACAGTGAAACTAAGTAGTTTAGAATGGATGAGGCTAGGCTGTGAGAGAGAATAGAATCATGAGGCTAGAAACATATATTGAAGGGCTTCTATATCTTGCTGAGAAGCAACTGAAACAACAAATCAAGAAATCCATGAACGTATTGGGGTAGTGCTGTCTAATTTACTGAAGAGATCATGTCTGAATATGGGATTCTATTTTAGTACCCAAACTAAGACAGCCATATGTCCTGGCTTTTCCTTGACTCCACTGATTTAAAATATTTTGCCTTATCAAACCATGTGTCAGAACACAGCCCAACTTAGGGTCAGGAAAATTTTGTTACCATAACCTCATTCCATCCCACACACCCACACACCATATTGTTTTTCCAAAAAATAGTATCATTGCTTCTGGTTGGTATCCTATACAGAAAATAATTTGATTTGTAGGCTTGCAAATCGTACTTATAAATATTCAAATGCACAGCTCCAATTAAAACAAGAGCCAAAAGCCTGTGCTACAGGCAATGAAAATATTCTTCCCATAGCTACATTTACTTTATTAACAGGCTGTAGCCTAAATGCCTAAGGAAAAAATTGTTATAGCCTTGTTATCTGGCCTCTAATTGAGTGATTTTGTTTCTTCTTTTCATTTACTGAAGTATTACGGACTTGGCTACCATAATGTACGAAACTGTAGTTACTTTGACCAATTCAGACCTAGCTCTCATACATTTAAGGGCTTCACACAACTCAGTCCCTGCTGCGAGTCAAATGCCAGGAAACCCAATTCAACCGAAAGGAATTTAAGAGGAATTCCAAATTTTAGGTTTACCTACAAACAATTAGCAGTTCCAATTCACAACTCCCAACAGCATCACTTCTTAAAGCTCCTGCCCCCCATGTGCAGCGTCCTCTCCTGCAGTGGCCCCAGCACCTCTCTCTTGCCAATCCCGTGACATTCTTCTTCTCTCCCCAGTCCTACATTTTTATCAAGATTGTTGTCGTTCTTGGCTTCATTTATTCTTGTCTAGAAGCATTTAGCAAAGAGTCATTCTAAATAAGTTCAGCCTAATAAGGTTTTCTTTTTAAAAACAATTTTTAAGTAATTCTTTATAAAATACATTACATACTTATATATTAAATCTTGTACACAAGTGCAGGAGAAAGAGGCCTGGGGAAAGGCGAACAGATTTAGTGAATATATGATAATACTTATGAGAGCAGATTTTCAGAATGAGAAGAGAGATTAATTTTAAAGATTCTGAAACAAATTGGTAACAGGAAATAAAGGAAAGTTAGTCATGCCTAAACTTAAGATTAAGCTTTAAGTGGTTCCAGGTTCAAACAGTAGCAGGAAGAAAAAAATAAGTCACTCACTGAGACATTGGTTACGTTTCTTAATTTAGTCATTCATAAATGGAAGATAAATCATATCTACTTTATAGAATTATTAAGAATATTAAATGAAATCAAATGTGCTCATTTTTAAAAACAGGTATCAGAACGAAGCACACACTCATTAAATTCTAGTCATTCTTTCTACTCAGGCTTCTACTGACCCTTAATAAGAATGTTATTTGGAAATTCCAGGCCTTTTTTGAATATATTAATTCTTGAAGTTGCACTGTGGTAAGCAAGAGAGGCTTGGCCAGCAAAAGCCATTCCATAAGACTGTAGGGATTATCTAATTTTATGCATCCATACTTTTGCCTGGGCATCCAAGAAATTCTGAGCTAAAAGTAATGTCATAGGAAATAAAGAGGCTTGGGGTTTTGGTCCATTTATTTTCCTTCTAACTGTATGATAATACTTTCGGTTTTTAAAAGTTTTGCTAATATACCAGCATCAAACTGAAAACTTTAATTTTCACAACAACCCTAGGATATAGGTACAATTGTTTACATGTTTTAGTTTACATGTAAGAGACAGGGACTAAGAGAGGTTAATTTTCCTAGAGGTCCCTGACTTCAAAGCCTGTTGTTTATAATATTACCTCTACTACACAGCTTTTAACATCTGACTTCTATTTTTAAGGAGTTATTATTTCATCTTTTACTGGGTGCTGCTCAATTCCTTTTAGGAAGTGAAAGTGATATCAATTATAAATAAATGTTTCCAAGACAAATCAAAGATAGAAAACACAAGTAGGCAAATGATGAACTAGGCCTAGACATCAAACGCACTTACATGAAAATACAACCTATGGAAACAACTGTCAGTCAAATGCCTAATGTGTACTGCCACAAGCTATGTTACTTATGGAAAACGATATGGCACCTGTTTTCCATCCAAAATAGCATGTAGGGCTCCCATCAGATACCTAAGAATGAGATTTTTTAAAAGGAGAAACTTGAGAAGGGAAAAAGATATACAAAGTCTGAAAAGACTGGAAATAGCTCTCAGATTCTGTCCCCTGAATATGACAGTATCTAGAAGGGCCATCTGCCTTATCCATCTTCTTACTTGGCTGGTGACAAAAATGATATCATCTCATTTTTTTCTGCTTAAGACCCTGATCCCTTCTAAAATAAAAATAGTCCTGGGAGGGCTAACAACGTTTCTATCTGTCATTGAGAACTTGATGATGATGACTTTCCATCTCTCAGAACAGAGTAGGCAGAAATGGGCATGAGACACCGTGCGTCTCAATTTAGAGACAGGAAAAAGCCAGTTCTCAATTTTGCCTGGAGTAAGCTCAGAGATACCTTTGCCCTGTTTGAGCTGACATTCACCAATCCTTAGGGCTTCTATGAAAATAAGTCAATGTTTTTAGAAAGCTAAAGTCCTCTTATTCACACAGCAAAATGCTGCCAATAACCTTAGTTGTGAGTAGGATGAACACAGTGATTTGCCTTTTTCTCTGTGACATATTATTAGATGTTTGCAGACTGACTGGAAAGGGCAATTCTACAGAAGTGGCCACAGATGTTATTACATCCAGTAATTCTGCTACATCTGGCTCAAAAAAAAAAAAAGTCACTAAATGGCAACATAAATGCACTTCAGCAAATTTGTTTAGAGTAAGTTTTAGGTGGGTTTCCCAAAAATATGATTGCAAAAGGAGAAACAATTGAAAGATAACACATTGAAGTACATTACAGGAATAAAATAATTGGAACATAGCTTCAAGAACTTTCACGACTGACAAGTAGGCCCATAAGTGAGAAAAATAACTGCTTGGTTGTTTTAAGTCACTGAGTAATAGTGCAGTTGGTACACAGTGTTACTGGAAAACAATAGAAAGGATCAAGAAAACCAAAAGTTGGTTATTTGAAAAGATCAACACAATTGACAAACTTTTAGCTAGACTGACTAAGAAGAGAGAAGAGGAAACTAAAACCACAAATGAAGGCAAGAACATTACTACCAACTTTATAAAAATTAAAATAATTATAAGAGAATAATATGAACAATTATATGCTGTGATATTTGTGTGTGTATATGTGTGTGCATATGTGGGTATATACATATATGAGTGTATGTGTGTATGTGTGTATATATGTGCGAATGTGTGTGTATATACACACACATATACACACATATGTATGTATGTATGTGTGTATGTATGTGTATATATGTGTATATAGACATAGAATGTGTACATGCATACATGTGTACATGTATGTGTACACATACACATACATACACATACACATATGCACATATATACACACACAAATATATACACACATATACACACACACACAATCTGGACAGGTCTTGCTAGGTTTAGAGCATACCTTTTTTGTCCGATCAAATTTTGACATGGTTGTCTATGCTTCAATCATGCCTACATGATGAAGCTTCTATAAAAACTCAAAAGGACTGGGTACAGAGAGTTTCTGAATAGCTGAACACAAGGAGGTTCCTAGAGGGTGATGCACCCAGAGAGGGCATAGAAGCTCTCCACCCATTCTCTCTTACCTCACTCTATGCATCTCTTTATCTGCATCCTTTGTAATAGCCTTTATAATAAAAGGGTAAACATAAGTGTTTCCCTGAGTTCTGTGAGCTGCCCCAGCAAATTACTCCAAAAAGGAGATCATGGGAATCCAAACTTGAATTCAGTCAGTCAGAAGTTCTGGAGACTTAGATTTGCAACTGGTGTCTGATGGGGCCTGAAATTTTGGGGACTGAGCACTCAGCCTGTGAGATCTGACACTATCTCCAGGTAGATGGTGATGAAATTGAATTGGAGAACACCCAGTTGGTGTCTGCTGCAGAATCAATTGCTCACTTGGTGGTGGGGAGAATCCCACCCCCTACATTTGATCACAGAAGTATTATTCTGTGTTGATGATTATTGTGGTATGAAAGCAGAGGAAAAGTAGTTTGAGTTTTTTCCAAATATATGCCAACAAATTAAATCTAGATGAAGTGGGAAAATTCTTAGAAACACACAAATTACCAAAATAGACTCAAAAAGAAATAAGAACTCTCAACAGACCTATGACAAAGAAAGAGACTGAATCAGTAATCAAAAACCTTCAGAGAAAGGCAAGTCCAGGACCAGACAATTTCACTAGTGAAGTCTATCAAATATTTAAAAAGGAATTAATACCAGTACTAGTCAAGCTCTTCCAAAAAAAATGACAAGGAAGGAATACTTCTTAAAATATATGAAGCCAATATTCCCTGATACCAAAGCCATACAAAGAAACCACTAGAAAACTAGAGACCACTGTCTCTTATTAATATAGATGCAAAATCCTCAGCAAAATACTAGCAAACAAAATCCAACATAACATTAAAATCACCATGACCAAATGGGATTTATCTCAGGAATGCAAAGATGGTTCAACATTTTAAAAATCAATACACTATATTAAAAGAACTTCAAACAAAGGGAAAAAACCACATGGTGATCTTAAGAGATACAGAATATCTTTACAGAATGCTCTTTACAAAATGCAGCACCCTTTTATGACAAAAGCACTCACCAAATTAGGAGTAGAAGAGAGCCTCCCTAACATGATAAATGGTATATATGAAAAACCCACGGCTACTATTTTCAATGGTGAAAAACTGAAAGATTAGGATTAGTAAAAAGACAAGAATACCCATTTTTGCCACTGCTATTAAACGTAGTACTGGAAATCTTAGCCAAGCATTTAGGCAAGAAAAAGAAATAAAAGTCATCCAAGTTGGAAATAAAGAAATAAAGCTATCTATATTTGCAAATGGCATATTCTATATATAGAAAATTACAAAGAATACACACACACAACATACAAACTACTAGTGCTAATAAATGGGTTGGGCACGGTGACTCATGCCTGTAATCCCAGCACTTTGGGAGGTTGAGGCAGGTGGATCATCTGAGGTGAGGAGTTCGAGACCAGCCTGGCCAACATGGTGAAACCCCGTCTCTACTAAAAATATAAAAACTAGCCAGGTGTGGTGGTGGTGGGTGCCTGTAATCCCAGCTACTTGGGAGGCTGAGGCAGTAGAATCACTTGAACCCAGGAGACAGAGGTTGGAGTGAGCTGACACGATCCACTGCACTCCACCCTCGGTGACAGAGTGAGACTCTGTTTAAAGCAAGCAAGCAAAAAGGGAGGGAGGGAGGAGGAAGGAAGGGAGGAAGGGAGGAAGGGAGGAAGGGAGGAAGGGAGGAAGGAAGGAAGGAAGGAAGGAAGGAAGGAAGGAAGGAAGGAAGGAAGGAAGGAAGGAAGGAAGGAAGGAAGGAAGGAAAGAAGGGAGGGAGGGAGGGAGGGAGGGAGGGAGGGAGGGAGGGAAGGAGGGAAGGAGGGAGGGAGGGAGGGAGGGAGGGAAGGAAGGAAGGAAGGAAGGAAGGAAGGAAGGAAGCAAGGAAGGAAGGAAGGAAGGAAAGAACGAATGAAGGAAGGAAGGCAGGCGAAGTCAGCAAAGTTGCAGGATACAAGAACAACAGACAAAATCAGTTTTTTGTACACCAGTGATAAACAATCTGAAAAAAAAATTAAGCGATCAATTCCATTTACAATAACATCCAAAGAATAAAACACCTGGAAATAAATTTAACCAAGGAAGTGAAAGGCTTGACCACTGAGACCTACAGGATATTGTTGAAAGAAATCAAAGACAATATTAAGAGAAGACAGCCCACGTTCATGGATTGAAAGCTTTAATATTGTTAAGATGGAAATACTCCCCAAAAGTATCTACAGATTCAATATAATCCCACTAAAAATTCTAATGACCTTTATTGCAAAAATAGAAAATATAATCCTCAAATTCACATGAAATTTTAAGGGACCCTGAATAGCCAAAATAATCCTCAAAAAGAAGAATAAAGATGGAGGACTCATACCTCTCAATTTCAAAATTTACTGCAAATTTTACAGTAATCAAAATAGTGTGGTACTTTCATGAGGACAGACATATAAACCAGTAGAATTGCAGTGCAGAAATAAACTCAATATCTATGGCAAATTTATTTTTGACAATGTTTCCAAGACCATTAAAAAGGGAAAGAATAGTCGTTTCAACAAATGGCGCTTTGGCAACTGGATAACCACTTGCAAAAGAATAAAGTTGGACCCCTACCTCATTCACAAAAATTAATTCCAAATGGATCAGAAACCCAAATATAAGAACTAAAACTATAAAACTCTCAGGAGAAAATGTAGAGTAAATCTTCACAATTTGGCAATAGATTCTTGGATTTGACACCAAAAACAACAAAAGGAAAAAAATAGATAAATGGGACTTCATCTACATTAAAAATAGATGAAATTGACATTGTCGAGAAAATGACAGACAGCCCACAAAGTGAGATAAAATATCTGCAAATCATATATCTGATTAGGGTCTAGTATCCAAAATATTAAAAGAACACTTTCAACAAAAGACAAAAATTCCAATTAAAACATGGGCAATGCATTACTGGGTATATACGCAAAGGATTATAAATCATTCTACTGTAAAGACACACGCACACATATGTTTATTGCAGCACTATTTACAATAGCAAAGACTTGCAACCAACCCAAATGGCCATCAATGATAGACTGAATAAAGAAAATGTGGCACATATACACCATGGAATACTATGCAGTCATAAAAAATAATGAGTTCATGTCCTTTGCAGGGATGTGAATGAAGCTGGAAACCATCATTCTCAGCAAACTAACACAGGAACAGAAAACCAAACACCACATGTTCTCACTCATAATTGGGAGTTGAGCAATGACAACACATGGACCCAGGGAGGAGAATATCACACACAAGGGCCTGTTAGGGGGCGGGGGGCAAGGGGAAGGATAGCATTAGGAGAGATACTTAATGTAGATGACGGGTTGATGGGTGCAGCAAACCACCGTGGCACATGTATACGTATATAACAAACCTGCACATTCTGCACATGTATCCCAGAACTTAAAGTATAATAATAATAATTTTTAAAAAGGGCAATGGACATGAACATACATTTCATGTACAAATAGCCAAAAAGCACACAAAAGGTTAATCAACTTAACTGGTCATTAAGGAAATGCAAATGAAAACCATAATGAGATACCACCTCACCCACATTGGAATAGCTATAATAGAAAAAATAAAAGGAAATAACAAGTGCTGACAAGGATGTAGAGAAATCGGCACCTTCATGCATTGCTGGGGGAAATGTGAAATGGTGCAGCCACTATGGAAAACAGTTTGGCAACTGCTCAAAATGTTAAACATAGAATTATCTTATGACCCAGCAATTCTACTTCTGGGTATATATCTAAAAGAAATGAAAACATATGAATACCAAACATGAATGTTTATAGCAGCATTTTTCATAAAAGCCAAAAGGTAGGAACTACCCAAATGTTCCTCGGTGGATGAATGGATAAACAAATTGTGCCATATACATACAGTGGAATATTATTCAGCCATAAAAAGGAACAAAGTACTGCTACATGCTACAAGTTGGATGAATCTGGAAAAGATTATGAAGTGCTCACTGTAAAATGGTAAACCGTATGCTGTGTGAATTTCACCTCAATAAATATGATCATATCATTACAGAGATGAAGATAACCAGTTAAAGGAGGTAAAAAGTGGTTGCTTCTGGAGACCAGGACTTGGAGTGGTGGAGAGATTACCAGTAGGGAACTATCACTTCCTATTTTAAGTCTTTGCATATATGTATTGATTGATTTGCATATTTCCATATTTTTATTTTAACTCTGTGCATGTATTACTTCAATGAGAAAAGTTTGAATTATTTTTAAAAGACAAGTGTTCCAAGATGCTGGAAGTACTGGCAGTTCTCTGTGATCCTCAGGAAACACCTGAGAATGAGCCCTTCTTTGACACACGTAGAATAACCACTCTCCAGAAACCTCTGCAGAAGTGAAATCCAAGGTTGGCATTTGGCAGGCAGGGGACTGTAAATGCCAGATTGTGAGCTGGAATTCAAGAGGTTGATGAAATCAGATCCCCGAGGCTTTTGTCCCATGGCGACCACCCAGCTAAAGCTGCTGAATTCATCATGTCATCGTCCTCACTGTGAGTCTGGATTCCTTCCTGACGTTCCATTAGGTGTCCTCTTGTAGTGTCTTTTGAGCCTGTTCCAAAAGTCATCTCAACACTTTCTGGATAATAAACTACACACCCAATACATGAGCAAGACTTGCCAGTTTTACTTCCAAAATATGTGTCCAGCGGGCTCTGTTTTCACCATCTTCACTATCAATTCTTACCACTACTGCCACCACAAAACCAAATTATTTATATTGGGACACGTGCAGAAGCCCCCAAGTGCTGCCCCCCCATCCACACTTACCTCCAGCTCAGCCTCCACTCACCAACCACAGTGATGCTTTAATAAAACTGTTATGTCACACTCTCGCTTGAAACTTTTCAATAGATTCCTCTTCTTCTTCAAATATTCCCAAATTCTACCCGTAGCTGACAAGGCCCCACATTATTTGGCCCTCTCCAGTTTATTCTCTCTCTCCTTCTTGGCCCTCTCTTTTTTCCTACTCACCCCAGGACCATCACTCACGCTCTTCAACTCTCCAGGATGCAGGTTCATCCCACAAACACCTGCCCCGTTCTCCCCTGGCTGACTCCTTCATGTCCTAGGTGAAAAGGCACGTGCTGGGGAGACGCTAGCCCCACCCCAACCAGCTCAAGTCTGCTGCTGCTCAATGTACTGCTTTTCCTTAGTAACAGCCTGATATTAATTAGATTGTATTTAATTACTAGTCTGATTTCTCTCTCTTTCACTAGACTACACACTCCATGAATAAGGGTAAGGACTGAACTACTGTTCTTCACCCCTTAACACAGGGTTTGGCACATAGTAGATGCATCAGAGATGCAACTGAATTAATAAATGCATGAATGAATGAGTAAAGATTACTTCTCCCTCTTATAAGGAAAAAGACATTTGTGGTTGAATGTCTACTACATTTACAAGTAAAATTAAAATTTTTATTTATAAGCTGCTTATAAATCTTAACCAGGATGAATAAAGGCATATATCGTAATGCCTAAAGGTAGGAAACTCATTAAAAATGAGGAAAAACACTTTAAAATAGGACTCTCACAATTGTATGCACCAGTGCATCTGTTCCAATCACAAATCGCCAGTTTGAGAAAGTGACAAGTAATTCTGATGCAAGTATTTTTAATAAAAAAACTTATTCAAAAAGGTTAAAACCCGAGGTAGCAATAGTTTTGGACTTCAGAGAATAGTCACATCATTAACACAAGGTTGGGTCACAAAGCCCGCGGTGAGTTGCTGTGTGATTTTAAATAATTCAAGGGGCTGCTGTATCATTCTGGTTGGTCACTGAGAATGCTACACATGTAAAGCAAAGTGGAAAGTTCCCATCGCAATGACTTTTTGCCAGGAGCGTTTACCATTATGGCTCCCTCATCTTTTCGTGCTCCAAATTCTTCCTGATACAGTCAGACTATAGCTACGTATTAGCCTTAAGTTAGAATTTGACAAGAATTTATGATGCTAACTTTCCAGAGGAGAAATACTGAGCCCTGGGTGTGCAGCCAGGGCAGCTCCAGGATGAGGCACAAGCCCACTGTGCCACTCACACCCTCTGCCACGTGTGCCCCTGAACCATGTTATATTTGCATAGTGCACATTTTGGAAGGTTTTTAATGTCTCCCCAAAGTCAGGAATTAGGAGTTTCAGACCTCACCTCTCCAAAAGCGAAGAAACCAAATTTCAGAAGGTTGAAGTGTCTTGTCCACAATATCCAATCCAGGTCTGGAGCTAGCTAGGACATTCAGCTTACTCATTTATTAAGCTAGTAGGTAATGGATGCCTACTAATTCCAGGCACTATTCTAAGTTCTCAGGAACACATCAGTTTTTTTGTTTTTGTTTTTTTAAAAGACAACTATTTTTGCTATCATGGAGTTTATGTTCAAGCAGAAAAATATGCAGGCTGTAATTTTATTTTATTTTATTTTATTTTATTTTATTTTATTTTTTTTGAGGCGGAGTCTCGCTCTTCGCCCAGGCTGGAGTGCAGTGGCGCGATCTCGGCTCACTGCAAGCTCCGCCTCCCGGGTTCCCGCCATTCTCCTGCCTCAGCCTCCCGAGTAGCTGGGACTACAGGCGCCGCCACCACGCCCGGCTAATTTTTTTGTATTTTTAGTGGAGACGGGGTTTCATTGTGTTAGCCAGGATGGTCTCGATCTCCTGACCTCGTGATCCACCCGTCTCGGCCTCCCAAAGTGCTGGGATTACAGGCTTGAGCCACCGCGCCCGGCCGTAATTTTATTTTTTTGACATATCAAATTATTTTGAATTTTATTTGAATGCAAAATTCCATGGTTAATAAGTAAAATTATCTTAATAAATTTTCAATTTTTAGATTCTAGAAATCCTAGAGTTTCAATTTATGATGGAGAAGTGAAATAGAATACTTTCTAAATTTCAAATACGGAGGTCAAGATAGGCCTCCGTGAGAAGAAGATATCTGAGTAAAGAGGTGTGAGAATTGCGCTGTGAAGGTCTCTGGAGGCCCATCCGAGCGGAGCCATAAGGCCCTAGTTCAGACATAATAACTGAGGGGTGGGAATGAGGATTACTGACAATGAGGTTGGTGGAAAAAGAACCTGCTAGACACATATTTTGGAAGTAGAGCTGACTTGTCTCGTCAATTAATTGGACTGGTGGTTTGCACTTTCTCCAGAAGGTGTAGAGATGATGTTTGAAACAGGTTCAAGGCACTAGATGGAGACACCTGATGAAATATCACTAATGAATCCGGACTCAGGCCAACATGGAGCCGTTTGGTGGCTGAGAAAAGGAAGGAAGCCTTTGCTGAGCAGAAAGAGAGAGGGAGAGAGTCGTAACAGGGGAGGCCAGAGAAGGAACAGGAGCTAAGACTGCAGAGTTTTGTAAGCCACTAGAAGGCCTGTGGCTTTTATTCTAAGGGAAATGAGGGGCCAGTAGAGAGTTCTGACAGAAAGATGCATGGTCTGCCTTTGGTGTTCACCAGGCTGCTAGGTTGATGTCAGTCTGTTAAGGACAAGCATGGAATAGGAAATCCAGTGAGAGGCAGCTGCAGCAATCCAAGCTTGAGATGATGGCGGCTTGGACCAGCATATTGGCAATGGAGGTGATGAGAAGTGGTCAGAATTCAGATGTACTGTGTTTTATGGAGACAAAGGCAACAGAATGTGGTGATGGGTTGGATGTGAGAGAAAGACAGGAATCAGGGATAGCCATAATGTTTTTGACCTGAGTAACTAGAAGCATGGCATTGCCAAGCACCGAGGGGGATAAACTGAGTGGGCAGGTTAGGGGAGGAGGAACAGGAGGTCAGTTTTAGACGAGTTAAGGTTAAGATGCCTGCCTGAGAGATGTCCAGGATACTGTTGGATGTACAAGTCTGGGCTTCTCCAGGCACCCGCTGGCTGAAATGCTAATTCCTTGTGCAGTGCTCATCTAAGCTTGCTATACTTCTCCATAGCCACAGCTTAGATTTCTCCAGAATGAGAAGCACCGTAGTGAAGCTAAATTGTGCTGCTCTCAAATCTGCGCTGGCCTTATTTCCAAGAAAAATAACCAGTCATCCTGCATTTCACCTAAGAAGACCTTTAATCAAGGAGACTCCTGCCCACCTTAGTATGGCAGAAATCCATTTGCAGAACTTCAGACACAGTGAGAAATGGAACTTAATACACTGGCACTGTAATTGAATGTGGTACCATTTCTCCAATACCTACAGTATATTTAATCATTTTCCTACTCTATCAGGAGGATGAAATTTTGTTTTTTGTATCCTTGTAAGACAAAATTTTAAAAATCTGGTGAAGATCAAAAGTAGCTGAGTTGATCCAAAAGAGCCACACTCAATGCATCTAAATAACCTCGTCTTTGGTTAACAAGGAACTGATGCCAGTGGAATGATCATATTTTAAAACTTCCCCTATAAATGTGACATATGCATCCCCATGTGTCAGCATAATCTCTGCTGAAAACATTTCAGTGAATGACGAGTTGATTGGCCCCAATTTGAAAAGCATAGTGTATAAAAACATAATTTCAGGGGGCCAACATTATGACAGATTCTATATTCTGCTCATACACAGAACTGGTTTGAACTGTTTTGAGGATTCTGATAGTCTGTAAATGCCTGCAGCCAAGAAACTTGGCCAGATCAGAGAAGGAGGAAATGGAAGGAAGGAAATTCACAACTGTTGGGCAACTATTCTCAGCCAGGCAATGCTTGAGAGAAAATGGCAGGGCAAGGGGACTGATAGATAATCATTGTTTTCACCACCAAAGGAACAGCAGCATAGAGATGAAAAGAACACTGGTTTTGTAAATGCAGACCCCTCGTGCAAATCCCAGCTCTTTTTCTTACTGTGAGATGTCAGACAAATTATGTCACTTCTCTGACCCTTGACTTTTACATCTGTGAAAGGAGGGTAACAATAGATGCTTTCTAGATAGCTGTGAGAATTGAACTAGGTTTTATTTGCATATTCTCTTTCTCTCTCACACACACAATGTGCTTGACTTATTTCTAACCTCAATGTATTACGAATGGCATGTTAGTAGGGCTCCAATATGATACGGAAGATATCTGAACCACACAGAAGGTGTACACCACGGTGTAGAGCACCGAAGAAAAAATGAAAAATGCAGGTCATTTCTGCTAAGATGCCATACAGGGTATTGTCAGTCAACAGCTTAGAGACTTGAAAGAATAAACAAAGCCCAACACAGGTCTTTGTTTTCTGTCCACTATACATGTCAGCCACGTTGGAGCTCTCTCCTATGGTCTCCTCATTCATTCTAGTTGAGTGTGTCTCAAAACCTATGGCCTCAGTTAAAAGCCACCAAAAGAAATTCTGATTTAAAATGTATAAGATATATCAGTGAAAAGGTTTCCTGATTATTTGGGGGAGTGGAAGACATAAAAAAAAAAAACTTTGTAAAAATTCCTCCACAGTTTTCTATCCATAAACACCTTGTCCAGTATTAATGAGAAGCATCCTAAGAGAAGTCTGCTCTGCAAATTGCTGATTCATAAGGGATTTTAATTCCTTTGTTACTTTTTTTTTTTTTTTTTTTTTTTTTTTTTTTTTTTTTTTTTTTTTTGGCCTGCTGTGAAAACAGGAAGGACAAGGACCAATTCCAAATCCTGGATCACAGCAGAAAGTCCAGAAAAATGGATGGCATATGGAGGCTGGGGATTAAGCAGGAAGGTGAGAGGGTAACGAGAATCAGAACCCTGGAGAGAGAGAGAGAGGAGGAGCCAAAAACGAAGTAAGTTGGCTTGCCGATCCCATCCCAAGGGGACCTTAACTTTCAAATGAGAATGATGCCTCTGATTTGCTCTTTAAGCAAATATTGATTGGGTTTTTCAGAGTGACTCTAATGTGACAAATTCCATGACTCTCTGCTAGAAGCAAAAGTGGATAGATTGGCACCTTTTCCATTGAATTTGCCATCAAGCCGGATGAAGAAATAAACAGCAACAAGGGAGGGGAGGAAAGTCATTGCTCAACTCTTCCACAATTTTTTTTTTGCACAAGTCTTCTCTTGCATAACAAAATCATCTCAAGAAACAGCGTCTGTTTTGGGGGAATTGAAGAAAGAAACCCAAAATGTGAGACTGCGGCATACTTGCTGAGTATGAAGTGCTTTCATTTTAAAACTCTGATCTACCTACATACGGTGAACCTCCTTGGGAAAGATGGGACACATCTTGTATAACAAGGAGGACCTCCACCGGGACCCACGCAATGGCATGCGCTGAGCAGAGGGACAGCTCAAAGCCACATGCAGGCACACCAGTGAGAGGTACGCTGCAATAGATCAAGGTCAAGGATACAGGTCTGTGGTGCTAGCGGCTCCAGTTTAATCCATGACCAGAGAAGGCATTCAAAACCTGGGCTCTATGCAGTAAAGTCTCTGTCATGAAGCAACCTCAAGCTGCCTCCTGCCTGGGAGAGGGAAGGAAGCACTTAGGACAACTTTGCTCTGGGCCTTAATGGACAATACTGTTTGTCATTGGTGCACTTTTCCTTGGTTTCATCTTTTCCTGATTCTTTTGTCATCAGAGAGTTAAGATTCAAGAGTAAGATCAGGTGTGAACTGAAGGAAAAGAAGTCACATATAGCCTGAGTCCCATGCCAGAGAGACAAGGGTAATCCTTGTGACTCACATGTCCCCAGCCCAGCCACCCAGGGCTCCCTGCACACATGGAGCAATGCCCCATAAGGGGCACGGGAGAGAATCAGAATCTCCTGGGGAACTTCTCTTGGCAAGGAAGGGAATGTATACTTTTCACTTAGCAAACTAGCTGCGTGCACACACACACACAAGTGTGTGTGCGTTTTCGCACCTTCTGTATTTTCTACTACAAACATATTATTTTGACATCATAGAACCACAACAAGTGTTATAAAGTGAAGATGAGCACCTAAAACACTTAAACCCTAAGGTATACTGACTTACTCAGCTAACCACACTCAATAATTTTTTGAATTATCTCTCCCACTGTTTCTGAGGTTTGAACTGTTCAACGAACAAATGCTGCTCACTGTTCACTGTAAAATATTCATTTATTACCATTGGGTTCTGAAGCAGATGCAACCTGTCTTCACATTACCACATCCCTTACTATGGATCCATTGAAAAGCACTACATAGTTGCTTTTGTTTCATCCTACTTAAACCCTCTTAAAGCAAATGTCAAAAATTATTTTGTGAGTTTAAAAATGCACTGATGGGTATATACCCAAAATAACTGAAAACAGGGTTTCCAAGGGAGACAGTTGTACACCCATGTTCATAGAAGCATTGTTCACAATAGCCAACGATGAAATCAATACAAGTGCCTGCTGTATTGATGACCCAATAAACAAAATGTGATATATGCACACATGAGAATTTTCAACTTTTGAAAGGAAAGAGATTCTGACACATGCTACCACATGCATGAACCTTGAGGACATCATGCTAAATGAAAAAAGCCAGTCACAAAAAAAGACAAACACTGTACCATTCCATTTGGATGAGGTACCTAGAGTAATGCCATTCACACAGACAACAAGCAGAATGGTGGTTGCCAGGGCCTAGGGGTAAGGGGGAATCAGAAGTTTTGTACAATGGGTGCAGAGTTGCAGTTTTGCTAGATGAAAACAGTGCTGGAAACTCATTGCACAACAATGTAAAGGTACTTAACACTACGAAACTATATGCTAAAAATGGTTAAGATGGTAACTTTTATGTTATGTGTGTTTTACCACAATTAAATTTTTAAAATTTAAAATGTATAGTACAGGGCCAGGTGCAGTGGCTTACACCTGTAGTCCCAGCTACTTGGGAGGCTGAGGTGGGAGAATTGCTTGAGCCCAGGCAGTGGCTTACACCTGTAGTCCCAGCTACTTGGGAGGCTGAGGTGGGAGAATTGCTTGAGCCCAGGCAGTCGAGGCTGCAGTGAGCCCTGACTGTGCCACCACACAGTCTGGGTGACACAGCAAGACCTCATCTCAAAAAAAACAAAAGTAAAAATAAAATGTATTGGGCCAGGCATGGTGGCTCATGCCTATAATCCCAGCACTTTGGGAGGCTGAGGCGGGTGGATCACAAGATCAGGAGTTCGAGACCAGCCTGGCCAAAATGGTGAAACCCTGTCTCTACTAAAAATACAAAAATTACCCGGGCATGGTGGCATGTGCCTGTAATCCCAGCTACTTGGGAGGGTGAGGCAGGAGAATCAATTCAACCTGGGAGGCAGAGGTTGCAGTGAGCCAAGATCGTGCCATTGCACTCCAGCCTGGGCAACAAGAGTGAGACTCTGTCTTAAAATAATAATAATAAATAAATAAAATAAAATGTATCGTATAATTTATCATTCTATTAAACAAAAAAGACTTTAGGAAAGAGGTAAAATTTCAGCTGGTACCCTTGGCAAAGAATGGGGCTGGGAGAACAGAAGTCTTGGGAAGGGATTCAGAGGCAAAGGGAGCAACACTGAGAAATCCATCTGGAATCCACTGGCATGCTCCCAATCGATTTTTGATGGAGTGAGTGTCTCTAAGGGCTGGGAACGTCCTTGTGTGAATGTACTGTCAGCAGAATGCTGGCTAGGACTGGAGGGGAAAAGGCTTTTGAGGGAGTGAGGGTCTTGAAGCTAAGGGGATAGTTTTAGGTGTGGATGGACATGAGGGGTGATAGTGACCGTAGGGGTTGGATGAGAGAGGTGACGTTGTCAGAGCAGCGGGTGAGAAAAATGAAGTTGGCAGCTGCATGAAGGATTGACTGCAGGGAGCCATGCCAGAAGCGGGAAAGCTGGTGAGGAATGGATTGTAATTATTGGTCTTGGAACATAAGCATTTCCTTGCCATTAAATTGATCTGACCACAATAAGTCACAGTATTTACCCAGTCCTACAATAAAATGGTACAGTATTTTACAGTAACAAGTCTCCAAGGAAACCCCAATATTAAAGTCCCAACAGATGCAAAAGGAAAATATTGAAGAAAGGGAACCTTAGAAGAGGGTGAAAAATGGAGGAGAAATATAAAGACTAACATATAGGGAAATATATTGCAAAACCACTTTGTATTGGCAAACTAGAAATCCCTTTTTTTTTTTTTTTCCAAAAACAGCTGAACTATGTAACACTAGCTAAGGCAACATATTAACATATCACACACTGATGAGTATTTCTTCTGAAGATTGTGGAATAAGCAAAAACTATAATAAGAGAGAATCATGTGCATTAAAAAGAAGCACAGAATAAAGAAAGCATCAAATATTTCATGGAGGAGTAAGGGTCCCATTCCTAGTGGAGCATGGGGTATGAGTGAGGGAGAGGCAGGGAAAAGTGTGTGTATGTACATGCGTGTCACACACATGCTAGAGTGCTACAGGGCTGGTGGCTGCATATGGCAGAAAGTACAGGGTAGAGCCCCAGACCAAAGGACAGTGCGATGGTGCTGACTTACATATAGACCTGATTGTCAAAGATATTTGCTGGTGAGAATGAGCTTATGAAAGAGTATGGATATGGCTAAAAATAACTTGTATTTAAACCTCAGTTCAGAACACTTTTGCTGTGCCTTGGACAGGCAACTTAACCTCATGAAGTCTCAATAAATACATATCTAAAACAAGATGAATGCACTTAGTTGAGATGATTAGAAATAATGTACATAGAGTGCCTGGAATAGTGCCTGACACATAGTAGGTGCTCAAACAAACAAAAAAAAAAACGGTAACTATAATGAAAATAATGTGGTATTACTTATATATGCATATATAAACTACTACGGATCATTTCAGGGAAATTTACTTTATCATATGCCTTTCCAACAAAACGCATTTCCTGAGCATCTGTTGTATAGAAAGTGTTAGGTGCTGAAGGGATGTAGCACATCTGCGCCTTTCACAAGCTTAGAATGTACCCTGATATACCAGTATATGTACTCTTCAGAGCCTCCTATGTGGATACCAAGATGGTCAGGTGCACAGGTGAGAACCTCAGCTGATGGAGGATGGGAGGACTCGAGTCACTGTCTGCCACAGGCCCAGGCCAAAGTCAAGGTCACCTTGTGATGTGCAGTGCTGCCCCTACCGGAAGGAGGGCTCGAAGACCCTGGGGCCTCAATTCCCACAGAGTCAGAGATGGACCCATTCAGATTGCTCAGCCACCATGCTTCAGAAAGTGGAAAAGAAGAGGAGCAATGTGAAGAAGTGAGTCCTCAGATGTAGGAGGGGCGGCCAGCTGACCCACAGAGGAAGGCTGTCAGCTGGGTCTCTCTTGGCAGCACCGCCACATCCCAAACCCACAGGGAGTTCCCGGCCACAGCAAAGAGTCAGAGGCCTGAGGGTGCTGCTACCAAAAGAGAAGATAGTTGTGAAGAATGAGTGAGTCTCTCCATCCCCATGGCCCACAACACAGTCATTTTGATCTCCTTTTTCAAACAGATATTCAGCAACCTCCGGGGGCCTCTCTCATGGACCGTGTCGCAGTCAGCCAGCTATTTTCATGTTCTGCAGCTGCACGAGCTCACCCCTGTCGAGCTCACTCCCGTCACGTTGGATGCCCCCACCTCTGTGAGGGAGGGCAGAACATCAGGGAAGACAGACATCGAGCAACACAGAATGCCATGTGGTGCCGCTTGGGGCACAGTGACATTCAATGGGGTGGCACGGAAAGTCATGAGGATGGAGAGGCTGGAAAGAGGCTTCATAGGGAAGATACTCACAGATGAGGGGCATGAATAGAGAGGGCAGCAGGAAGACTGCTGGGGGTTCATGTGGAGGAGGAGGTGGAGAGGGAACAGAAGAGCAGGTCAGGAGCCAGTTCTCGAAAATACAGAACATCAGGCCCACTCTGTAGACAATGGGATTGTTCCTGTCACACAGAAAATGAATGCAGGATTATTCATTTGGCAACTGCAACTCAAGATGCTGCAGGGGAATTCTTCTTGTCTCTCCCCCATTCTATATGCACCTCTGCTTCCTGAATTCTTGTCTCCCCTAATGATACCACCACCCACCCATTTCCCTACATAGAAACTCGGGAGTCATCCTTCACTCCTCCTTGTCCTGGTCCCCTACATCCATGCAGACACTCATCCCTCTCTACACCAATTTCTCTAAATAACTCTCAGCATCCTCTCCTCTTCTCCACCCCTGCTGCTACTATGCCCATTCAGGCCCTCACCCCTTCTTGGGTCAATTTGCCTCTAACTTCAGTGTTACTCAGTGTATTCTCTGCATTGTCCATCTCCTGCCACCAAGCTGGTTGCTCTCAAATTCAAAAAGAGCCAGGATGCCGCCATCTATTCACGCAATTTCACCAGCTCCCTATGGCTTTCATAAGAAAGTCCTGGCGTGTCTCGGGAGACCCTTCAGGATCTAGTGCTCACCTATCTCTCCTGTCTCATCAACCATTCTCCCCGCCCCCAGACACCTTGTGCTCTGGCTTTATCAAACTCCCTGCTGCCTCTTATACCAAGAACGGGCCAGGTTGCTCCCACCTCAGGACCTTTGGCTTGTGCTGTTGTTTTCAGACCAATGTCCTATTCCCTCCATAGTCTTGATTCACTCAACAAGTATTTCCTTCCTCCTGAGGAAAGGAATCCAGACACACACACTGCCTCTTACATGAAGTGCCTCTGACAGCTCAGGCTGATTTAAGTTCCCCCCTTCTCTCTCTCTGTGGTGTACCCTGTGATCTTCATAATAGCATGTATCACACTGGGCAAATCTGTAGACTAGCCTGAGAGCTTCCTAAGAGCAAGGACTGTTTTATCCAGCCCCATGTCATCAGCATCTAGCAGGGTACTTGATTCATGGTGGATGTTTAATAACTGCTTTGCATTTAATGTATGAATAATGTAAACAAATGATAAATACTTGTGCCAGGCAGAAAGAAAGCTTGGAATACTTGGGTTTTATCATCTGAGCTTCCCTCTAAATGGTAATTTCTAGAAGTAAAATAGAGCACAACATGAAAAGAAGTTTCACTGAGGCCTAGGTGATTTGGCGTATTGTACATCACCACTTTTAGGGTCAGATTATAAAGGTGGAAATACTTATGTGCCCACATGTATTTGAGTTCAATCTGGTCTCACCATTCTCCGTGTTATTGAGGTTAGTGTGCCCCGCAAGTATTTCAGTTTGGCATCTGTGGGGAAATTGAAGTTATCTTGCAAGTAACCCAATATGTCTGCTCAACGTCTTTTGTCTGTTCAAACTGGTGCCCCATTGAGCCCTCTCTCCCACCATTGCCACCAAATGCCCTTCCCATCCTTGGATGTAGAAATACACCAGAATGTCAGGACAGATCCTCTCCTACCATGCCAGGCTTTGAGCCATCCTGCAGTCTTTACAGAGCCAAAGGGCTCCCTGGATTGCCTCAAGTGCTTCAAAATGAGCCCAGAAAGACGAGTGGAGGACAAACATAACAAAAATATGCACCTGTAAAAATAGCCTTGTAATAACAGCCGCCCATGAGTGAGGTGGAAGCGGTAACAGATGGCTACGTCTGTCTAATTTTCCAATCCCTGAGGTTGTACCTCTCTGCTTCCTTTCCATCTCTTCTCCTGGAACACAGTTTTGGCAGGCAGTGGGTCCCTTGGAATCAACAGTATTATTCAAAGTCATTCCAGAATCTTACAGCAAACAAGGCCAACCTACATGCAACGTGGAATCAGAAACTCCAAGTTACAAACGTGAGCCATGCCCAAAAGAAGTCAGTGACCTTGTTAGGATGTCCCTTGCAATTTAGCAAGGGACATTCATTGAAGATCAAGGTGCCTTGTGAGTGAAAACAGGAGAAACTGCGCTCCGTTGAAAGTCAAGAAGTATTTAGGCTATATTATCTGCTGATGACCTGCCAGGTGACTGGGCTCAGATTGGCCATGCCGTACTAACTCCCACTGCTGCGTTGACCCACTTCTGACCCCACCAGGGCATCACTCGTGGGCTAATCCGTCTCCTCACTTTGAAAACAGTCTGCAACTTTAGGCAAACATTGACTAAAGCTCTTCCTCCTCATCAGTGTTCCCTAGAACAGACTCCCAGTGTCCTGAGAGTTATTGATATTTATAAATATTTCACAGTGAATACAAAATGTAAAACACAATGTTTTCAGAATCACTCAAAATTATATTTGAATTCTATTCTTACAACTTCCTTGGGCCACTAATTTAAAGAGGTCGTGCTTTGAAGCATTATACAAATAAAATATTTAATATATTTCTTAATACCTAATTTTCTTTACCACAATTATATAGGATAAAGAAAATGGGTTTGATCTTCTCACCAAGCACCACACTGATGCCCTCACATCCCCGCCAGGTTATCCATACAAATATTATCACTTTCTATGAGCACCAGGAGGTAAACAAATTTGGGAGGTAACAGTCTAAGGAAATTGGAATTAATATGTCAAACATTTGATGTGCACTTACTAAGAATGGTGCTAGGTCCTCTAGGAGCATGTTATATTGATAAGGCTATTAACCCTGCACTCACAGAACTGCCCATCTAATGAGGATGAGGAAGCCAGTAGCCCTAGTGCCCAGCAGATGCAATGGGTCAGGGTGAACTTAGAGAACACGGAGTTCATGTAGAGAGTTTCATATTCCTCCTCCCCATCCTCACCATAGTCCTCTGATTTGGGTATTATTACATCTCCAAAGGTGGGAGAACAGAGGCCCAGAGAAGTGACTCAGCCAAGGTCACACAGACTAAATCATCAATTGTGCATGAGCCTGAGTCTGCCTGACTCTCTAGAGCCCACAGTCTTTCTCCTAACCAGTTCTCTGAACCAGTTACTTCTCAGAAAAAGTATTATAGTCACACAAAATGCTGAGGCAACTAAGCAAGAAGGAGAAATCCATTTCATTGAGGTTGCTGGTATAGGTATCAGAGAGGGCTTTGTAGAGGAGGTGGCGTTGGAGCTGGGCCTTGAAGGAATAAGAGTTCAATCCAAAATTCATAAGAAAGGTAATTTCAGGCCAAGGAACCTGGAAGGGTGTGAGGTTAGTGAGCTAGCAGTTAATATGGTATGTTTTTGAAATGCAGGGAATCTGGAGGGATGGAGCAGGAAATTAGCAAAACAACACTGCCTGCAAAAGGCACAATACACCAGTGATGCTGTTTTCTGCCTAGCAACCAGGCAAGCACATCCATCCTCCAGCCCTCCTTCACCACAGACTCTCCTCTAGCTATTTACCACTAGTTCCCACCTTCCTCTTGCCAAAATGTTTACCTCTCATCCTTTCTTCCTATTCCAAGCGATTTAATGAGTGTGTAAAAATCAGAAGTCTTTAAAAAAGAATTCAGGCCAAGTGCAGTGGCTCACACCTGTAATCCCAACACTTTTGGAGGCTAACAGGGGCGGATCACTTGAGGTCAAGTGTTTGAGACCCACCTGGTCAACATGGTGAAACCCGTCTCTACTAAAATTACAAAAATTAGCCAGGCGTGGTGGCGGGTGCCTGTAATCCCAGCTACTTGGGAGGCTGAGGCAAGATAATTGCTTGAACCTGGGAGGCAGAGGTTGCAGTGAGCCGAGATCGCACCACTGTACTCCAGCCTGGGCGACAGAGACAGACTCCATCTCAAAAAAATAAATAAATAAAGTTAAAAAATAAAAAAGAATTCAGTTGAACTTGCACAGCATTTTTTTGTTGTCAAGCCACTCAAAACCATCTGTCTCTAGCCATCTGCAGCAGATACTTTCAAACTCCTGGAGGAGCCTTGGGTCACTGTGACCTTCTGCTCTTTCCATGAGACACACATGGGGCCCAGACAACCTGTGAAGTCTACCCCAGAGATAAGACTGGGCATCTGCTTTACAGTTACATAGAACATATGGATCCAGGCACAAGAGAAAACTTCCATCCTCAGGTCATGACTTAGGGGGGATCTTGTGGGAAGAAGGCACCCAAACGCACTCTTTTCTAGATCTTTGCCAAGGTCCAGATCATTCCCAAAGAAGCAGCAGGGATTGCCGTAGTGAGGCAAACCATACCATGTGCTCCAGATGAAAACAGCAAAAAGAGGCGGGTAGGGTGGGTGGGTGGAAATAGAAAGGCACCACCTCCTGAGAATGATACTGGTCATGAAGGTATAGGGAAGGTAAAAGCAAATGTGTGGCTACTGGGCTGGTTTCCCTGAGAATTCTGGGTCTTTGTACCACACGGTTCTTAGGAGAAATCCAATAAATAGATGGAAAGCCTTTGCTTCTTTAATTCCCCAGAGTGGAGCTGAGACAATGGCCTACATGCACTGCAGCCTAAATTATTCATCAGCCTAAGAGTATTTGGTTCCAGAAAAGCAGGGGTCTTTAGTGTGGTAGGGGCGGAATGAGATTGTAGAGGATTTCAGAATGAACAGGAGTGAAGGCATTCAATGAAAAACATGTAAAAAAAGGAAATAATTGAGAGAAGAAATAATCTAAAAGAAACATTGGTGAGAGGGTGGGCTTGAGGGTTTGTTTTCCTTTTTTTTTTTTTTTTTTTTTTTTTTTTAGCAACTGGAGAGGTTTGATCATGTTTAAATACTGATGGCAAAGAATCAGTAAGAAAGAAGCTGTGGAAGCCCCAGGAGCAAGGCTGCCGGATGGAGGGAACCCCTGAGCAGGTGGGAGAGCACAGTGGAAGGTGTGTGCTTATGGAGGAGAAGGGAAGGACAGTCCACACCACATTGAAATGACTGAAGAATGTGAGGATGGATGAAGACAAGCTGATGGACAAGTTGAAGACAAGTTGAAGATAAGTTGATGTGAGGATGGATGAAGACAATGGGAGCCTGGACAGTTGAGCCAATTCCCATCTGATATCTTTCACTTTCCCAGGTGGGTCAGGAGGCACAGGGAAACTGAGGAAGCCTTGAAGTAAATACGGTGGCAAGTGGAAGAGAGATGACTGAGACTCACAGAAGAATGTTCGCCCTCAGCTGAGGTTGGGGATCATGGACTGGTAGCAACTGCAACCCAAACATTGCATGATTTCCTCCAGCCATGCTCAGCAGGCCAGGTTAGGGGCAGGAAAAGGAGATGCAGATTGACCAAGATTGGCTTCTAGATGGATGGGTGGAGAAGGCATTAGAGGGCAAGAACACTGAAGACATTGGCAAGGGAATTGTTGAAATGTCTTCACTCATTCAACACGTGTTTACTGAGTGCCTGATACACGCCAAGATTTAGCCTGAGCATTGGAGACATAGTGGTGAGCAACACAGGCAAGGATTGTTCCAGTACTGTGCAGTGGAGGCAAACAAGAAACAAGAAGATAAACAAGGAAATCAGAATTTCAGATGGTGGGTAGGGGCCATGACAGACATGGTGCGACAAGGAAGAGCCTGCTGTGTTTGGGGTCATCCAGGAAGACCTCTCTGAGGAGGCTGAAGTGATCACCCCTAAGGTATAGGCAGGGTGGGGAACAAGGGCAAGTCCCTAGAGGCTGGTAGGTAAGGAGGCTGACAGTCTTGCAGTGGCCCAAGAGAGTGGAGACACTGGAAAGCCAGGAAGCTGAGGCCAGAGTGGTGCATTCATTGCACAGTCTCAGCAGTTGAGCTGTTCCTGGACCTTTAGTTGAAAGGATGATACTGGGGCTTGGTATGTTTTCTCTGCTTTTCTCAGAATTGCAACTAAGGCCCAAAGCTGAGCCCAAAAGTCCTAAGAACTCAACATTTTAAGTTTAGAAAAACTTTCAGTTACTGCACAGGCTTGCTGAGACATGTCCTTGCCAAGAGGGCAATAACAGCACAGAGAGCCCAACAACTCTGACAGCTGCTGGCTATGAGGCGGGAGACATCTGCCTTGTCACCTTCATTTAGTTCCACTCATCCCTGCCCCATAGACGGGAGAGAAGACTCAGAAGAGAGAACCACAACTCTCCTCCATTCTAAATGGGGACCAGCCTCATGGGCTGGCCTATGCCAGGTACCAAGGAGTCCTTTAGAGGGTAGACAAAAGTTTAGAAGAGATAGGACTGGAATGAGCCCAGCCTGAGACCTGAGAGTGACTGCACTGTTATGAGAGTCATGCCGAGAAGGGGCGGAGGAGGTCCACTCTTCAGTGGTAGCACTTTGGGAGAAGAACTGCTATTTTATGTCTCTAGCCCAACACGTCTGGATGCCACAAGGACTTATTTTATGGCTTTAAGACAAAGTGGCTGGAGAAGAGTGAATTGGCTACCTTGTTCCTTCATCATCCAACAGGGGTTTATCTGGCACACAGGATGTACTCAGTTCTACAGCAGGCACTGAGGAGACAGTGGCGGGCACGGCGCGCAGATCCCCACCTTCCAGGCATTTAATGGAGGAGAGACATGCTAACACACCCAAGGAGATGATAATTTTGGTTCTGATGTGTGCCCAGCATCAGGATTGAGAGTGGTATTGGGGACAGGGAGAGGAAGGAACTCTTGTAGTTAAAGTGACCAGGGCGAGTTGGCATTTGAGTGGGGAAATGGATGGAGCAAGGGGTGAGCTCTGTGGATGACTGAAAGAGGAGCTCTCTCTGGAAGAGGATGCTGTGGGGGAAGGAATGAGCTTGGTAGAGTTGGGGATGGCTGGAGTAGCCTGAGTAAGACTGATGTGGTAGGAGATGAGGGCAGAGAGGGGCCCACCCCCGAGGCCTTTCCAGACATGGTAAGGCTTTGGAGTTCAGTCTTGGTATGAAGAAAAGTCCTGGAGGGGTGACACAATGTGACACTTTTTTTTTTTTTTTGAGACAGAGTCTCGCTCTGTTGCCCAGGCTGGAGTGCAGTGGTGCAATCTCTGCTCACTTCAAGCTCTGCCTCCCAGGTTCCCACCATTCTCCTGCCTCAGCCTCCCGAGTAGCTGGGACTACAGGCACCCGCCACCACGCCCGGCTAATTTTTTGTATTTTTAGTAGAGACGGGGTTTCACCGTGTTAGCCAGTAGTCACGATCTCCTGACCTCGTGGTCCGCCTGCCTTGGCCTCCCAAAGTGCTGGGATTACAGGTGTGAGCCACCACACCTGGCCAATGTGACACATTTTTAAGACATTCTTCTGGGTACCATGGAAGATGGATTATGCCATATAGGGCAAGAGCAGAAACAGGAGGCTGATTCCCAAGGCTGCATCAGCCCAGGTTGAGGACTGTTGGGCCTGGAAGCAGGAAGGCAGAAGAAGCGGTCAGATGGGGGATAGATTGGGATGGTGAGTCCTGCCATGTCCTGGTCTGTTGAAGTAGAAAAGAAGGTAAGATCCCAGGGTGGAAGGTGAGTCACACATGCTTGAGACAAAGAGACGGGCAGCAGGACTAGGGGCTCCCTGAAAGAAGGGAAGTGACCAGGAAACATGGTGAATGAGTGAAGATCTGCAAGGGACTCTGAGAGCAAGGAGGACCCCAACCCAAATGAGAGCATCCACTTGAGAGCAAAGGTTTCAGTGAGAGCCAAGAAATGGTGAAACTTGCTATAACTAGGTGAAGAGTGTGCATGAAATTGTTTGCAACTAATAGAGGTTCCACAGAGCACAGCGGAAAAGTTTAGAAGAAGAAGAATTATATCAGGTCCAGGGAGAAGGAAACACATGGCCACGTGAAGAGGACAGTGACCAGAGGACTTTGTTCAGCTTGTGTGAAAGACATGGATGAGTCATGGGGGAAAGAAATGACCTAGAAATGTCCACAGATCTGTACTCTGAAGTCTCTGATGGATTGGAGGAATTGGGCCTCTCTAGAAGAAGCCGGCTGCTCCTGGAAATCCTACACCAGGTGGGCTGGCAACAGGATTAGTTGGTTCTCAGGAGCTACCCTGAGTGCTGGAAATAATATTAGCTCCAGATGGATGGGGGCCTTTCTGGATGGAATCCTTCACAGCTTGTCTTAACTGTGACTCCAAGGGAATACATGGAAAAATGGCATCATGGATTCTAAAATAACTCCAAGTCAGATCATTGTATATACTTTCTCTTTCCTTTACACAACCCTTACTCACTTCTCAACCCACAGAGATATGATTTCTGCTCACTCCATTTCACCAAAACAGCTCTTGCCAAGTTCTCTAGTGGTCTCCATATTACTTGAGCCAACAGACTTTTTCAGCCCTCATCTTCCCCAACAACTCAGCCCCGTTGGCCACACCCTTCTTGGTGAAATACTTTCTTCCTTTGGATTTCTATAGTGATGTCACCCTCTCCTAACTGTGCTCCTGCCCCCAGCTACTCATTGGCTCTACGTCTCAAATCCTCATTTACATAGCCTGTAAGTGTTGGGGTGCCTTAATGCTTGATGGTAGGCCCTCTACTCTTCTCAATAACCTTTCTCTGAGGCATCTCAATCAGATCTGTGGCCTCGACTGCTTAATATAACAGAGGCATGTAATGAGTGCTGCAGGAGTGTTCAGTCGAGTACTTGACTATGGCATGTGAAAAGTAGCTTGATTTGGGGTCACTGTTATTCAGTGGAAAATGTAACCTTGGGACAGATAATGCAGCCCACATTTGAACTCTGAAAGACCATTCACTGGATTGAAAGACCGATAGGTACCAATAATTGCTGTTTATCCTTCATCAAAATTACCATTATTCCACAAGGTAAGTGCTTGTCTATACATTACAGGTCCTGTATGTATTGCCTATGCATTCACTATGTATTAGCATTTCCTACATTCTATCCATTCCCTTTATTCAAAGTATTCACGCTTACCTTTTACTCAGCAGTCCACCAGGCTTTCCCATCCTCAGTAGCGTTTATTGATTGCCTTCAGGATCTATAGTAATGTTTAAAGCACTATAATCCATCTCTATCCTCAAAGATCTTGATGGAGTATTGCAATAAGCCTATTACTTATTGTTGTCAGCTTTTCTATCAGCATCAATTAGAAAGGCATGAAGGGACCATATGTTGTTCAATTACTTTATCAAGGGAACAAGTATGGAAGAATCACTTGCAAATGATCAACAATCATTAATGCATGCAACTAAAAGGAGTATGTTTTATTTTTATTTTATTAATTTTTTTTTTTTTTCCTGAGGCAGAGTCTCACTCTGTTGCCCAGGATGGAGTATAGTGGCACGATCTCGGCTCACTTCAACCTCTGCCTCCTGGGTTCAAGCGATTCTCCTGTCTCAGCCTCCCAAGTAGCTGAGATTACAGCCGTACACCACAACGTCCAGCTAATTTCTTTATTTGTAGAGACGGGGTTTTGCCATGTTGGCCAGGCTGGTCTCGAACTCCTGACCTCAGGTGATCCACCTGCCCCGGCCTCCCAAATTGCTGGGATTACAGGTGTGAGCCACTGCACCTGGCCTGTTTTACTTTTTAAAAAATCCACAATATAGCCAACTCTCTTGTATACACAAAAACAGTGATCTGCGGTGCATCTCATGGCAACCATGCTGTTCAGCCTACTGATATTCTTTAATGAATTGTCTGCTTTGTTGACATCTGCACTCTGCAATTCCAGAATTGATCATACATTTCCCTCATAAGCCCACCTCCTCGTTTCCATTAATTTTACATACTGTCTGCAGAGATAATCCGCTGTAAAGGAGGTAACACTCACCTCGGAATCAGAAGTCCTGGGTCCAAGGTCTGACCTGTAATTCACTGGGTCATGCAAAAATCTCATTTTCTTCATCGCTATATCTGCCTGAATAACCCTACTGTCTCTCTACAACCCTCAAAATAGGCAGGTGGTAAGAGTTATTACTTATTAGAAGAAGCTTTAGAAATCCAAATATTTCACCATCGTCCTTGATCAATGGAAGGTTTAAGAGAGACAGAGTCATCTATTCTCAGTAGCATGGACTGCAGGGAACTGCCTCACCGAAGACCCTGTTGATTTATTACATTAATTTATTCCAGTTTGTGTGCGGAATATTAGACATGCCTAGCTTCAGGTCTCAACCTGAAGCCATGTTTCATCCAACTAGATCTTCAGAATTATCCTATGAGATAAGCAGGGCAGGTGGTACTGTTTTGATTTCACAAATGAGGAGAGGTTCAAAGTTTAGCAAACTGAACAAGATCACACAGCTAGAAAACGGACAAACCAGGGCTTCATATTTCAAGCTTTCTAATCCCTAGTTCTTCACCTTCCAACACTTCTAGCCAGAAGGGAGAAAGCAGTTCTTAAGTCCCTTTTCAGTGCAAAGAATGACAATTTAATAACCCGAGAGAGTTAATGCACCTTCCAAAAGATTCATTTCTCCCGTGTTCACAAAGAGTCAGGCAGAAATTGATTTAGAACAATCAGGAGAAGACTCAGTAAGCTTCATCTACACAATAAAAATAATACACTTAGCATTCTCATGTAACTTCACATTTTGTAGTTATTGACAATAAACAATTAAAAATTTATCTCATAGATAACCAGGTGGCTAGTATAGTTATTTTACAACACAAAACACTTAGACAGGCTTCCTTTGTATTGGGTAGAGATGATTTAAAAATCAATTTAACAATGCCACTTTAAATGTACAGAGTTTCAAGCCTCGTGGTGGTGGGATACGTCCTGGAAATTTTGGGCATTTAATTCACAATAAGCCTCAATAAATTGCCCTCATGAGATGTCCCTCATGACCAGAGGTCATACATACAGGCTGAAGCTTAGTTGTAAACAGACTTCACCGTACATTCTAGCCATTTCCAGCTTGAGACACAGTAAACTCCTCTTATCATAACCAAATGCTGACAAGTCCCTTTGACTTAGAAAGTGACATACAGTGAAATGGACCCCAGTTTAAATTCTTCTCAAGTTTGCACGGAGAGAAAGCAGTTCCAAAGCAGCCCATTAGAGGTATTTGTCTGCATGCATAAGACATTAGGCAGCCTGACATGACTCGATGTTTGCAAAGGGAAGGATGGGTTTGAGGCAAGAGGATTTTGTATGTGCAAAGTGGTACAGGCCAAAAGAGCCACACATGTAACTGCTTTACATACAGCTGGCCAGGTCTTTGCTTGGCTGCAACTAGCTGATTTTTTATGAATGTTAAGTTCATGGGCAAATGAATAGATGATCCAAACCTACCTTTTTAATTACAAAATGCTTTTTCCTCCCCCACAATCAGAATTCTACTCATTTCAGCACTGAAAAAAAAATGTAATCATCGTAATTCCTAGTAGCTTGCTTCTGTTTCCGCTTCAATAGATGCCCCATAGATGGGAAGTCACATAACAGCTCCATGTCCTATCAAGTTGCTTCCACCCGAAAACAGCTGCAATGCTTATCTAATTAAACCCCAGCACCAAACTGTGAGCTTCTGCATCAATCATTAATATTGTATTTTGGATCATTTTAAATTCTGACTGGGGTAGGTGGCTCCCCACGCACTGGTCTCTGAAGGAGATTTTTCAAATAATCTTTAAGTGGCATTGAAAAAATAAAACAAGCTGCCTGCTGTTTGAGGAAAGCTCTGCCATCCTGCTGCACCCTGATTAGCTGTTAACACTAATTGAGAGATGAATATTGCTTATTCCAAAAATGCTAAAGATGGGTTTTTTTAATTATGAAAAGGAAAACGCAGTTCTCCTCACCTCAAAAATGTGTCTGTGGCTCCTTGCCCAAATTCTAAACAGCGCCAAAAGAATGGTGGTTTCTGGGTCTCTGGTCTACAGTTTGCAGAGTGATTATCCCGAATCACTTCTTTTCTCTAGGTGGCCCTCCAGAGTTAGTGAACCGTGACCTCCACGTGGGATTTGCACATGCGAGCCCTGCATCTGGAATGCAGAAACACTCTTCACAGAACTCTGATGGCCCAGAAATATTCATGGAAATCTCTGTCCTGGTAAGGCACATGTTGATGTACTTATGCTTAAGCTCATAAACCGAGAGGAACAGTTTCCTACATCCCTCTTCTAATGACTAAAGCCAACGGCCTGAGCCAAATGGGACAATTTAGAAAAAGAGAGACTGGCGAAAACCAAATGAATCTCTGCTTCCTTCTAGCATTCTAGGAAAAATACCAAGCGGCTGTGCCAACGTGCACTGCTTGTCTTTGTTAGGAAAATACACTCAAAATCAGGGGAATCAGTCAGTCCCAGGTTCAGGAAAGATGTATGCAAGAGGGACTCCCTGATGAGGAAAAATCGACTACAAAAACACAGCATGCACCCAGCTCAGCATAAACACAGCTTAAAAATCACAAGGAACTAGGAAGAAGTGCAGAATCCCGAGGTTCTCATTCTTGTTCCCATAAGCCGGGATTGGCTGAGACTTAGCCAGGATACCACCTGGCAATACAGCCACATCAGCTAAAGAGATGAGGAACCTGAGAGGAAACAAATGTGAGGAAGAGGATGATTCAAGAGGACCAGAAAAACAAGGAAAGGACAGAGGTCCTAGGATATTCACTGCAGGGAAGACAGGCTGAAAGATTTAGGAACCAGTTGAAAGTCAACATGCTGGAGCCTCGCGAAGGGTGGAGTCAGGGATCTCTCCTGCTATTATTGTATCAGCAGCCTCACAGCTACCCTCAAACCTGAAATTTGTGTTAGATTTATACACAGTTGATAGAGTCCTGCCCATGCTACTTTCCTACTATCTCTGTGTTTCCTAGAACCAAGGCACACCCCTCCTCATGGCTCTCCCACTGCCATCACATTCTAAGCATATGTCCAGTCCTAGGGAGCTATAAGACCTTGAGTGTATTGGTGAAACTCTCCAAGTCTCATTTTCCTCATCTGTAAAATGAAAATAGTGGAATATATTTATTCTACTAAAAAACTGACATTTTTAGTACTTCCTACATATCAAGTTAAATGTGTAAATGTGGGGGGTTTTTTGTTTTGTTTTCTTGTTTTGTTTTTTGTGGGGTTTTTTTTGTTTTTTTGTTTTGTTTTGTTTTGTTTGAGACAGAGTCTCACTCTCTCACCCAGGCTGGAGTGCAGTGGCGCAATCTCGGTTCACTTCAACCTCCATCTCCTGGGTTTAAACAATTTTCCTGCCTCAACCTCCCAAGTAGCTGAGATTACAGGCACACACTACCACACCTGGCTAATTTTTGTATTTTACTAGAGATGAGGTTTCACCATGTTGGCCAGGCTGGTGTTGAACTCCTGACCTCAGGTGATTCACCCGCCTCAGTTTCCCAAAGTGCTGGGATTACAGGCATGAGCCACTGCGCCCAGTCAAATGTGTTTTGATATATTAGTATTATTCTTGTCCTACAGCACAATGTGGAAAATGTAATTTCCATTACGCAGATGAGAAAATGCAGGCCACAAAACTTTCCCAACGCTCCCAAAGTCATCCAGCAAGAAGTACCAGAATCAAAATCTTCTTATCCTTGCCAAAAAAAAAAAGAAAGAAAGAAAACATAAATAAAAGTGGAACAATAAGAATAATAAAAAAGAGTGAGGGAGACAGAGAGAATCTGGAGGTACTATAAGAAGAAGAAACCTAAATCTAATTTATCTCACTTTGAATAAAGGACAATTTGTAAAATTTAGCAGTAAAGACTGTAATATGCTTGAAATTTAATAGACTTGAGAGATGTAATAAGAACAGCCTTTTTTGCAAGTGTTTATTTTCTAATAAACAGGAATCAGGAAATTTGCCTCTGGGCAGTTTTTCCCCACAACTAGTAATTGAAAATGTGAAGTTAGCAAACAATTCCTTTACAGCAAACATTGCTCTTTTATTCAATTGTTCATGAAAGAGAAACATCTATTGATTCCCATCTATGCGCCAGGCATCGTGCACTCCATTTGCCAGGCATGCAGTTTAGAGCCAGACAGTCTGGTATCTGAGCTTTAAAGGCCAAGAATCAAGTGTTTATGTCTGGCATGTTGTAATTAATTAAACCATTTTTCTGCAATAATTGCAGGGTCTCAGAATACAATGCATTTGGTGACAAACTCACTGGATTCAAAGAGAAGTTGCTGTGGGATTTCTGCAAGACCAGAGTCTTAGAGGAGACGGTGCCCAAGTCCAACTTGTTCACTCTTGGAATGCCGGGCACCAAACATGGTGCCTGGTCCACTGCAGACAGTTGGTTCTTCCCACGTGCCATGCATTTGACTCTCTTAGGGAACTCCTTTAAAACAGAGGTATCAAGCACCCGCTCCTCCCCAGAAGATGCTCATCCTGTTGGTGGAAACAGGACCATGATGAGATTTGTTTGTATTCTCCACGGGTGAATTTTTTTTTTTTTTTTTTTTTTTTTTTTGAGATTGAGTCTCACTCTGTCGCCAGGCTGGAGTGCAGTGGCATGATCTTGGCTCACTGCAACCTCTGCTTCCCAGTTCAAGTGATTCTCCTTCCTCAGCCTCCTAAGTGGCTGGGACTACAGGTGCGTGCCACCATGCCCAGCTAATTTTTGTATTTTTAGGAGAGATGGGGTTTCACCATGTTGGCCAGGATGGCCTTGATCTCTTGACCTTATGATCCGCCCCCTCACCCTCCCAAAGTGTTGGGATTACAGGCGTGAGCCACCACCCCTGGCTATACATATCCAGTGACAAGAACCACTCAATGTGAGCTTTATGCATATTTTTCAATGTATAAAAAAGTAAATCAGGCCAGGTATGGTGGTTCACACCTGTAATCCCAGAACTTTGGAAGGCCAAGGAGAAGATTGCTTGAGCCCAGGAGTTCTAGGCTACAGTGAGCTATGATCTTGCCGCTGCACTCCAGCCTGGGTGACAGAGTGAGATCCTATCTCTAAAAACAAACAAACAAGAAAGAGTGAACTAGCATTATTAAAGTAGGTAGATACTATAATTTTTAAAACCATGTGACACCCTTATGGGTATAAATTCTAAAGCAAGAAAGGGATAGGAGGAAGTGTTGGATTAACATTATGTGTAGGGGCAATATATACTATAATAGGATAAAAATCTTACTAGAAGAGGGAAGGAACATGGAATCTCTTAGGGTGAACATGAGGACCTTTTTTAACACCTAAAATAAAAGTTTAAAAGAACATTTTTTTGGCTACGATTAAAAAGTCAAAAAAAAAAAAAGCAAACAAACAGATGCTGACAATGTTGTGGAGAAAAAGTAATGATTACGTGCTGTTGGAGGCAGGGGTGTAAATTAGTTCAACCATTGTGGAAGACAGTGTGGTAATTCCTCAAAGACCTAAAGACAGAAATATCATTCGACCCAGCAATCCCATTACCAGCTATATACTGAAAGGAATATAAATGATTCTATTATAAAGGCACATGCATGTGTATGCAGCACTGTTCACAATAGCAAAGACATGGAATCAACCTAAATGCCCATCAGTGGTAGACTGGATAAAGAAAACATGGTACATACACACCATGGAAGACTATGCAGCCACAAAAAAAGAATGAGGTCATGTCATTTGCAGGGACATGGATAGAGCTAGAGGCAACCATTCCTCGCAAACTAATGCAGTAACAGAAAACCAAACACTGCATGTTCTCACTTATAAGTGGGATTTAAATGCTGAGAACACATGGACACATGGAGGGGAACACCACACACTGGGGCCTATTAGAGGGTGGAGGGTGGGAAGAGGGAGATGATCAGGAAAAATAACCAATGGGTACTAGGCTTACTACCTGGGTGATGAAATAATCTGTACGACAAACCCCCATGACACAAGTTGACCCATGTAACAAACCTGCACATGTACCCCTGAACTTAAAATTTAAACAAAACATTTCTTAGACCCCTATAGTATAGGTAGCATTTATGTTTATTTTCTTTGTATTAATAGATAAAAACATACCTCTATGAATTTGATAATGCCTTTAATTAATTTGAGTTCTATTAAGTGTCTACTTACATTTTTAAAATACTAACTCATACATGTGCAAAACGTTATTTATTCAGCCTACAGATACTGCTTAGTAGGCACGTGGACTCAAGAAGAAACTCATGATACATATGGTCTGCATTTCACAAACCACAGACGTAGACCATCTAACTAGTAGTAAGACTAGAAGGAAATTTTTCAACATGAGGAAGAGGCAAAATTAGACTCTTTAGTGGTAAGGAGCATTTTAAATTTCTATGTAGTGGCAAAATCATTCACCAGGACCAAATGCAAAAATGTGTGGTGTTTTCTTATAAGTTACCATTTTATAGAATAAGTAATTTTAGCATGCCTAAGGAAAAGAAATAAATTAGATAAGATTTGGAGCAATAAAAACAGGATGCAGAGAATAACTGAGGTAGAACAACTTTGCAATATTTGTAAGATTTTCTCAGAATGGGATTAAACTTAACATGATAATATCTGAAGAGACAAGGCCAGGGAGAGAAAATCCATTTGATTATTCCATTTTGGGAAGTGGTTAGGGAAGTACAATCAAATGCATAGCTAAAAAAGGTAAAAAAAAGGGGGCCGGGCGCGGTGGCTCAAGCCTGTAATCCCAGCACTTTGGGAGGCCGAGACGGGCGGATCACGAGGTCAGGAGATCGAGACCATCCTGGTTAACACGGTGAAACCCCGTCTCTACTAAAAAATACAAAAAACTAGCCGGCCGAGGTGGCGGACGCCTGTAGTCCCAGCTACTCGGGAGGCGGAGGCAGGAGAATGGCGTGAACCCGGGAGGCGGAGCTTGCAGTGAGCTGAGATCCGGCCACTGCACTCCAGCCTGGGTGACAGCGCGAGACTCCGTCTCAAAAAAAAAAAAAAAAAAAAAAAACAAAAAAAAAAAAAAAAAAAAAAAAAAACCCACAAATCCCGTAAGCCAAAAGACCTTTTTATAAAACTTATTGATAAATGTACACCCAACATCAAGATCAAAAAGAGGTTCTTAACTAGAAATCATTTGTTATTAACAGGCAAAGTAAAAGAGGCTGTTATATAGAAAACAGAAAAAGCATCTTTTATCATTGGATGGATAAGCTGCTGATACCTGAAGGTCACATAAGATCAAAATGTAAAAATAGCAACAAATGTTGCTGGACTTCCTTCTTTTCCAGGTTTTGCAACTTAGCCCTCAGTTGTTCTCAGGAAATTACATTTCTCTAAAATAAATATAGTGATAAGATTAGGATTCAACAACACCCAAGGCTCTCATATTACTATTACACCTTTCTCTGTGCACACCTCACAATATTATTGGCCATTTAAAATGGATTCTCTTTTAAGGGGGCATATCTAACATTCTGCAATATCTGCCTGTTTATATGGACTCCAAATCACCAAAAATCCCAAGCAATCAGACTCGTCCTCATTTTCTATTCAGCAACAATCCCCAAGTCTTTTTCTCTGAATGTCGGTCAAGATGTTCCTCAAAAATGAGGAGAGGAGGGACTATGATTTGGATAATTCGCATCTTGAAGATTCTCAGAAATCCTACATTGAAAACATCTGTTTAGCCTTGTTCGTCCCATTATTTCTCACATTTATTTGACCTCAGAGGCCCTTTATCATGTAACATTGGTTAAAATTCCACAGAAACAGCCTTCCAGGCACATACTTTGGACAGTCTAACTCTTTATGACCCTGAGACACTCTGAAATTGACTGCTCTGGTCCACCAATAGATGCTGAGCTTCGACATCGCCCAGGAACTGGTCGAGCTGCTGGGGATACTGCGGTGAACAAGATGAGCACAGCCCCAGGTCCCCCTGGAGCACACTTTCTAGCATATGACGGAGTAAATGCACCTGACGGTTTCAGGGGAATCTGAGAATAGTGATTTGAATGGGAGCAGGATGTCCCTTTAGACAGGATGGGCACAGAAAGCTTCTTCCCGAGGTGATGTTTGAGACCAGATCCTGATTCTGTTCACTCTTGTTTTAATACTAAATAGACTTTTCCAGTTGTTTGAAAATCACTGATTGAAAAGTAGTAATGCAAGATTTGTGTTTTAGTAATTTTCTGTCAATAAAAAAGTCAATTAAACAACGCTCATTCCCCATCCATCCCATTTAAATACGCATGCATTGCATATGGGTTAAAAACGTGTGTCTACTGGGATCTTACACTCAGTTCTCAGAGCAGGTGCACAGGGAACATCTCCAAGTCACAGCGTAAGTGGTAAAACAGTGTTTCTGACACAGCCCAGAAGTTCATCCACACAGAAGGCACTGAAACAATTCCCCCTTTTTACTCTTTTTTAAACAGGATACACACACATAATTGGACACCAGGAAACTCCTGTACGGCACACTGACAATGAATAGTTGTCTTAGTGGCTTATAATTAAGGAGAGTGATAATGCTGGGAATTTAACTTTGGTGATACTTAACTCTGAAATACTTTCCACTAGCTCGATCCCTGCTGATTGCTTATTAAAATGACTCCTGAAACTCCCAGGAATACAACATGGAAGGCTGAGTAAATGCTTTTGTGTTGTGAAGATACTCTTTAATGAAATACTTCTTCCCCACAGCAACAGACCTACTCTATAATCCAGGAAAATGGTTTTAATAAATGCTTCGATAATCATCCTCATAATGATCATTGTGTTATTGGTTAAAATGGTGTTGCATAATAAAACCCCCTTCAAAAAGGTTCTAAAAGACAAGGTACTAATTCAAAAGAAGGTGGTGGTGGTTGTTTTTAATTCCAACATGCTTCTGGGAGATCCACTTAAACATTTGCAATAACAGTGGAAAATCTTTAAGCAGACCAATGAAAATTTTCTTCTTATTGTGTTTTGAGTAGTCAAATTGCACCCAGTATTGTAAAATCAAAGTGCTTTGTTGCTAGGCAATTCCATGAATCATCCCAAATCAGGTTTTAACCAGATTGATAAAAGTGTTACCCCCTTATTTTGTCTTTTTACTAGAACACAGTTTTTAGCTGAGCAACAAAATATGTGAACTGATCATATGGGAATAGAATTTTTATAGCAATAAATAAATCTTGCCCCAATGATAATATTTAGTGATATGCATAATTATTGTTATAACGTATGGGAATCAGATAAAAATGATATAAAGCCCGAGCAATGATTGCATTTAGCATTCTGTTGACATTGCAGATAAAAGCAGCTTTGAGATCAGCATGAAGGAAGAAGGAATAGGAAGAAGCTGCTCTGAACTCCCTCCAGAAACACCTACATTCACGTCCAAGGCACCAGCTGTTGAGTTTCCCTGACTTGAGAAATGACATCACTCTTGACTGACATCTCCCAAGGAGACTAAGTAGAATATTAATATATTAGTAGAATATTAATGTTAATATATTAGTAGACTATTACTAAGTAATATATTAGACTATTGTTAATATATTAGAATATTATTAATATATTAGTAGAATATTAATATATTAGAATTAATACATTAGTAGCATATTCATATATTAGTAGAATTAACCAATTGAATGGTTTGTAAATTCTAATATATTTATTAAAGTTTAATCATTTAATTGATAATTATATCTGATAGTAAGAAATTCATCACTTCATTTTATTTAATAGCAGAATAAACAGATCATTAAGCACACTGAATTTAGAATAAAGGTGAATCTAACAGAAATATTATTGGTATATGAGTATTTATGGAGTCTTCATATTCCTCACTACCTACCTGCAAAGTTGAAGTGTTTATTTGAGGATGTAGACATGGAGATCCACACAAACCAGTGAAGAGCTATATATTGAAGACAACAGCCTTCAATCTTTAAACCAAATACAAAGCTCTTATACATTTATAGTATGATATAGCTCCTACTATTTCTATGTTTATGTCGTATCTCTTCCATAAGCAATTGGTGGGTCTGAAACCTACTTTCATTGAGATACTTACTTGAAGTCAATACAAATAATCAGTGAGGATCATTCTGCCCTTCCCCTGAAAACACAAAGTGGAGCTTTAAAACAGGCTCTCACGCTGGATTTTAGGTGGATTTGGGTTTTAACTCTGGGTGTCTATCAACAATAAAAAAAAAACAAACAAACAAAAAAAAAAAACCCACAGCAGAACAATTTCCAAGGCTATTAGAGGATTTAATGAACAAGGACCACATTTAAGGCAACCGGGGTAAAGAGAAGCAAAACGAACTTTTCCTGCTTTTTCCTGTGAGAAGTATCATTGTAATTACGTATGTATCTAAATTAAAATTGCATATTCATGTTTTGCATTTTCAACTGGCCTTGTATAATTAAAACTGCATCACATTTGATGGATTTATAATTATGGCTAAATGGTTATGTTAATGTTCATCTCTTCCATGCTGAAAAACATCAAAACACAAGAACGTTTCTTTAACTTGTTTCTTACCAGAAATTCAATCTCCAGATACAATATTCAATGACCATGTGTCCTGAAAATAAAATATCTTTGAGATCAATAGGCACAGCTTCAAGTGTGAGATCCAAAAATCCTGATGCTTGCAAAGCACAAACCCAAACTGCTTTAAAGAATAATCTATAGAGGAAAAAAATAGAATGAATTGTAGAAGGTCTGATTAAGGTCTTATAGAAGATACCTTACTAACTTCAGTGAATTAGCAGGAGACAATCATATTTCCTCAGGCTATAATCATTGTACTTTAAATCCCCAAATATTTCCATAAAAAAAAAAAAAGAAAAAGAAGAAGAAAAAAAAAAAACTGTGTGCTGCAAGATCAGAGCTTTCACTTCTGAATGTAAAAATGGTGACTACATCAAACACCCACTATTCATTCTTTACTGAGAAACTCTTTCCTAACTTTTCCCCATGAGGGAATCACAAAAACAAAAGCACAGTAGATGATAAAAGTTTATGTCGGAAATAGAAACATGTTACTCCGGGTCTCTGTCTTGGCTGTTGGGAACATTTCAGGTTCAAGATCTCCTGAACAAACATTTAGTGCTTAGATATTGCTATAAGTTGAATTGTGTTCCCCCACAGTGTTGACCCCTAGCCCATGGAATCTCACAATGTGACCTTATTTGGAAATAGGGTCATTGTAAGAGATAGGAAAAACCAAACTGTTTCTACTATTCTCACACTCAACGCAACACAGAACCTTCTGTGACCAAAATGTATGGGGGATTTTCCCTGCACTCCAAGCAATTCTCCAAGCAGACACCAACTGAGTGTCCTACAATTCAATTCAATTCTGATGCTATCTACCTAGAGGTGATATCAGGATCTACACGTGAAGGGCTCAGTCTCACAGACTGCCCCCGACTTCAGATGCCAGTCACAAGCCTCAGCTGTGACCTGTGCTTCTGACCAACTGGCTATAAATTAGAGTTCCCAAGACCCGCTCTTTGGGTTTGATTTATTTGCTAGGACAACTCATAGAACTCGGGGAAATGCTTTACTTACATTTACTCATCTATTATTGAGAATATCACCAACGACACAAATGAACAGCCAGATGGAAGAGATGCATAGGCAAGGAATGAGGGAAGAGTGTGGAGCTTCTGGCACCTACCAGCACCTCCTCAAATTCAACAACCTGAAAGCACTCTGAATGCTGTCTTTGTGGGTTGTTACACAGGCGTGATTGATTAAGTATTGGCCATTGCTGATCAACTCAACCTTCAGCCCCTCACCACTCCCCAGAGATCTCAGTCCCCAGGTGGGACTGAGAGTTCCAACCCTCTAATCACATAGTTGGTTCCTCTGGCAACCAGCCCCCAAACCTGAGGCTATCCAGGAGCCCCCAGCCATCAGTCATATGCCTAGAATAACAGACACATATCACTTTGCAGATCCCAAAGATTTTAGGTGCTGTGTTTCAGGAAATGAGAACAAGAGCAAATATGTACACAGTCCCAACTCACGATGGGTTGACTTAGAATTTTGACATTTTGACAGTGTGAAATGACACAATGAAGTGGAAACTGAACTCTGAGTACCCATGCAATCATTCTGTTTTTCACTTTCAGTATAATAGCCAATAAATTACATGAGATATGAGAAAGAAAAGACACATAATATCGGAAGAATGCAAGCCCCCTTTAAATGATTGGGCCCAGAGAAGTGTTGGAATGGAACAGCAGTCACGTCCCACCCCATTCTGACCTGATCTCTTCAAGGTGCTTGCCACATTGACTCTAGACTGACTGATGCCAAGTAACTATAAATTACCCTGACAATGCTGCGCACTGGACACCACAACTCATAACCTACAGTTCAACCATGTATAGCCAATCACTAATCAATGTTATTTCTGTAAATCAATATGAATTGTATCAGCCCATGGCTTGTCCACCTTTGCCCTTAAAAACCTCCTTGTATCAAAGGCTGAAAGGTGCACTTCTCAAGGCAACTTAGAAGTATTTCACGGGCAGTTGTTCTCATCTTGGCTCAAGTAAACACTTTAAAATTATATTTTGTGCCTCAATTTCTTCCTTCAGGTCAACATAAATTCAACACCTTATTTAAAAATAGGCTTTGTATTAGATGATTTTGCCCAACCACAGGCTAATGTAAGCATTCTGAGCATGTTTAAAGTAGGCTTGGCTAAGCTGTGGTGTTCAATAAATGCGGTGTATTGAATGCATTTTTGATTTACAGTATTTTCAACTTACACGGGTTTGTCAATTGACGTAGTTCCATAGTAAGTCAGGCAGCTTCTGTGTACTTCTGGTTATAAATCACAGTATCACAGTCATTAAAAGTGTAATTAGTTAGATTAAATGGAAGCTATACTGTAGTACATGGATACTGAATCCAGTGTAACCAGTCTCCTGATAAGAAGAGGGAAATTTGGACACAGAGACAAACAGGGAGAATACCACGTGAGGATGGATGCAGAGACTGGAATGATGAGCCTACAGGACGAAAAGCGCTAAGGATCACTGGTATGAAATAAGAATGAAATTCTATGCCTGGGCAACATAGCAAGACTTCATCTCTACCAAAAACAAAAACAAAAAAAAAGTTGTAAGTAGCCAGGTGTGGTGGTGCATGCCTGTAGTTCCAGTTACTGAGGTTGAGGTGGGAGGATCACTTGAGCCTGGGAGTTCAAGGCTGCAGTGAGCCATGATCAGCCACTGCACTCCAGCCTGTGTGACAGAGAGAGATCCTGTCTCAAAAGAAAAAAAAAATGTTCTAACCCCCTACAAGCAACTTGACAGACCTCTCTTGGCCAAGGGGACCCCAGAGAAACCTTGAAAACTGAGTTCCTGGTCACAGTGAGATGGGAGGTCAGATACGCCTCTTTATACCCTCTCCCCAACAAATTGCCATTAGACTTTCTTTCCCTTTCAAAAGACTTGCTCCACCACTGATTTTAACCAATCACTAGATGCCATACCCAGACTTTCTACTTTTCTGTGGTTTCAGCACAGCAGGTAACAAGGACCACATCACATTCCTCCACAGACCATGGACTGGTTCTAACCAGTCTACAGAAGCTGCACATGGATGCCCTGTGTCCTCCATTTCATTTTCTGATGCATAGAGCCTGCTTTTAATGCATTTAAATGTTGTCTCCACTCCCAAGTGAACGTGGGATGTATGCAACATACATTTTTGCCTATTAAGCATGCATGCCCCCTCTTTGTGAATATTCATAGTTCCTCCTATAACCTGTTGAATATGTCTACTTAACCAACCCATTCAGCATCAATTCCTGTCTCATCCTTCCTCCTTCAAAGTGCCTGCTTTCAGTCTCTGCCAGGGGCTGTGCTTCTCAGCCTGCAGCATGGCCAGCTTGCAGGTTGCAACCCTTTATTAAAAAACAAAGCTTTCTTCTCCAACTGTATGGATCTCATGATTTTAAGTCAACATCAGCAACATCAGAAGCTAGAATAAGAGGTAAGGGGCCAGGCACAGTGGCTCATGCCTGTAATCCCAGCACTTTGGGAGGCCAAGATGGGTGGATCATGAGGTAAAGAGATTGAGACCATCCTGGCCAACATGGTAAAACTCCATCTCTACTAAAAATACAAAAAATTAACTAAGTGTGGTGGTACACACCTGTAGTCCCATCTACTTGGAGGCTGCGGCAGGAGAATCACTTGAACCCGGGAGGTGGAGGCTGCAGTGAGCCAAGATCTTGCCACTGCACTCCAGCCTGGCGACAGAGTGAGACTCCATAAAGAAGAAGAAGAAAGAAGAAAGAAGAAGGAAGAAGGAGGAAGAAGGAGGAGGAGGAGGAGGGGGAGGAGGAGGGGGAGGAGGAGAGGGAGGAGGAGGGGGAGGAGGAGGAGGAAGGACCCCTTCCCAGAGCTATCAGAGGGAGTGTGGCAGCCCTGGCAATACCTTCATTTCAGATGCCTAGGCTTCAAAACTGTAAGAGAACAGATTTCTGTTGTTTTGACATACCCAATTTGCTGTACTCTGTTATGACAGCTCTCAGAAACTAATACAGATGTCTGCAGAACTCGGAAGATTATCTTCCCAGAATTTCAACTTGTATCCACGTACTACAAGCTGTGTGAACCAATGTCTTGATGTTTTATGAAACTGAAGCTTCTGGCTTAGAATTCCAGCTTAGAATTCTTTTCTTTCCTTTGTTCTCAAAGAAACAGGTGAGGAGATGTTCTCCTTGCAGAGTTTATTCTCCAGTGCTAAGATCACTAGCAGTACCTGCCTGCAAGGTCTCTAGGTTTGAGCCACGGGAGCCAGGATGTGGTATTGGAGGCAGCAGTGAACCTGTGTTCGCTGCCCCGTCTCCCTTATAAGGGCCAGAAAATGCAGCCACTCAACAGCAACATAGGTACAAGACACTGGACAGACAAACGTACCTAGGTGTCTGGCAACCTTTTCAGACTCCCACATCAAGTCTGAGGGAAATTGTCTTGTGAAATGGCAAAGAGAACAAAGAAAATAAAATCTTTAACATGAGTATCCATTCACAGACATTAATGCAGACTAGACTGTGATCTGGAAACAAGGAATCCAAAAGAACCACACAAGTTGTTCTTGATTACTATGTACAGATCAACATATTGATCACTCGACCGGCCGTCAGCACCTCTTACCTTCCAATATTTTGTTAATAAATGTTGTACAGCAGGTACAAAGAGAGGCTGAATGCACAAGCCTATATTCTAACACAACCAGGATGCAGATCAACAGAGGCTTTGCGCAGAACGTGGTATGAATCACAGTTTAGATTCTCTAGCACTTTTCATTCTACGACTCACTTTAACAAACATTTCTGGGTTTAGTTCTCATGTGACCCTGTTAATTTTAGAAGTAGATAGTCAGAAAAGTTAAATGACTTCCCCCGGTCACAAAGAAAGTACAACTCAAGCCGTTTCTTCTGACTTCATATCTCCTGTTACAAATTCCCTGGAGAGAAATTTTCATTTACAGAAATTTTCATTTACAGTGGATCAAATGTCCACCCCTGGTCCATTGTCCGCAGCATGGTCTAGCCTGGAGCATACTCACTGCCAGCTCACTTGCTGCTATGATCTGGAGATCTGTCCCCCCAAAATTTATATGTTGAAACATAATCCCCAATGCAATCATATTAGGAGGTGAGGCTTTTGCGAGGTAATTAGACCATGAGGACAGAGACTTCATGAGTGATATCAGTGTCCTTATAACAGAGGCCTGAGAGAGCTTGTTCGCCCCTTCTATCATGTGAGGAACCAGCAAGAAGGTGCCATCTGGGAAGCAGATAGCCCTCACCAGGCACTGAATCAGCGTGTGCCTTAATCTTGGACTTCCCAGCCTTCAGATCTGTGAGCAATAAATTTCTACTGTTTATAAATTACCCAGTCTAAGGTATTTTGTTACAGATGTGCAAACAGACTGAGACACCTGTCCTCCTCAGAATTGTTACATAGCACTGTTACTGCAACACCACTTCTGGTCACATCCTTTGCAGGAAATTTTTTTTCAACTTCAAGATCATCAACAAACAGTATTTTTTCCTGCCCCGATGAGTACATTTTCTACTGAACTGTTTTCTCCTCAAAGTAATGTTCTAGGCACCACTATTGTCTTCATTTGTACAGCTGCCTTAAATAAAAGGCCATAGACTGGGTGGCTCATGAACAACAGAATTTATTTCTCACAGTCCTGGAGGCCAAGAAGTCCAAGATGAAGGCACCAGCAGATTCCCTGTCTGGGGAAGGCCCTCTTCCTTGTTTATACTCAGCTATCTTCTCCCCAGATCTTCACGTGCCAGAAGGGATGAGGGATTTCTCTGTGGTCTTTTTTACAAGGGCACTAATCCTATTCATAAGGAACCTACTCACATAACCTAATCACCTCCCAAAAGCCCCACCTCCTAATACCATCACTTTGAAGGTTAGGATTTTGACATATAAATTTTGGGTGCACATAAACATTCAGTCCATTGCAACTGTATTAGTCAGGGTTCTCCAGAGAAACAGAACCAATAACCAATAGAATGGAGATATATATGGGTGACCAGCAAAAATATGAAGCATATATATACACATACAGAATATATGTATATATATGAATATATATGTATTCTCTCTCTCCCTCTGTGTGTGTGTGTGTGTATATATATATATATATAATTTCTCTCTCTCCCTGTATGTGTGTGTATATCGATATACACACACAAATATATAGATATACACACACACATATATTTGTGTGTGTATATCGATATACACACATATATATCACATACAGAATATATATATACACATACAGAATATATATACATACAGAATACATGTATATATATGAATATATAGTATGTATATATTGTATGTACATATATGTATATATGTATATATGAATATATATATTCTGTATGTGTACATATATTCTGTATGTGTGTATATATATTCTGTATGTATATATATATTCTGTATGTATATATATATTCTGTGTGTATATATATTCTGTATATGATATATATATGTGTGTGTATATATACACACACATACACACACACACAGAGGGAGAGAGAGAGAAATTATTATAAGATATTGGCTCATGCAATTATGATGGCTGAGAAGTTCCACGATTTGCCATATACAACCTGAAGAGCCAGGAAAGCTGGTGGTATAGTTTGAAGTCCTGAGAGTCAGACAGCTGATGATGTAGATTCTAGCCCGAGTCGGACAGCCTGAAAACCAGTAACACCAGGGCCAGGAGGTTGATGTTCCAGCTCATGCAGTCAGGCCAAGAATGATTTCAACATTCCTCACATTTTTGTTCTATTCAGGCCCTCAACAGACGCGGTGATACCCATCCATATCCCATGACACTGTCAAATTGACACATAAAATTAACCATCACAGTCACTCTCACAGAACTGTTTCTAGAAGAGGGAAATTGGGGTTTTAGCAGCCCCCAGCCCTACAGCAATACTAGATGTCACAAGAAGGCACCAGAAAAAAAAACAGAGGTCCACATGCTTCTATTTGACCATCCTATAAAACCATCCTAAAACCACGACCATCCTATAAACCAAAAGCCTTCAAACTTCATTGCTCACATACCTCTTTAAATTATTTTGAAAAAATTATGTACCCCTGTGAACACATTTAAATTGACATCTAAACATTTTCTTTATAAACTTAAATAGTTGTAAAGAATGTGATATTTAGCATATTGTAAATGTTGACATTTAAAAATTAAAGTTACAACATCCTTCTAAATGTATGCAATGGAATCTAAATTGCATAATGGTTGGAAAGCCATCTGTTGGAAAACAGTTGCCTCTTCTTGACACATCTGCCTCTGATGATGACAGTATCCTGCAGAAGCCGGAGTCCTTCATCCCAGAGGTGAACACAAACATCTGGCCCTGGAGTCAGAGAAACTAAAAGAGGATCTAGGGGGAGATGGGATACAATACCTACAGGCCCAGTTACTACCTCACATCAACAAGGTGAATCAGTAGATCAGGAACAATGAGGGTCATCTACAAATGGCTGTGACTTCCCTTCAGCCCTGCACATCTTCCATATCAACCAGAAAGACACAGTACAGGGAGTTCTGGGAACAGTTTAGCCCTAGGCAAATAGACACAAAGCCTTGGCACCGTGGACCTTGCCGGGCATGGGGAGCCCAAACATGAAGCTCATGCTGTCTTCTGTACCCTGAATAATGAAGTCTTATGTCCCTAACCCAGGAGTCACACGTCTTCTACCAGCATCCATGAACCTGTTACAGGCTAACCTACTAGGTTGCAATGAGGGTAAAATCTCAGCCTCTTCACAGTTTTTGGTAATACTATTATCAATTCAACACTCCATGAACTAGCTCTTTCTTGACCTTAGAAATGTTTACATTTCCTTTCCTTTATTTGTTTTTTCATTACTCTTCATTCAGACTTGTATCTTCAATGCTTGGAAGTCTTCTACTGATCCCACTACCACGGTTTATTCAATAAAAACATGTTTACAGAAACCTAAACTTTTTGTGTTTTATTTTCTATAATCATGTTTCAAGCATTAAAACTTCTTTCCATATTATATAATCATTAAAATTATTATTAGTAAAAAACAGATCAAAAATGTAAATATATTAAATATCTGAATAAACAAGTATTAAAAGAAATTTAATTATTGGAAATTAGTCATCTCTTAAAGCAAAACTGCTAAAAAGCAAATCCATTCAGAAGCTAGCATATATATTTTGTTAACAAGAAGTTGAAAATATTAAATATTTCATAACATGAAGATTAAGACTAATTATACTTAAATACTATATATATAATATGACAAAATGATTTTTAACTACCTAACTGGATAACATATCCTAAATCTGAAAAAAATCACATAAAGATTTAGCCAAGGGTTTTATTTAATGTATCCTAAAATCTTTTGTAGTTTTAGATGCCTTCCAGTGACATTTAAAAGATTCTGCAATACTAACCTACTGTTAGCTTCTTCAACAGTCTCTTCTTTCCAGCTAATAAAACAGACTAAAAATGAGTCCTAAGAATAGCTGAAAAGACTTGCTTATGGTTAAATGCATGAAAAAGGTCATTTTTAGCACTCAGTATTTTTTAAAGTGCACTTTGCTTTGCTCTCACAGAATTTTACATTTTTTTGGCAAAAGGAGGGGGATGGAAGAGATAAAGTCATTATTAAAAACGTCTTAACTCCCACTATTCCTATATCTGAACCAGAACATGTAACCCAGAGCTGGAACACCAAATTTCACCCTTAATTGCACAGTGATTAAGACAGAGAAATACAGGGAATCTCTATGCGTTCAATATGTCTTTACTAACGTTTAAAGGAGGCCGAAGAGATTTTCATACGTCTAATCTGTGGATAAGATTTGAGATGCGTTAGGGGTCGCCTTTTTGTTTACCAATTGGAAGAAGAACTATTATGAATTCAGGCAAGCGCACCAGGAATGAGGTTTAGGAAAGAGGACCTATAGAATTTAGGGACCTAGACACTGGTTTCTTCAAAACTCTCCATGTTCTTACACCCCCTACAAAGCACATTCCAGTGGAGACCATTGTATAAACCACCTTGAGCTTCCCCCAAGGTGAAGCTCCTTCTCATTTTCATACGGCCTCCATCCTCTTGAGGTGCAATTTCAACTGTTTCCCAGAGCTATGTATATACTATAAATGCAAAGAAGAGACTAGAAGGATGCACGCCAAAGAAAAATCATTGTGATAGAAAGTAGAATTGGGAGGAGGGGATTCATATTATTGTTTTTGCCAGAAAAGTATATTTATGCATTGTTTGATTTAAAATAAATAAATAGCACAACAGGGTAACTATAGTCAATAATATAACAATTGTACCTTTTAAAGTAACTAAAAGGTTATAGTTGAACCGTTTGTAACACAAAGGATAAATCTTTGAGGGGATGGAGATATATATATATATGTAAAATATATACTATAAGTATTATATTATTATATATGTAAAATATATGTATTATTTATGTAAAATATATGTAAAATTTATATATGTAAAATAAAATGAATAATTTTAAAGGAAACATAAAGCAAAACATTTACAACTGGGAAAAATGTAAAATGTTGGGAATGAGGAATTGGGGTAGGATCAAATGTGGTGTATAAGGAAGTAAGATAATGGCCAGGAGCAGTGGCTCCCGGCAATCCCAGCACCTTGGGAGGCCAAGGTGCGTGGATCACTTGAGGCCAGAAGTTTGAGACCAGTCTGGCCAACATGGGGAAGCCCTGTCTCTAATAAACGTACAAAAATTAGCTGGGCATGGCGGTGCCTGTAACCCCAGCTATTCCAGAGGGTGAGGCATGAGAATCACCTAAACCCGGGAGGCATAGTTTGCAGTGAGCCAAGATCACGCCACTGCACTCCAGTCTGGGTGACAGAGTGAGATACCATCTGAAAAAAAAAAAAAAAAAAAAAGAAGAAGGAAAGAAGGAAGGAAGACAATGAAACCATACGGCAGATTTGCAGAGCTCCAGAGTTTAGACTAGACAAGCCACACACCAGAGAATGATTTCCTCAGAGTATTTTTTCAACATTTTTCTCAAAATTCTATTTATTATGTACAGTTTCTAATCTCGTCATAGTTAAAAACTGAGTGCTTGCATTTTAAGTGCAGCATCTGGGTGTGATTATATGGTAACCCTAACCCTAAGTCCCCCACAAATAATAAAAAGCCAATATAACCAGGATGACTTAAACAATCAGAAATGGTAGCTATTGAGCAGATGGAGGCAAAGACAGCAGCCCTGCTGATATTTGCATCCTATCCACTCCATAATGAAGAGGAGATACAAATTCTGTTTTCACAAAAGCCTTTGGTTTGGTCTTTATTTAAAATATTGATACTGTGGGAGGCCAAGGCAGGAGGGTTGATGGATCCCAGGAGTTTGAGACCAGTCTGGGCAACATAGTGAAACTAGGTCTCTACAAACAACAACAACAAAAAATCTAAAAAATACTAGGCAGGCATGGTGTCACATGCCTGTAGTTTCAGCTGCTGGAGAGGCTGAGTCAGGAGGACTGGAGGATTGTGGGAGCCCAGGAGGTCAAGGCTGCACTGAGATACGATTACACCACTGCACTCCAGCCTGGGCAACAGAGAAAGACTGGGTCTTTGGAAAAAAAAAAAAATTGTGGAAAGTCAAGTGTGCAGTGGTGTTTTCAGTGACATTTGTTAATGCTGATGCGTGTCCTTTTACAAACACCGAGACTCTGAAACACTAGATGAAGTTGAAACTCGGAGCCCTCTAGCAAAGTGTCAGAAAGAACTTCATTAAAGGACGCCCAACAAAAGAAATGTCCAGCCCAGAATGACCCCTTCTTTCATGAGACCTACCTGCAACCCAAGAGGTGAGGGGCAGAAGCATCGGTACCTCTTTGAAGATACTCAGGGGAATTGTGAAGAAAACGCAAAGGAGACCATAGCTCTGTACCTGTGATGCCAGTCGCATCACGTCAGCTGCAGAGGACAATAAATTGGGTGCATTGAATGATGTAACAACTAAATCACAAGCGATAAATAGTTTTTAACAATCAAAAACAATTTAACATCATACTATACATCTGGCATTCGTGCTGGTGATTTGAAGGCGCATGACCCTTCCGAATTGTTTGTATAAAGTAGCAATTACAAAACAGAATGAAGTGTAAGACATGCAATTATCGGAGGGATAAGTGTTCCTGTATCTCCTGGACCACAAAATTGTTTCAAAACCATTTGTCTCCAAAAACCTTATGTTATTGCGTGATAAGGGAAGTGGAAGAAATAACAATATTTTGAGTGGCTGAGAGTGATGTGGATGTGTGCTATATCTTCAAGCTCAGGAGTGAAACCAAGAAAAAAAAATGCCCTAAGGTTTTCTTCCCTGCCCACATTCCCTCAACCCCTACTAAGCCCTCAAACTCTGTGCTTGATCATCCCACTCTTATAACCCCCGGATTTTGTACCAACTTGTGGCCCTGGACGCATTGATTTCCATCAGAGACGACCAAAGGAGTGTTCATTTATTCATTCAGAATGTAGGGAATGCCTTTTACGTGCTGTTTTTGGTCAGCTCTCCTAGAAAAGAAGTCTGAGACGAGGACTCACTGGAGTGATTTATTGGGTGACAGGTCACCAGAGGAGCATGAGAATAGTGGGATAGGACTGAAGCATAAAGAAAGCAAGGATGCAGCCATCTGAAGCTGGTAAAGAGTGGCTCTTGGTTGGCCAAGGGCAGCTGTGAGCTGTGGGCACTAAGGCTCCCAGCAGCTGGGGCAAGTGCACTAGCTCAGTGACCAGATCTGGGTGGGGCCCTGACTGCACCCACTGCACACCCATGACCTGGGCTCAGATGCACTCAAACAAAGGATGGATACATGCAAATAAAAATCCCCCTTAGATTTTTTTTTTTTAAACAATGCTCTTTCTGCCCTGCTCTTCAAGAGCAGGCAGCATATCTTTTATTTTATTCAATAAACATCTGTCCACCCACTGTTAGTCAGGCACTCTACTCAGAACTAGGAAAGGATCATAAGAGAAAGCAGCTATAAAAAGGAATGATTCATAGAAGAGAGAATGCCTGCTCAGAAGGGTAGAGAGAAGAGGAAAATCAGGAGAGAGTTTTAAAGGATATAAAATTACAGCTATGTAGGGAGAATAAGTTCTAGCGTTCTACAGAACTAGGATGTACGCTGACTGTAGTTAACAATAATATATTAATTATAGTTTCAAATAGCTAGAAGGGGGATATTGAATGTTTCCAACACAAAGAAATGATAAATGTTTTAGATAATGGGTAGCTAATTACCTTGATCCAATCATTACACATTATATGTATCACGACATCACTATGTACCCATAAATATATACAATTATTATGTGTTAGTTTAATTTTTTCAAGGAAAGAAGACAGCATGGCTATCCCAAGCAATCTTTACCATCCCCCACCCAGTACCTGGCGTAGCGTTCCCTGCTTAACTAACATGTGTAAACTAACCTTGTTCACTTGCTTACTGATTTTTTTTATCCATTTGTACCATGGTAAACACACTGTAATGAAACATATATAACATAAAAATTTATTATTTTAACCATTTTAAGGTACAGTTCTTGCTTATTCCTTCTAAAAGCAGTGTTCTATCAAGGGTTGTACACGTAACGTAGGAAGAGAGTCAGATGACCCTACCTTTGGCCTTTATGGGGAGAAAAAAAAAAATCCCTTAAGCTCTGAGTCCTTACTATAAAACAAGCTTTCTGCAATGTTACTAGCTAAGATATTTGGCACTACCATCTCAGGCATTCAGCATTTCCATGTTCATAGGGGGAAAAAAATGAAATTGCCCCTCCCTGGGCTAAACAACCTTGGCACTGCATTTTGATCCTTAAATCTATGCACATGCTATCACCAACAACAGATAGGGGTTCTGTTTGCTGAAAGAATATAAATAATTAAAATCCTGCAGGGAGCAGATTTTTATTTACAGAGCTCCATTGTCATTCTTGTACCTGGTGGGGGTATGGTCAAATTACACGAGTTTATTAAAAAACAAAAATTGATGGTTCCGGCTCCATTCCTCTACCCCATGGAATGAGATCAAATAGAGGCTGCACAGAAGCAAACACTGTCAGTATTTAAAGAGCTATCATTGGAAGGGGGAGGGGAGCTAACTAACATTCGAGGGAATGAGTTCTCAGATGCGTGAGCTCCCTATCGCACCCAGGGCTTCCTGGACATCACCACATCTTGGAGTTTAGATGTTCATGCTATGAAACATTTCCAAGCCCACCCTTCGCCCTTGTTGGATGTTCCGTTTTATCATTCCCTTTTTATTTATGATTCCCCACTTTTCTTAAGATAAAAGCTTACGCTGCAGAAACAGTCTAAAGCATACCCCCTACATACAAACTGATCTCCAGATTTCCAGCGAAATTGCTGCCTTTGTATACTTATGGACTGACATGATAACTGAAAATAACTTCCATTAGCAGTATAAAAACTCCAGCTGATACCAAATGAATTTCATTTGATACCAGCAGAGAAAAATATTGGCTACTGAGATATTCTTTGTTCATGGTTATTTACAGTTAGCTAGAATCCATGTACAATTCAGCCAGCCAGAAGGCCCCAGATGACTCCCTTTCCTGGAGGACCTTGTGTGGAAGTTCTTCCAAGAAAACTGGCTCACCTTCATTGGGTGAAATACAAGGACCGCTCATCTCACACCTGGTCTACCACTACATGGAAATGTCTGGTGATTAAATTCCTTGGAGTAAGAAAGATGTCAACAGATGTTTGAGAGATGTGCATTACCTCCCCTTCCACCTCCAACCCATCACCGGGCTATCTTGTAAATGTTGGAAATGGTCGACTAAATTATCAGAAAATTTCCCCAAATCATAGTCCTGGTGATTTCTTTAATGTTAATATTTCAAAGTTGCTTGTACCACCGCTAAGAATTATGTATCAATATTTTGTTAGGTTTCCTTCAGAACTTTGACTTTTTAAGAAACATCACATGCAGTTAAGGCTTCATTTCACTCTTCCCCTGTCCAGTAAAACCACTGTCTTGCAACTATGTACACCCTGGGCACTCATGAGTTATACTTTCAATACATAGGCATGTATTATAAACAATCTTAGATATCCTGAAATATATATACCTGTCTTTCTACAAATTTCTTTCTCCACTCCACATTATGGATTTTTAACATTTTTATTGTAAATATACACAAGATATCTATTTTAACTATTTTTCTGTATCCAATTTAGTAACCTTAAGTATATGCACAATGTTCTGTAACCATCATAACCATTTCTAGAACTTTTTCATCATTCTAAATAGAAACTCTGTACTCATCAATCAACACTCCCCTATTTCTTCCCTCTCCCTAGCCCCTGGCAATCATCATTCCACTTTCTGTCTCTATGAATTTGACTATTCTAGGTGCCTCCCATAAATGTAATAATCACACAACTTCTGTCCCTTTGTGTCTGGCTTATTTCACTTAGCATATCAACATTGTTTTTAATATCAACCCACATTGGTACATACTGATACACATCATTCATCTTAAATATTGTATAATAGTCAGGAGATTCTAGATAATAATTTATCCTTGACTATATTGGTGGACATCTAAGTTCCAATTTTTTGCTATAACAAAATCCATTTTGCAGTGAGCATCAGAGGCACTCAGCTGAAGTAGAAATGCTGGGTGTGTACATCCTCCGCTTTACCAGGAAGCTGCCCCATTGCTCTCTTAAGTCACAATACTAATCAACAGTCCTGCCAGCAGCAGATCTGAGTCCCTGCTTCTCCGTGTCTTTATTTGTACCGACAAATTTTCCTTTTTAATGTTTGATAATTTGATGGGTGGGAAATGATATCTCAATGTTTTCTTACTTGACATTTTTTCAATGAGCGGTGAGGTTAAGCATCTTTTCACGCTCATTAACCATTAAAGTTTCTGTTTACGTGAAATGCTTGCTAATAACCTTTACTCTCTTTTATATTATTTTTTGCTTTTTTATTGATTTCTAAAGGGGAGAGATACATAGATACATAACTGCATAGACACCTAGATATTCTGCATAATAGTTATTTGACCAGCATAGTTCATTAATTTCTGATTGTATCCTTATTGTATTTTCCCTTCTGCTTGGGTTTACTCTGTTTTGTTTTAGTTTGATTTTTTTTGTCTGTTTTCTTGATTTGGATACTTGTTTGTTTTATTTTTTGTTTTGTTTTCTAACTCATGCATGTAAGGCTACAAATTTCTCTCTAAGTAAATGGTTTATCTCATCTCACAAGCATTAACATGCAATGCTTGAATTTAATTTAAAAGATTGTGCAATGTTCCTTCTACAAACATACAGCCTTTGTAAGTTCCGTCAGAGGAGACTGGACAAAGCACATTTTCTTTCTCTTTGTAGATATGAAAGTGTCTAATTTTGCCTTAACTCTTGAATTACAAGAACAATGTGTGTTTTTCCTCAACCTCTTAAAGACCATTTTCACCCCTCCTGCTGCTGGGAACAGCAGCTGTCCCTGCAGGCATCTTTCTAAGTCATCAGTCTTCTTTCTCAGGTAGAGTGGAGGATGTTCTCTTTGTCTTTGATTTTTTATAATTTAACTTTGATGCATCTGGGATTACTTTGTTTAATCTTTTAGGACAGTGTTTCCTTTAATCTGAGAATTTGCATCTTTCCTTGATATGGAATAATCCCCCATTGCATCTCTCCTCCATTCTCTCTGTTCTGTCATCCAGGAATGTCTATTAGGCATATCTTGGAACTGGCTTACTCTGCCCCAAGCCCTAAAATGATCTCAAATTTCCCATCTTTTGGTCTCTCTAATTTACTTTGCAGAGTTTTTATTCAGTTCTCTTTCAAATCTTGTCACAGTGTCATGTTCCTACTCTGGTTCCTATCCTTCATTTAAATCTTTGAATGTTTAAAACACACTTACTTTTAAGTTGTCTTTTATACTGTTCTGTTTTCTTTTGCTTGGGCCCAACCCTCCCTCCCTTCCTCATACGATTTGTCATATTGGCTGCAAACTCATATTCAGAAAGCTTTCAAATCCATGGGAATCCCCAGAAGCTAGTTACACAGGAAGCTCAGGTCACCTCCAAACGAATTAAATCAGAATCTCTGGGGATGAAGTCCAGACACGAGTACTTTTGGAAGCTCTCCAGGTGATTTTAACGTGCAGCTGAGGCTGAAACCACTTCCTATAGCACAGAGCAGCCTCCACCTGCCTCACAGCCTTATAAGGCTTTTCACCCACCCTCTTCGTGCTGCTGCTAATTCTGTCTTCAATTTTGACACCTATGGATTTCCCTTTCTTGTTTTCGGTTTAGATATATTGGGGGGAGTTCCTGTGATAAAATATACCTAACATAAAATTTACTGTTTTAATCATTTTTAAGTATATAATTCTGCAGCATTAAGTCCATTCAGAATGTTGTACAACCCTCATCACTGTCCATTCCCAGACATTTTCATCATCCAAAACAGAAACTCCATACCCATTAAACAATAGTTCCCCATTCTCACCACCCTTAGGGCCCTGGTAAACTCTCATCTACTTTCTATCTCTATACATTTGATTATTCGAGGATCACAAAGGAGTGGAATCATATAGTATTTGTCTTTTCATGACTAGCTTATTTTATTTAGCATAATGTCTTCAAGGATCATTCATGTTACAGCACTATCAGAATTTCATTTATTTTAAAAACCAAGTAATATTCCATGTCAAGGATCTCCCGTTCATCTGTTGCTAAACACTTGGGCTGTTTCCACCATCTGACTATTATGAATACTACTACTATGAACACGGTTGTACAAGTATCTGTTTGACTCCTTGCTTCCAATTCTTATATAGCAGGAGTGGAATTGGGTCACAGGAGTGGAATTGGGTCATAGGGAATCCTATGTTCACTTTTATAGGAACCTCCAAAGTGCTTTTCACAGAGGTTGTGCAATTTTACATTCTCACCAGCAATGTATGAGGGTTCCAGTTTCTCCACATCCTTACCAATACTTGTTATTTTCCTTCTTTATTTTAAATAGTAGCCATCCTAATAGGTGTAAAATGGTTGGGTGGGTGTGTGTGTGTGTGTGTGTGTGTATATATATATATATATACATACACACATTTTTTTAAGATGAAGTCTCCTTCTGCCACCCAGGCTGGAGGGCAGTGGTGTGATCTTGGCTCACTGCAAGCTCCATCTCCCGGGTTCATGACATTCTCCTGCCTTAACCTCCTGGGTAGCTGGGACTACAGGCGCCCATCACCACACCCAGCTAATTTTTGTATTTTTAGTACAGACGGGGTTTCACCATGTTGGTCAGGCTGGTCTCGAACTCCTAACCTCTTGATCCACCCACCTCGGCCTTTCAAAGTGCTGGGATTACAGTTGTGAGCCACCTTGCCCAGCCTATTAAATAGTTTTAATTGTTACCATATTTCATCCAGCATCTCTATGTATCATTGAGGAAAGCGACTTTGGATCACCCAAGCCAGAGTCTGCATTTAGCTTTTGAGTTAAAATAACACAAACAACTTCACATGAAGACCTCTACTATAAGTTAAGGGATTAATTACCTCTCACTCCCCTCAGGGACTCCAAATGGCCATTTTAGGGTCAACAGGGGATGGGTCAAAGCACATGAATAATGCCAGAAGTTAGTTGCAATCAATTTACTTGTACCTTGAATAAGTAAATTCAAGAATAGAATTTTATAGTGTGATATATCAGTCATGATATTAACCAAATGGCACACTTATAACAATTTGCAGAAGCTTATTTAGAAAGGGTCTGTTTACCAAGGCCTAGGTGGGGAGGGCAGGGAACGGCAGAAGATAGTACAGTGACCTGGTGTTAACAACCCGAGCGCTATCACCATACCTGGGCCAAAGAGATGGATGGAGAGAGCAGTGACATACACCTAGAAAATAGTTGTGCTTAGAATATCACCTTGAAATGAGCAACGACTTTTGACCAAGGGACACAGCCAGCCTGAAGTGACCTCACAGGGAGGGTGCCAGCGGTTTTTAAAAACTACTCTAACTTCATCCTCCTGCCTCCCTCCAGTGTCCTGCTGGGATCTCCATTGGTTGGACCCAAGTGGAAGTCAGAGGGCAAGGAAGAACTTGATGTTGAACCTGCAGGTCAGCTGTCCAGGGCTGAGAGCGTGGCTAAGAGGAGGACCGGTCTAGACGAACAGAAGGAAAATATGCATTCATATATTTATCTTCTTGAAGTAGATGAAGCTCCCAGTGGATATTTGAAAGTGTCTGCTTTCTATAAAACTGTAATCACGGAAATTAAAAACAAATTGTCACATCTGAATTCTGCATCTCTGAGCACACATGAACCCAGCTCATATCCCATCACTTTATAAGGACACAGGAAATGCTGTGCTTTCTTGGACTAAGTCTCCACGGATCTCAGAAAGCTTCTTTGAGAGGGGATCAGGAGACATTTAGACATTTTGTTGGACGACATAGTCATTCTCCATAAAATTACTCCCAAAGTTTAGAGCTAGGCTCTCCAGTCATCCATAGCATTGATAGACTCTCTCTTCAACTTTTGTCTCTTGAGTCATGTAATGTAATCAATCGGTTTTCTTGAATAAATTAATAGAAAGACCATTTTTTTAATTCCTAAAAAATCCTTCTCTCTCCCAATGGACAATTCCTTTTACCCCCAAATTCCCAATGTGGCCATGCAAGAAGAGATGCCCAAGGGACCCCATGTTACCTCATAAGAAAGTTTTTGTTATTGTTGTTATGGTGCATGACAGAAAGGAAATTCTGAACTAGTAAGGAGATGACGCATTTCCCAGGAAAGGGACAAAGTCTTGTACTTCTCTTAGATTTTCCATTTATCAATAAAGCAGTAACATTCTTCCCAAAATATTCATGTCTGGATAATTGGTACCAGTTGTCAATGTGGTTCCTAAGAACCTGACCCAGTACTCTCAGACACATTAAATTAATAACTAAAAGATGAGCAAGAATTTTTTTTATTTCCCAAAAATTTATTATAGTGATCTTCCATAAATTCTGATTTTGAGAGTCTGCAATTTGTTCAATTCCCTGAAGCCAGAATATTATGGTATAATGTTCTCATAAAAGGTGATCTTTGCTTTCAATTCTGCACATATTTAATGAACTTTTTGGAACTGTAAAATAAAAAGTCATCACGAATTGGTAGAAAAACTGTGCGAATGTACAAAATGGACTCAATTTCTCATCAGAAATCAGAGGAAGAAATGGCAAATAGCCAACTATATTGGACTAAGAAGCTGAAAAAAGATCTTCCCTAAAGTCTCCTGTTTAGAAGATTTCTACTCTGAAACATTTTTACATACAGGGCCCCAGCATGTTTCACATCAGTGCTTTAACTACAGTAAGGAAGACAAGATGCATTCCCTGTCCTCAAGGAGCTAACACTCCGGGTGGTGAGACAAAACCTGCAGGGATAAAGCACTAAACGAGAGGAAATGTCTGATGGCATGCAGATGAGTGTTGTAAACAACAAATGCCGCAGTCACTCAGCAGGGAGAGAGATCAGGTGCATTAGTTTGTTCTCATGCTGCTAATAAAGACATACCCGAGACTGGGTAATTTATAAAGGAAAGAAGCTTAGTGAATTCACTGTTCTACATGGCTGGGGAGTCCTCACAATCATGGAAGAAGATGAAGGAAGAGCAAGGGGACGTGTTACATGGTGGCAGGCAAAAGAGAAGGACAGCCAAGCAAAAGGGGTTTTCCCTTACAAAACCATCAACTCTCATGAGACTTATTCACTACCATGAAAACAGCATGGGAGAAACCACCCCCATGATTCCATTGTCTCCCACCGGGTCCCTCCCACAACACACGGGAATTATAGGAGCTACAATTCAAGATGAAATTTAGGTGGGGACACAGCCAAACCACATCACCAGCAGCCTAACAGGTAGAGCCAAGGTGAAAGCATGGAGTGTCAAAGAATTATTCATGATGCTTTTTTGCTCTGTTTATTTAAATAATAAATATTTGTGGGTACATAGTATACACAAGTAAACATGTATACAAGTGTATACTATGTATACATATAGTACTATATGGGTATATATAAAGACATACCTGGAATGGGTATATAGTACTATATGTATATACATTTATGGGGTACATGAGATGTTTTGATGAACGCATGCAGTGTAAAAAAGCGCATCATGGAGAACGGGGTGTCCATCCCCTCAAGCATTTATCCTTTGAATTACAAACAATCCAATTACATTCTTTAAATTATTTTAAAATACAATTTAGCTATTATTAAGTTATTATTGATCACAGTCACCCTATTGTGCTATCACACAGTACGTCTCATTCATTCTTTCTATTTTTTAACCTATTAACAATCCCCACCTCCTTCTCAACCCCTCACTACCTTTCCCATGCTCTGGTAACCATTCTTCTACCCTCTATGGCCATGAGTTCCATTGTTTTGATTTTTAGATCCCACAGGTAAGTGAGAATGTGCAATGTTTATCTTTCTGTGCCTGGTTTATTTTGAGATACTTTTTAAAGAAATGTAATGCAGACTTTATTCAGGACCATTGTGATGGGTATAAGGATCCCTGCAATGGGATTTTGTGGTGGGACAAATATTGAGCTCAACTCTGAATACAAGAAAAAGTGGGAATTTATAGCCCAGGAGAACAGTAGGGGTCGGGGGATGGAAATTACTAAAAGGAAGCATCACGGGGAAGGGAAGATTCTGGCTAAACTCACCCAGCATGATTCTTACTGCAGACAGACCAGGGCAATCACACACAACCTGAGGGATGGCAGTGGACAAAGAACCCAATCAGATATCAGGGTGCTCAGATATAGAGGATGGAGGATTCTTGCTAAACTAACATAGCAAAATTCTCGACAAAATTGGACACTGACCGCGGAATTCAGGAATTAGTGGTGGAAAGCGCTCAGAGGAGCCTGGGTAGAGTTTAATGAAGAAAACAGTCTTTGTCAGGAGTCAGGAAAGAACACAGCACTTCAGGAAGCTGATGAGGATACCAACTTTCTGAGAGCAAGAGATGCTGCAGGGGTGGGGGCAACGACACAGCCAGCCCAAGGACTGAGAGTTGATACTTCTGTCCACAGACTCTGGCTCATGGCAGGAATTATTTGAGTGGGGCAATAAGCAAACTACTATTTCTATACCTACAGCAGATGAAAGACTTCTATCCTAAACATATAATGAACTCCTATAGCTCAACCACAAAAAGAAAAACAATCCAACTTATTTTGATGGGCAAAAGACTAACTAACACATCACACCAAAAATACACACACACACGCGCACACACACACACACACAGAGCCAGTGGTCACATGAAAAACTGCTCAACATCATTAGGGAATTGCAAATATAACGGATAATGTTATGCCACTAGGCACCCACACCATGGCTAAAATGAATCAACTGACAATACCAAGTGTTGACGACTTTTGTGAAGCAACTGGATTTCTCACACATTGCTGATGGGAATGAAAAATAGAAAAATCGCTTTGGAAAAAAGTTTAGCTATTTCTTTTATAAAAGTTAAATATACATTGATTTTGCAACCCAGATATTCTACCCTTGGAAATTTTCTCCCAAAAAAGAAAGAGAACATGCCCAGAAAAATCTTGTACATGAATGTTTATTATTAGTCTTGTATATGAATGTTTATTACTTACTAATAATCCCCCAAAACTGGAACAACTCAAATTTCCATCAATAGGAGATTGGATAGTGGTGATATATCTGCCTAATAGAACACACAGTATAGAAAGGAACAAATCCCTGTACAATATAGAAGAATATCAAAGATATTATGCTTAGAAAAAGAAATCTAGAGTAGGCAGTTACTGATACTGTTCAACAGTTCGATGATTCTCATGGTTGGTCTCTTTCTTTTTTGTTTCACCACCCTTATCATCCTGACTTTCAGCCTCATGGCCACAAAAATACAGACCCACACATCATATCCATGCAAAAGGCAGGAGAAAGAGGGCAAGGGAAGTACCAGTTCCATCTACCTATTTCTTGTCAGGCTTGTACTTCAATATTTTTTGCCAGAACTAGGTCACATAGCAATCTCAATGAAAGCTGGAGTCAAGGATTTCAATCTTGATTTAGACCAATTTTGATTTCTTTTCTTAGGGCTGGGATATATTGCTGCCCAGAGCAAAATCAGAGTTTTTTTTGTTTTGTTTTGTTTCCGGCAAGACAGGAAGGATGGTTATCACATAGACAACTAACAGTGTCAACCACACAACTTAAAGTCTAAACAAGCCCTTGTAAATCCCTTGGGCCTGAACACACAGAAACAATGAGCATGAATGGCATAAGCCATGTTACAGGAACCCACAAGGAGTCAAGGTACTTTCTCTCAAGTAGAGACTAAGAACTTCACTTAACACCAAAGGAAGAAAACGAGCGGCATAGCCAAATAAGATGTGTTGAAATAGCTGCCGGGAAATGAGAAGCAAAGATTAAGATGCTGGAAGTCCCACTGCTAACGGCATTAAGAAAAAGTTAGGTCCAGGAACTTAGAGAAGAAAAATAAGGATTATCAGCTTTGGTTGCCATAACAAAATACCACAGATTGGGTGACTTAAACATCAGAAATGTATTTCTCACAGTTCTGGAGGCTGAGATGTCTAAGATCAAGGTGCTAGCCAATCTGGTTCTTAGTAAGAGTTCTCTTCCTCGCTTGCAGGTGACCACCCTCGCCGTGTCCTCACATGGCAGATAGAGCAAGCTCTGGGATCTCTTCCTCTTCTCATATGGACAATGGCCCATCACATTAGGGCCCCACTCCTGTGGAACCTTCACCACCTTCTCACAGGCCCTGCCTCTAAATATAGTCACAGTGGGGGTGAGGGCTTCAACATATGAATTTGGAAGGGTGGTAAATAACAAAGAGCAAGCAACTATTTGGGAGGCTATGTCTCATTTCCAGTGAACCCATGACCATGGACATCAGAACATCTCTCCAAATTAAACTTCTAAGTCTGTTGAGAGAAAAACCACAAAAGCAGCACCTGGGAGGAAAGAAACCCTAAATTGTTGTTCCCCACTAGAGTCAGCAGGTTTGGTCTGAGGCGTGGCCCTCATGTGTTTCAGACACTCAAGATGCACATCCCAGCATTAACCAGGCTGCTATGCACGACCACAGCCGAGCTCCCAATCCCTGCCTGCAGCAGATGTGTTGTTTACAAACAAAGTACACTGGCTGGCACATAGCAGCTGTGATTAAGTTAATGACTAAGTGCTGTTTTAAGATGGCAAATATCTGAAACCCACATATCTTGCATGCTATTATTTGGTTCTGTAAATGTTTAGACAGCTGGTAGAAGTTCGCCCTGACACTGGCATTAAAACGCATGTTCATAAAGTCGAGTGCACTGTGCATTCCTAACAACTAAGATTCTGTTTCCTCTCTTATGTATGAGAGATCCGCTGTTCTGAGGCAAAGCCATCCAGGATTCAACCCCCCGTGCCCCATGAGTCATTATTTATGTTCCGTACAACGAAAAGACGATAACAGTGTCCCCCTCATTATTGCTTCATAAGAAAGAACATGGACATATCTTAGCTGAAAAAGACTTAATAATCTTCCAGGCCTCAAACTCCCATTAGCAGCAGAATCCTGTTTTGAAATGAAATATTCCATAAATTCCCAGTAATTAAAAGAGATAAAAGGAGCAACGCTTGGCTAAAGCACAGATGTGGGTGATGTTCACAGCACTCCGGGGAGACCCTAAGTGCCTTTTCAATACCTTAGATCTCAAAAGAGCCTGGTTTAAAAACTCTTTATCTGGTCTGTTTCTGAGATTTCTAAAGCCTCTTTTGACACCTTATACATCTTGGGAAATAGAATCAGGCCCCTCCTGCCAATCTTCAGAACCAGGAGCCTAGTGGGAAAGACCATGCAAGGGAAATCAGGACTAAACATTTCCTATCATAGCTGGAACAAGTTGTGAACTCTGTGTACTAAGACAGTTGAAGGGAAAAACAGAACCTGTCATTCCCGGGGAGGATGTGAACATTAAAAATGAATAAAAACCAAATAGGTATCCATAGATTACCAGCTAGAATGGGGCAGGTGTGTTCCAGGTTTGAATCTAGTGAGGTACCCTGGCTGAATAGGGTCAAGGGTGAGAGGCCTGGGACCCTATTCCCTAGGTGCCACCCCCACCCACCAGGGGTAGAAGTCTCAGAAACATCCTCCCTGAAGGCCAAGGCTCCACAGAACACAGATTGAAATCTGCCATTCAATGCTATTGCCTGTAGTAATAATAATGGGTGTCATGAATTACCAGTAAAAAATATGCTTCTAAAAGGACCACCTACAGAGATTCAAATCCAGTTTGTTTTTAGCATTCTCCACTCACTCCTTCTGCCCCTTTGCCCACTCCCCAAATACAAAATATTCCCTCCTGCCAGCGAGAAAAGCTACAAGATCAACTCCTTGACACTCAGAGGTCTGGGGCTATTGTTGTTCCCCTCTCAAATGTCACTTCTAGAGAGGCAAGAGGAAAGAGAGAAAATCTTAAAAGAAGTAAAGTAAGGGTTTATGAAGAAATTGAAAATATCACAGAGTGTGAAAATTCACAATTCCCCTCAAATCACAATAGGGGAGAGAGTTCCTAACTTACGGGTAAAGTGGAGCTGAAGAAGCTGGTATAAAACAACCTCAAGGAGATCTCTATGCACCTAGAGTTTAATCAAAAGTTCAACAAAGATTTATCGAGCACCTACTAGATGCAAGCCACGCTGTTCACACTGGGGAGACAAAAGTTAAGGATGCTGGACCTTCCTTAAAGGAACTCGAAATCCAATGAAAGAAATCACAAAGGAACAAAAATTATTAAAGGAAATAAAAGGTAAAGATAAATTTCTAAAGAGGAACAGTAACTCATTCAGGGAGGGGACAGGTGAGATATGTCTTAAAACCTTTATTTATCATTCCAAGTTTAAGTTTAAGGAGACCAAGGAAGAAAGTCTATTCAAGGCCCGCACACATGTACAACTGGGAAGCTTTTGAAAGCATGAGTGGCATGCTGTAACCCATCTTCCCAGCAGAATGTGGAAGATGCGTGTAGGATTGTAAGAACGCACCTGGGTGCAAAAAGCCTGGTTGGAAAGTGAATTTAATAGTGCAGGCAACAGGGAATGGAAGTGTGAGCTAAGGCAGGAGCAGAGCAGTTGGCTTCAAGACACATTTAAGAGATGAGATAGAAATAATTTGATGACCAAGAGGGTATGAGTCGAAGAGAAACTAACAATATCTATGGATATCTCCTCCATCTTCCCATCACACCAAATTACTTTTTATTTCTATGTCACTGTCTTCATTTGCACACTGTCGCTCACTCAGTCCCCAAGTTAGAGACTTGGAGACATCCTTAATTCTTCTCTTTTCTTCATTCTGACATTCAATCTATCAGCACAACCTGTGAACCTACCTACTGCTGATTATTTCTTAAATAAGTTTACTCCCTCCAACCCACTTGACAATGGTGAGTTTTACTTGAGTCCTGTGCTTCTAGAGAACAGTGGTGATTAAGAGATTTCCTATTCTTTTGTGTTCTAGAAAATTACTTATTGCAAAGGATTCCCTTCCCCATATAACTGAAGACCCTCAGATACCCCCCATCTTTGTTTACTATGGCAAAGTCAGGCTCAGACCCTCCAATTCCAGTCTTTGCTTCATAAACCATTAGATGAACTGTGTGTCCCCACTGATCAATCAAAATAAGATGTCCATTAATCTTATTTGGCCAAACTTTAGTTAGGTTTCTTTCTTTCCTTCAGTCCCTAACGTTGACCCACCCTCAGCCTGAGGAGTGTGGCTCCAGCTTGAAGGCTCCTCCTGAGAACAGGCTGACCCCAGGATAAAGCATTCTCAGATTTAACGTCTGATGCTGCCACCTGCCCCAGTTCATCCCACTTCCCCCACATCCAGTTCTTTTCAGCCTTATTCACTCCTCCCTACAAAAGAAAAGCCTTTTTCCTGGGATCCACTTACATATCTCATGGTCAGAGCACTCTCTCTCTTTCAATAGTTTTCCTCACCCCCTACTGCAATCATCCTTTTCAATAAAGTCCCTCCTTACCTAACTTGGATTTGTTTTTGTTTGGTACACTGCACCACCCTTGGTCAAATCATCCTTATCTCTCTTCTGAGGTTCCACAGTGGGCTCCAAACTACTCTCGCCACTTTCCTTCTGACCAGCTTTCAATTCATTCTCCATACCTGCACACAAGACTATAAACACGACTCCTGCCTACCTCTCCAGCTTCATCTCTCACCACTCCTCCCTTTGCTCTGTCCATGCCAAGCTGCTTTCAACCCCTCAAACACACATTTTCTCTTGCCCTTGGGTCTTTGAATGTGCTGCTTCCCATACCGGACTACTCACAATGGCCAACTGGCTATGACTTATCTTTTAGATATGAGTTTTGAGGTCAACCTCCCAGAATTGACTAGGGTCCCTGGTGATATATTCCCATAACTCCCTTTAATATGTTTATACCACACTAGATTGCAAACTCTTTGAAGCAGGGATCATGTGTATCTTATTCCCTTGTCAATTCCATCTCAAACATAGAGCTTGTTAAGTATTTGTTAAAAAGATGGAGACAGAGAATGGGAGGATGGCTGGAGAATAAGAAAAACGTTATTTGGTGGGTTGGGTACAGTGGCTCATGCCTGTAATCCCAACAATTTATAAGGCTAAGGCAGGAGGACCGCTTGAGGCCAGGAGTTAAAGACCAGTCAAGGCAACATAGTGAGACCCTGTGTCTACAAAAAATTTAAAAATTACCCAGACATTGTGCCACATGCTGTAATCCCATCTATTTGGGAGGCTGAGGCAGGAGGATCCCTTGAGCCCACATGGGTTACAGTGAACCATGATCACACCACTGCACTCCAACCCAAGCAACAGAGACCCTGTCCTTGGGGGAAAAAAAAGAAAGAAAAAAATGAAAGAAAATAAAAGAAGATATACGCCAATTGGAGAGAAAGAAACTATTTTCCTGAGAGGAAATGGCTACAGAGATAGGAGGAAAACCAAGAAGCCAAGGCATGGAAGAGTTTCAGGAAGGAGGCGGTGTTCAACAGCATCCAGTGATGAGAGGCCAGGTGAGATGAGAATCGGAAGTAAATTTTGAATAAACTAAAAGATAATTAATGAACATGGTGAAAGGTGTTTCTGTGGAGTGTAATGGGATAGAAGCCAGGTGGAATTGGGTTGGGAACTGAATGGGTGATGAGGAGGCTTTCAAATAGAGCCTGATCTACCAAATAGTGCAGATGGCAAGAACAGCAGAGAGAGATAATATGTCTGGAAGAAAAAACTTCCCACCTACCTGCTGCCCAATCCCATGTACTACTGTCCTGGTATGGACATCCTCTGGATAGAGAGACTATGATTTGGAGTTAAACATGTCAGAGTGCTTATTTCAGACCTTTCTACCCATGGGAAAGAAGTCTGCACAGCTTTCAGGTGAAGCCTTTGTTGTGTGGCCCCGAGTTCAACAGCAGCCCATCACCAGAGCACTGCAAAGGCCAGAGTTGTCCAGGATCACTGAACATGCACCTTGCACTCTTCTTCCCCATCCCTCAGCCTAGGCTGATGACACTGGCTAAGCAAAAGGCAAGAAGCACCTGAGTTTTGTGTCAGTGCTTCTGACCCATGTATGCAGTTGACTGCTAGGAAACTGACAACAGGGACCCTCTTCCAACCAATAACAAGGCCAAGATATGAACCTAGACTTTTATTTTTGGTGAAATGGCTAAGTAGGTAGACTGAACAACTCTCCCACTGAAACCACTAAAATAAAGGTTAAGGCTTGCTAAACATCTCTTTAAATGAGTTGGCAAAAGGCAAAGAATCCACAACGATCAAAAATAAAATAAAAGCAGGAACCCTGAAGACAAGAAAATACCAAAGCTACCTCTTTCTTTGTGAAGGTTTCTACTGAACCCTGAATATATTGAATTTACACTCTGACGATGGCAAGATGAGACAGAGGAAGAGATGAAGCCTAGGACTCACCAAATATCAGGAGGCTAAAAGAAGAATCGCCGTGTGAGACATGGAAGAACTGTGCCCGATGGTAAAGACGGAAAGAAATAAACTTACCATCTAGAAGAAGACATCAAGGAAATATGTCTTTGGTGCTTGGTAAAAGAGGGAAGAAACTTCCCCCGAGAATGCATAATCAAAAAACAAGCTCTCATGGGCCTGTGATCTAATCCACAATAACTGAGAGTACAAAAACAAACTCAAACTTATTTTCAATTCATCCCAGGTTGACAGTATCTGCAAGAAATAAATGCGAAATTACTCTGAAAAAACACAATTTCAATCAAATTTTCAAATTAATTCCACAAATGACACTCCAAGGAAAAAGACCAGCCAGCTCGCAGTCAAAACTTAGAAAACACACATGAAAATAATATCATGAGTGAAGCAAAGACAAAAATAGCAGAATCAGATCAACAAAGACTTCAGAATTTTGAATTAACAGATGCAGAATGTAAAATAACTATTACGAGTGTTTTTAAAAAATTGTTGTTGAGATAAAATTCACATAACAAAATTCACCATTTTAACCATATTAAAGGGTTTAACCCTATTAAACATTTCAATGGTTTTTGGCATGTTTACAGTATTATGACCATCAGTGCTGTCTAATTCCAAAATATTTTCATCACCCCAAAAAGAAAACTCAGATATCCCAAAGCTCCCCTCCCATTTACTAACAACCACTAGTCTTTTTCTCTCAATGGATTTGCCTGTTTGAACATTTTATCTACATTGAATCAATATGTGATTTTTTTATTCCTAGCTTCTTTCACTGAACATAATGTTTTCAAGTTGTAATTTGCATCCATATTTCATTCCTCTTTATGGTTGAATGATGCTGTATTGTAGGGATATATACATTTTGTTTATCTCTTCATTGGTTGATGAATATTTGGGTTGTTTCCACTTTTTGGACATTATTAATAATGCTGCTATGAACATTTGTGTACAGATTTTTGTTGGAAGATGTTTTCAATTGTGGGGGGCATACACTTAGTAGTGGAAGTGTTGACTCATCTGGTAATTCTATGTTTAACTTTTTGAGGAGCCACCAAACTGTTTTCCATAGAGGTTGCACCATTTTATGTTCCCACCATCAACCTATGAAGGTTCCAGTTTCTCTGGATGCTCATTGATACTTGTTTTCTGGGTTTTAGTTTTGTTTATTATTTAGCCATCCTAGTTGGTGTGAGGTGGTGTCTCCCAGATGTTTTGATTTGCATTTCCCAGATGACTCACGATGCTAAGCATCTTTTCATGTGCTTGTTGGCCACCTGTATATCATCTTTGGAGACATGTTTATTGAAATTCTTTGCCCATATTTATTCATAAATTGGGTTGTCTTTTTGTTGTTGAGTTGTAAGAGTTTCTCTATATATTCTGGGGATTCCATTCCAATTTGACTGAACAGGAACAGCTCTGGTCTGCAGTTCTCAGCGTGATTGATGCAGAAGACAGTGATTTTGGCATTTCTAACTGAGGTACCTTCTTCATCTCATTGGGACTGGTTGGACAGTGAGTGCAGGCCATGGAGGGAGAGCCAAAGCAGAGCAGGGCATCGCCTCACCTGGGAAGCACAAGGGGTCATGGGATATCCCTTTCTAGCCAAGGGAAGCCATGACAGACTGTACCTGGAAAATCGGGACACTTTCACCCAAATATTGCATTTTTCCAGTGGTCTTAGCAAACAGCAAACCAGGAGATTATATCCCAAGCCAGGCTCAGCAGGTCTCACACCCATGGATCCTTGCTCGCTGCTAGCGTAGCAATCTGAGATCTACCTGTGAGGCAGCAGCCTGGCAGGGGGAGGGGCTTCCACCATTGCTGAGGCTTGAGTAGGTAAACAAAGCAGCCAGAGAAGCTCAAATTGGGCAGAGCCCACCGCAGCTCTGCAAGGCCTGCTGCCTCTGTAGACCCCACTTCTGGGGGCAAGGCATAACTGAACAAAAGGCAGCAGAAACTTCTGCAGACTTAAACGTCCCTGTCTAACAGCACTGAAGAGAGCAGTGGTTCTCCCAGCACAGTGTTTGAGCTCTGAGAATGAACAGACTGCCTCCTCAAGTTGGTCCCTGACCCCCATGTAGCTAACTAGGAGACACCTCCCAGTAGTGGCCAACTGACACCTCATACAGGTGGGTGCCCCTTTGGCATGAAGCTTCCAGAGGAAGGATCAGGCAGAAATATTTTCCGTTCTGTGATATTTGTTGTTCCACAGCCTCCACTGGTGATACCCAGGCAAACAGGGTCTGGAGTGAACCTCCAGCAAACTCCAACAGACCTGCAGCTGAGGGACCTGACTATTAGAAGGAAAACTAACAAACAGAAAAGAATAGCATCAAAACCAACAAAAAGGACATCCACACCAAAACCCCATCTGTAGGTCACCAGTATCAAAGACCAAAAGTAGATAAAACCACAAAGATGGGGAGAAACCAGAGCAGAAAAGCTGAAAATTCTAAAAACCAGAGTGCCTCTTCTCCTCCAAAGAATTGCAGCTCCTCACTAGCAACGGAACAAAGCTGGATGGAGAATGACTTTGACAAGCTGACAGAAGTAGGCTTCAGGAGGTCGGTAATAACAAACTTCTCCGAGCTAAAGGAGGATGTTTGAACCAATCGCAAGGAAGCTAAAAACCTTGATAAAGGATTAGACAAATGGCTAACTAGGATAAACAGTGTAGAGAAGACCTTAAACCGACCTGATGGAGCTGAAAGCCATGGCACAAGAACTACGTGACACATGCACAAGCTTCAATAGCTGATTCGATCAAGTGGAAGAAAGGATATCAGTGATTGAACATCAAATTAATGAAATAAAGTGAGAAGAGAAATTTAGAGAAAAAAGAGTAAAACGAAATGAATAAAGCCTCCAAGAAATATGGAACTATGTGAAAAAGACCAAATCTATGTTTGATTGGTGTACCTGAGAGTGAGAGGGAGAATGGAACCAGGTTGGAAAACATTGTTCAGGATATTATCCAGGAGAACTTCCCCAAGCTAGCAAGGCAGACCAACATTCAAATTCAGGAAATACAGAGAACACCACAAAGATTCTTCTCGAGAAGAGCAACCCCAAGACACATAATTGTCAGATTCACCAAGGTTGAAATGAAGGAAAAAATGTTAAGAGCAGTCAGAGAGAAAGGTCGGGTTACCCACAAAGGGAAGCCCATCAGACTAACAGCGGATCTCTCAGCAGAAACTCTACAAGTCAGGAGAGAATGGGGGCCAATATTCAACATTCTTAAAGAAAAGAATTTTCAACCCAGAATTTCATATCCAGCCAAACTAAGCTTTGTAAATAAAGGAGAAATAAAATCCTTTACAAATAAACAAATGCTGAGAGATTTTTGTCACCACCAGGCCTGCCTTTCAAGAGCTCCTGAAGGAAGCACTAAACATGGAAAAGAACAACCGGTACCAGCCACTGCAAAAAAAAAAATGCCAAACTGTGAAGACCATCGATGCTAGGAAGAAACTGCATCAGCTAACGGGCAAAATAACCAGCTAACATCATAATGACAGGATCAAATTCGCACATAACAATATTAACCTTAAATGTAAATGGGCAAAATGCTCCAATTAAAAGACACAGACTGGCAAACTGGATAAAGAGTCAACACCCATCAGTGTGCTGTATTCAGAAGACCTGTCTCACGTGCAGAGACACACATAGGCTCAAAATAAAGGGAGGGAGGAAGATCTACCAAACAAATGGAAAGCAAAAAAAAAAAAAAAAGCAGGGGTTGCAATCCAAGTCTCTGATAAAAAAGACTTTAAACCAACAAAGATAAAAAAAGACAAGGTGATTACATAATGGTAAAGTGATCAATTCAACAAGAAGAGCTAACTGTCCTAAATATATATGCACCAAATACAGGAGCGCCCAGATTCATAAAGCAACTCCTTAGAGACCTACACACAGACTTAGACTCCCACGCAATAATAATGGGAGAATTTAACACCCCACTGTCAATATTAGACAGATCAATGAGACAGAAGGTTAACAAGGATATCCAGGACTTGAACTCAGCTCCACACCAAGCAGACCTAATAATAGACATCTACAGAACTCTCCACCCCAAATCAACAGAATATACATTTGTCATAGCACCACATCACACTTATTATAAATTTTCCACATAGTTGGAAGTAAAACACTCCTCAGCAAATATAAAAGTACAGAAATCATAACAAACTGTCTCTCAGACAACAGTGCAATCAAATTAGAACTCAGCATTAAGAAACTCACTCAAAACCACTCAACTACATGGAAACTGAACAATGTGCTCCTGAATGACTACTTGGTAAATAATGAAATGAAGGCAGAAATAAAGATGTTCTTTGAAACTAAGGAGAACAAAGACACAACATACCAGAATCTCTGGGACACATTTAAAGCCGTGTGTAGGGGGAAATTTATAGCACTAAATGCCCCCCAAAAAAGCAGGAAAAATCTAAAATTGACACTCTGACATCACAATTAAAAGAACTAGAGAAGCAAGAGTAAACACATTCAAAAGCTAGCAGAAGGCAAGAAATAACTAAGATCAGAGCAGAACTGAAGGAGATAGAGACACAAAAAAAAAACCTTCAAAAAAATCAATGAATTCAGGAGCTGGTTTTTTGAAAAGATCAACAGAATTGATAGACCGCTAGCAAGACTAATAAAGAAGAAAAGAGAGAAGAATCAAATAGATGCAATAAAAAATTATAAAGGGGATATCACCACTGATCCCACAGAAATACAAAATACCATCAGAGAATACTATAAACACCTCTATGCAAATGAACTAGAAAATGTAGAAGAAAGGGATAAATTCCTGGACACATACACCCTCCCAAGACTAAACCAGAAAGAAGTTTAATCTCTAAATAGACCAATAACAGGTTCTGAATTTGAGGCAATAATTAATAGCCTACCAACCAAAAAAAGTCCAGGACCAGATGTATTCACAGCCGAATTCCACCAGAGGTACAAAGAGGAGCTGGTACCATTCCTTCTGAAACTATTCCAATCAACAGGAAAAGAGCAAATCCTCCCTAACTCATTTTATGAGGCTAGCATCATCCTGACACCAAAGCCTGGCAGAGACACAACGAAAAAAGAATTTTAGACCAATATCCCAGATGAACATTGATGCAAAAATCCTCAATAAAATACTGGCAAAATGAATCAAGCAGCACAGCAAAAAGCTTATCCACCATGATAAAGTGGGCTTCATCGCTGGGAAGCAAGACTGGTTCAACATACGCAAATCAATAAACATAATCCACCACATAAACAGAACCAACGACAAAAACCACATGATTATCTCAATAAATGCAGAAAAAACCTTCAACAAAATTCAACAGCGCTTCGTACTAAAAACTCTCAATCAACTAGGTATTGATGGAACGTATCTCAAAATAATAAGAGCTATTTATGACAAACCCACAGTCAATATCATACTGAATGGGCAAAAACTGGAAGCATTCCCTTTGAAAACTGGCACAAGACAAGGATACCCTCTCTCACCACTCCTATTCAACATAGTGTTAGAAGTTCTGGCCAGGGCAACTGCAATCAGGCAAGAGAAATAAAGGATATTCAATTAGGAAAAGAGGAAGTCAAATTGTTCCTGTTTGCAGATGACATGATTGTATATGTATAACTCCCCATCGTCTCAGCCCAAAATCTCATTAAGCTGATAAACAACTTCAGCAAAGTCTCAGGATACAAAAGCATTGTGCAAAAACCACAGGCATTCCCATACACCAATAACAGACAAACAGCTAAATCATGAGTGAACTCCCATTCAGAATTGCTTCAAAGAGAATAAAATACCTAGGAATCCAACTTACAAGGGATGTGAAGGACCTCTTCAAGGGGAACTACAAACCGCTGCTCAACTAGATAATAAAAAAGGACACAAACAAATGGAAGAACATTCCATGCTCATGGATAGGAAGAATCAATATTGTGAAAATGGCCATACTGCCCAAAGTAATTTATAAATTCAATGCTCTCCCCATCAAGCTACCAATGACTTTCTTCACAGAATTGGAAAAAACTACTTTAAAGTTCATGTGGAACCAAAAAAGAGCCCGCATTGCCAAGACGATCCTAAGCCAAAAGAACAAAGCTGGAGACATCAATCTACCTGACTTCAAACTATACTACAAGGCTACAGTAACCAAAACAGCATGGTACTGGTACCAAAACAGATATATAGACCAATGGAACAGAACAGAGGCCTCAGAAATAATACCACACATCTACCACCATCTGATCTTTGACAAACCTGACAAAAACAAGAAATGGGGAAAGGATTCCCTATTTAATAAATGGTGCTGGGAAAACTGGCTAGTCATATGTAGAAAGCTGAAACTGGATCCCTTCCTTACACCTTACACAAAAATTAATTCAAGATGGATTAAAGACTTAAATGTTAAACCTAAAACCATAAAGACCCTAGAAGAAAACCTAGGCAATACCATTCAGGACATAGACATGGGCAAGGACTTCATGACTAAATCACCAAAAGCAATGGCAACAAAAATCAAAATAGAAAAATGGGATCTAATTAAACTAAAGAGCTTCTGCACAGCAAAAGAAACTATCATCAGAGTGAAAAGACAACCTATAGAATGGGAGAAAATTTTTACAATCTACTCATCTGACTAATAACCACAATCTACAAAGAACTTAAACAAATTTACAAGAAAAAAAAACAACCCCATCAAAAAGTGGGCAAAGGATATAAACAGACATTTCACAAAAGAAGACATTTATGCAGCCAACAGACACATGAAAAAAATGTTCATCATCACTGGTCATCAGAGAAATGCAAATCAAAACCACAGTGAGATACCATCTCATGCCAGTTAGAATGGCAATCATTAAAAAGTCAGCAAACAACAGATGGTGGAGAGGATGTGGAGAAATAGGAATACTTTTACACTGTTGGTGAGAGTGTAAACTAGTTCAACCATTGCGGGAGACAGATTCCTGAAGGATCTACAACTAGAAATATCCTTTGACCCAGCAATCCCATTGCTGGATATATACCCAAAGGATTATAAATCATGCTCCTGTAAAGACACATGCACACATATGTTTATTGCAGCACTATTCACAATAGCAAAAACTTGAAACTAACCCAAATATCCATCAATGACAGACTGAATTAAGAAAATGTGGCACATGTACACCATGGAATACTACGTAGCCATAAAAAAGGATGAATTCATATCCTTTGCAGGTACATGGATGAAGCTGGAAACCATCATTCCAAGCAAAGTATCACAAGGACAGAAAACCAAACACCGTATGTTCTCACTTACAGGTGGGAACTGAACAATGAGAACACTTGGACACAGGGCGGGAAACATCACACACAGGGGCCTGTTTTGGGGTGGGGGGCAGGGGGAGGGATAGCACTAGGAGAAATACCTAATGTAAGTGACAAGTTAATGGGTGCAGCACACCAATATGGCACATGTATACCTATGTAACAAACCTGCACATTGTGCACATGTACCCTAGAACTTAAAGTACAATAAAAAAAAAAATTCTCTATATATTCTGGGTAGTAGGCTCTTATCAGCTATACTATTTGCAGATATTTTCTCTAAGTCTGCAAGTTGTCTTTTCACTTTCTTGATCGCATCGTTTGATAAATGAAAGTTTAAATTTTTGACAAAGTATAACATCTCTTTTTCTTTTGCTGCTTGTGCTTTTGGTGCCATATTTAAGAAACCATTGCCTAATCAAAGGTTGTAAAAATTTACACCTACATTTCTTCCTAAGAGTTTTATAGTTTTATCTATTACATTTCAGTCTTTGATTTATTTTGAGTTAATTTTTGTATATGGAGTGAGGTAGAAGTTCAATTTCATTCTTTTACATGTGGTTTTCCAGTTATCCCAGCATCATTTATTAAAGATACTATTCTTTCACCCACTGAATGTTCTTGGCACTCTCACCAAAAATCAACTGATTATAAATGTATGGGCTTATTTCTAAATTCTTGTCAGGCCTCTGAGCCCAAGCTAAGCCATCATATCCCCTGTGACCTGCATGTATACATCCAGATGGTCTGAAGCAACTGAAGAATCACAAAAGAAGTGAAAACGTCCTGTTCCTGCCTTAACTGATGACATTACCTTGTGAAATTCCTTCTCCTGGCTCATCCTGGATCAAATGCTCCCCTACTGAGCACCTTGTGACCCCCCACCCCCACCCCGCCACTGCCTGCCAAAGAACAATCCCCTTTGACTAATTTTCCTTTACCTACCCAAATCCTATACAACAGCCTCACCCCATCTCCCTTCGCTGACTCTCTTCGGACTCAGCCCGCCTGCACCCAGGTGAAATAAACAGCCTGGTTGCTCACACAAATCCTGTTTGGTGGTCTCTTCACATGGACAGGAGTGAAAATTCTTAATCCTATACCATTGATCTATATGTCTATCCTTGTACTAGTTTAACACTATTTTGATTACTATAGATTTGTAGTAAGTCTTGAAATCAGGATGTGTAAGTCCTCCAGTTTGTACTTTTTCAAGATTGTTTTGGCTATTCAATGGTCTGTTGTATTTCCAATGAATCAAAAATTCGTTTATTCATTTCTGCAAAAAAAAAAAAATTGGGATTTTGATAGAGATTGCATCGAATATGTAGATCAATTTGGAGAATATTGCATTTTAACAATATTAAGTCTTCTAATACATGAACACAGGTAGTCTTTGTTACTTTTGGTCTTCTTTAATTTCTTTCAACACTATTTTGTAGTTTTCAGTGTACAAACCTCGCACTTACTTGGTTATATTTATTCCTAAGTATTTTATTATTTGGTGCTTTTATAAGTGGAATTATTTTCTTAATTTCATTTTCAGATTGTTTATTACTAGTGTGTAGTGATACAACTGATTTAGAATCTGTTGACAAAAAGAATCAAACTGTAAAATATTTTAAGAGATTTATTCTGGCCCAAATACGAGTGACATACAGAGATTTTAAATATTTTAAGAGACTGATTCTGACCCAAATATGAGTGACACAGCCCTCAGGAAGTCCTGAGAACATGTACCCAATGTGCTTGGGGTACAGCTTAGTTTTATATATTTTAGGGAGGCATCAATCAAATACATTTAAGAAATACATTGGTTTGGTTCAGAAAGGCAGGACAACTCAAAGGAGGGTGGGAGGGGGGTGGGAGGTCGCTTCCAGGATACAGGTAAATGTAAATCTTTTCTGGTTGACAATTGGTCTGAAGACCTGGGATCTATAGAAAGGAAATGTTCAGGGTAAGATAAAAGGTTGTGGAGACCACAGTTCTTTTGAAGTCTTACAGTGGCTGCTCTTAGAGACAATCGATGACAAATGTTTCCTATTCAGATCTTTAAAAGGTGCAAGACTTTTAGTTAATCTATTCAGGATTGGGAGAGCCTGGAAAAAAACAATCTAGCTATGTTAGTAGAGATCCTTTACAGATGCAGATTTCCCCCCATAAAGGATAGCTTTGCAGGGGCATTTCAGGATATGGCAAAGAAACGTGTTTTGAGGTATTTTTATTTTCTTCCTTGTTATGCCAGAGTCAGAGTCAGATTGGAAAGTAAGTCATAATATACAAGATTTAAAAAAAAAAAATTCTGATGAGAACTTATGGTTTGTAGGGCATGACTCCCCAGACCCCTTAGAAATTTGGGCAAGATAAAAAAAAATCAGAGCTTAGTCCTCAAAACAAAAAACTAAAAGTTTAACTAAACCAGAGACTTCCAGTTTCAGCTCTCACATGTGAAGATCTTAGAAGCTGTCACCCCCATCCTTACAGCGAGAAGCTGGGCAAACTGGAAACCAATATTGCTTTCTGGCCTAACAGAACTGAGCTCATTGGCCAAATCAACATCCCCAAATTAGGAGAGATAGGTACATCCAGGGATAAACAACAGAGATCTTCTGAGCTGGAGAAGAAGCAACTAGAGCCATGACTTGGTAGGAATACTTACTTAAATGGCAATTGTGACAAACTTCTGGAGGTTCGGTGTGAACTAGCACAAAAGTGAGAAACTCCTGGATACCCTGCAGCTCTAGGAGGACCTGCAGGCAAGTGTGGGCTTTACCTCCAAGAACCCTACAAGGCTCTTCTTACAGTGAGGACCCAACAAAGATCTTTTCAAGGCTCTGTCAAGGGGAGGGGAAGAGTAATCACTGTGAAATATGCCCAGAGCCTTCTCCATAACAAATTGAGATAGCCAGGTAAAAAGGGCTCCCTGTAGACCTTCCCACTGGCCTGTGCACTGGGAGGAGTGCACATGAGGGTAGAGCCTTGGGAAGTCCATGTCGTTATTTGCAGAGGGGAGGAGACTGGCCTCTCCTGGTCTGGGTGGTAACATGGAATTCAATCTGAGAGGCGAGAAAATGGTTAGCAGGATTCTCACTTTGCTGAGAGTCCCTGTTTCCCTCTTTTCTTTCCTTTTCACCCAATAAATTCCATTTTTCTCACCTTTCAAAGTATCTGCAAGCCTAATCTTTCATGGCCGTATGACAAGAACCTGACTTTTGGCTGAACTAAGGAGAAAGTCCTACAACAAAATGCTTACCCTCCAGGTGAAAGGACTTGGCCAGAGCACAATTCTGATATCTTATCCCTGATGGGGGAGGGAGATACTCCCCACAAGTGCACTCTAGCCTTCCTGTCTCACCTAATGAGGGTTAAGGCAGAAAGCAGTCAACGAGGGTTAAGGCAGAAAGCAGTCAACAAGGGTCAAGGCTTCAGAGAAATTGTTCAGGGTGCTGCAGCCACGAGATGGAATAGGGGGAAGGGGAAGAGGGCAAAAAGCTACACCATGTGAGGAATACTTATGAAAGCCGCAGCTCCAAGACAAAGGTCCATCAAAACACTGATGAGTAATTGGAAAATTATAAAACAATCTCCCTCTCCCACCTTCTACCACCACACCAACAAGGCTCCAGTATAATAACAGTGGATTATAACCAAAAGAGACACAGACTGTCTTTGAGGAGAAGCACATAGGTAAACCCAAAGTCAAGAGGAGAGACACAACAAGGACTCGGAGGTACTAAACGTCTATGGTGCACACAGCCGCAGCAGACATTAAGCACAGCCCAACAGCAAGTTCAACATATTAATCCTCAAACAAATATCTTATTTACCTCCATTTCTACCCAATACAATACATATGGCTTTCAACAACATATTGCAAGGCATGCCAGATGGCAGGTGAAACAGTCTCCAGAGAGAACGCAGTTATGAGAAACATACTCAGATTTTATTCAGACCTTGGAATGATTAGGGAATTTTTAAAAATGATTATTAGTATGTTAATGGTTGAAATTTAAAAAGTAGATCACTTGGAAGAGATGGGGAGGTAAGCAGAGAGATGGAAACTCTAAGGAAGGAGGCTACAAATCGAAAACCCAGTCACAGAAAGGAAGAATGCCTCCAGTGAGCTCACTGGTAGATTGACAAGGCCAAGGTAAGATTCGGTGAACTTGAAGACAGGTCAACATAAACTTCCTAAACTGAAATGTAAAGACAAAAAGAAAAAAAACAGAGCAGAACATTCAAAACTGTGTGACCATATCAAAAGGAAATGATATATAGATAGGTACAGAGATACATAGATAGATCTGCAATATATACATAATTGGAATGCCAGGACAAGCAAGAGAAAACAAAGCAAAAGAAATATTTGAAGTAAAAATGGCTGAGAACTTTCCAAAATTCATGAGACCCAAAACATGGATTCAGGAAGCTCCAAGAACACCAAACAGAATAAAATACAAAAAACAAACAAACAAAAAAACCTAGCAATGCCTATGCCTAGGCTTATATTCAAACTGCAGAAAGCCAAAACAAATAATACTGAAAGAAGGCAGAAGAAAAAAAGTTACCTACAGATAAACAAGGACAAGAATTACATACAAGCAAGAAAAGAGTAGAATGAAATATTTAAAGTGTTTAGAAAAAGAAAACACTAACCTAGAATGCTCTATACAATGAAATTAACCTATAAAAGTGAAGAAATGCATTAACAGTGGAAATTTAAAATAGTATAGCACCTGTGGAAAATGGTTTGGCAGTTTCCCAAAGAGTTAAACATAGAATTACCATATATTCCCAGCAGTTCTACTTTTAGGTATATACCCAAAGGAATTGAAAGCAAGGTCTCAAAAAATACTTGTATACAGTGATTATAGTAGCATTATTCACAATAGCCGAAAGGTAGAAATAACCCAAGTGGCCATCAGGAGATGAAAGGATAAACAAAATGTAATCTGTCCATACAACAAAATATTATTCAGTCTTAAAAGGGAATAAAATCCTGATGCATATTACAACATGGATGAAACTTGAAAACATTGAGCTCAGTGGAATAAGCCAGACACAAAAGGACACATAACATGAATGATGCTACTACACACCTACTATCATAGTTAATATCCAGAAAACTGACAATGATAATTGCTGCCAAGAATTCAAAGCAGCAGGAACTGTCATTCATTGGTGTTGTGAATACAAAATGATATAACCACTTCAGAAGACAATTTCATCAAATGCATAGTATTTCACAGTACAAAGAAGGAACCTTAAGTTATGCAAATTTAAAAAATATTATTTAGAAGGTCAAGGTATCTCAGGGTGGAATGGAGACAGAAGAATCTAACTGCATTACAAATGTATGAGAAAACCTCACAGAAAGAGGTTGTGGGAAGGGGGAGTGGATGACCTAAATAACTTTGGAAGTGAGTGTAGAATACAAGACTGAAGACAAAAGAAACTGTATATAAGCATGGTACTCTCCTAGATCAAGTTTTTCCACAAGTTACAGGTTAACAATTCTGAAACCATGATATATGTATAATGGAATTAGATAAGTGGATGCCTGACGGTGGGAAACAGCTTTCTTTCTGTTGGAGTGGGAGATTACAGATAAGCAAAAGAAGGTGGCTAGAATGATCCATGTAGTGATCCATGTAGTAATCCATGTGAACTCATGTTTAGCTTAATATACATACAGATGGATACATATAGAAATATTTATAGATATGTGTATACTATATACATGAGTTAGCATACCCACATATATTTTCTTGCTCTGTCAGTTCAGAGGGCCTAGAAGCATTAACATCCCAGTAGCAATGAGCACATCTAGTTCCCAGGTCTTGGTTTCTAATTCCATTCTCCAACAAAAGGAGCCATGGTCCCTTAGAGAAATAACTGATTCTAGGGCTGGGGCAGGACAATAAACAGGAGGAGCCTGGAACATCTCATGATGCCAGAAGGTAAGAAAGGGCTCAAGAAACCAAAATGATGTTGAGGGGGCGGAGGCATGTCAAAGGGACATCAGAGCCAGCCTGAAAGAACTATCAATAGCTATAGCTGGAACAATGTAAGTAACAAAATAATGTAGTATTAGATTCTAAAACCAAAGTATCAAATAAATCTCCACGAGTCCAGACTTATATAGATGGGGTGAAAGAGACAAATCTTCCATAGAGATTAATTTCAAATAATTTATGTCTATATCCTCCTTTCTAGGAGGTGGAGTATAACTCCTCACTCTGGCACAATATGGAAAGTAAGAAAAAGAGTAACTTTATAGCAGAGAAATCTAATAAATACTACCTAAGCCAAGTGATCAAGATTAACATCAATAGTGGTAATATATGCTGATAAAATGCACTAATATGCAATTTATCTCTGTGGTCTTCCTTCCAAAATCCCAGTTTAATCATAAGAAAAACATCAAACAAATTCCCATTGAAGAATATTTTATAAAACATCTAACCAAAATTCCTGAAACCTGTCAAGGTCTTAAAACACAAGGAAAGTATAAGAAGCTGTCAGTCCAGAGGAGCCTACAAAGACATGACAGCTGAATGTAATGTTGTATTCTAGATGAAATCCGTGAACAGAAAAAGGCCATTAAAGGTAAACTAAAGAAATATGAATGATGTGTGAACTTTAGTTAATAATAATGTATTGATAGTGGCTCACTAATTGTTACAAATGTACCATAGTAATGTAAGATGTTAATAACAGAAGACAATATGTTGTGTATATGGGAATTCTCTGTACTCTCTGTAACTGTTTTATGAATCTAAAACTATTTTTAAATTTGTTAAAATTGAAATAAATAACAAAATGACTTGGGATATATTTAGAATATAAAGAACATACTTTAGGCAGAGAAAAAATAACACTAGATTAAATATCTGAGATGGAAGAAATAATCATGAAGAAAATATAGATAAATATAATACAAACAAACATCAATTGTATTCAATAAAATATCTAATATATGAGAATAGAACATAGAAGTATAGATGGTCATAACATAGGACTTAAAAGAGTTTAAAAGAAGTTAAAGTATTCTAACATCTTGAATTATTATAGAATACAGTGAGCATGTGATAAACTTTAGACTTTGATAAGTTGAGTAAGCACATTAAAAAAAGTTACTGTGAACACTAAGAGACATAGAGCATCATAATCCTATCAGTTCTTCAACATTTATCCAGAATCTGACCATTTGTCTTCACCTCTCTGCCACCTACTCAGGTCCAAGGCACTGGATTCTCTCACCTGGGTGAGTGCTGCAAACTCCTAACTGGTCTCCCTGCTTTTACTCTACCCTTCTTGAGTCTACTGTCAACACAGAAACTCGAGTGGCCCTGTGGGAACATAAGCTAGATCTTGGTGTTTCTCTGCTCCAAGTCCTACAATGACTTCACTTTTCATTCAAAGTAGAAGCCAAAATTATCACAATGATTTGCAAGATCCTGCATTAACTGGCTCCTAGTTACTGCAATAACCTTGTGTCCTACCACGTTTTCTCACCTCCCCTCCATTCCACACCCTCAGGCCTCTAATGTCTAACATTCAAGACCCACTCTCACCTCAGTCTTCACACTTCTGTCTGCCCAGAATGCTCTTCTCCATGGCGTCTGTATGAGTCATTCCTTGGTTTACTTATATATGAAACATTCCCTAACTACCCTATTTAAAATGAAACCCCTTCACCAGAATTCACTATCCTTCTTCCTTGGTTAATTTTTCTTTGTCACCAATAAACTTACCACATAGTTTAGAGAAACTTTGTTCTCTAAGATCATAGACTATCAAAAACTTTGCTGTTTGAAATTAAATCAATATGAGACATTCTTCTCTTGACTGAGGATCTAAGTGACTTTGACACAGAGCAGTATTCTTGATTCACAACTCAGCTATAGAGCACCAGATAAAGGATTTCTGGACTCAGTCTTCCATATCTGTCTTAACTTTGTAGATTCCAAGGAAACAGGACCTTGGGTTACCTGATGCTGCTTTGAGCCTAAACTCCATCCTTCCCCCAAATCCTATAATACTTCTATCTTTTCCTTTGCTTGGTGAGACATCTTATGATTCTCAGTGTGTGGTTTTCCTCATTGCAATGGGCCAGTGAATCTGATTTTGTCAGACTAGAGCTCACACAGAGAAAATTCTAAAGTGCTGGTCCACAGGTGTTCATTTTATTGTTATTCTTTATACATAGATATTTTATTGCACTCTGACATTGAGGTATATTGGTTATATCAGTAAACTATGCTATCTTTCATTACTAAGAGAAGTCAAAATTAAAATGAGCATCTCTCTAAATTAGGTTTTCAATTACATTATGACATATCAAGATTTCCTAATGATTTCCTATTTCATTCTTAATTCATGGAATATCTGACACTCCCAAAGAGCAGTGCCTTCTTCTTTTGCTGACATAATCTGACTGCGAGTGGCCAAATCACACTGTTTGGTTCAGCTGCGAGGATGACAACATCCTCAAGTGGGTATTTTCTCTCCTCCTGAAGCAGGTGTTGAGGCTGTGGGAACTTGGCCCCATCACCTCATTCCTTCCATCATATCCTTGCCAGATGTTTCTACCAGATTGATAAGGCTTCTCCCATCCCTCTTTTTGTCTCATATTTCTTTAGTAGTCATTACACCAACCTGTCTACTTTCTGGAAAAAAAATTCCTATCATTAAGAGCCCAGACATTGTGTACTTATTACACACAATGGTGTCTCAAAGACAAATTAGGCACATTAAGTGTTTTTCCTGTGACTAGTTTATTGAGCCTCTGTGAGCACTAGTGACAACATAACAGGGCCATCTTTTAAATGAATCACTGAATTGCTGAACATCTGTTGAGTTTAGTCAGAATTAATCATTTGATGTCCTAGTATATGTCCTATATTTGTAATCTTTCTTCATGTTTTCCTCAGAACTTTTTGACATGTTTCAATATGTAAATTTCAAAGGTTTTTTCTCCCATGAAATAAAAAGCTGTTTCCTTCCAAGAAGAATTATAAATTTGACTAAGTATTTTTACCATTTTGATTCTTTGTGAAAATTTTCCATAATTTCCTGCTCTCTAACTGGAGTTATTTAGAAACCCTATTAAAAATCCTATTTAGAAAGTGATATTATATATCTTTGTTCTTTTCAGTAGTAATTATTAGTATGGCAATAATAATAATGATGTGTAAATACACTTGCTGTGAATTTCCTACGTGCCAGCTAGCTTGCCTACCTTCATTGTCTCATTTAATCTTTAAAAAATCCTGCAGATTTAGTATCCTCATCCACATCTGAGGGTAAGGAAATGGTAGCTAAGAGAGGCTGAGTGACTTGCTAAGGGCACAAAGCTGAGTCAGTATTTGGACCAAAGTCTGTCTGATCCAAAGTTTACCTACATTCCAACATACTCAGCCTCCTGCACTGATGGTGCAGTTAATTAAGAGGGTAATTAACTGATAGCTAAGCCTCAGCCTCCCTATGTAGAAACAAGACTCCATTTTAATTTTTTATTTTTACTGTCATTAGGACATTCCCAAACATGCACATGATAGGACTTCTGAATTATGAGTTAGAAAGGCAAGGAAACCAGGACCGAGCTGACGGAGAGTGAACAACCACCCTGGTACTAGGAAGACAACTCTTTCCAGTGTTCAGTATCTAGTATAGAGGATGAAGGGGGAAGATAAACAGGCTTCAGTCAAGGAAACCCAAAAGGATAACTGTGATGGCTAATTTTATGTACACCTGGCTGGGCCTGGCTGCCCAAAGATGTGGTCGAATATTATTCTGGATGTTTCTGTGAGAGTGATTTTGGTGGAGATTAACATTTAAATCAGTGAACTAAGCAAAGCAGATTGCCCTCCATAATGTAAGTAGGCCTCATCCTGAAGGCTTAAAAAGAGCAAAAAGCTGACCTACCCCAAGTAAAAGAGAATTCTCCTGCCTAATGGCCTTCAGACTTGAAATATTAGCTCTTCCTGGGTCTTCAGACTGGCAGCCCACTGGACAAGCTTTGGACTTGCCGGCCTCCAGAATCACATGAGCCAACTCATCATAAATCTCTCTCTCTCTCTCTCTCTCTCTCTCTCTCTCTCTCTCTCTCTCTTTCTTTCTTTCTCTCTCTCTTATTGGTTCTGTTTTCCTGGAGAATCTTAACAAAAACAGCCACTTTGGGTTTAGTTAGCATCTCCAGGACAGCAGCACACAATGCTTCAAGTCAGATGGCAGCACAGGGGCTCTAGGACCTCACAGCAGCTGGAGGGCATGGGAAGTAAAAAGCAGCCCTGTAGGGGCACCAATAAGAAGCTCAGGAATTAACAGGGTAAGTGAAGGATCCTGGTGTTGTGACTGGATCTGGCCAGCAAGAAGCTCTCAACGGGCTCTGACACCAGCTGGTGCACTGAGGCTGCTGCTCACTTCCTCTGGTCAGAACTGGTTCAGGAAGTAGGCAGGACTAAAGCCACAGGTGAAAGACACACACGACTTGAGCCTGGAAGGGGAGGAAGGCCAGCAACTGACCTTCGGTGGGGATGGATGGGGCAAGTCTTTTGTTGTTTAACATCTTGGAGGAGAAAAGTTTTTGAAACCTAGTGCATCAAGAAAACACCTCAGACCTCAAAAGGCAATGCGCTAGGATTTGAGAAGACTTTCACCTCCTCTCTCCCAAGCATAGGAAGTAATGAAGACCTCTTCCAACCCAGTCCCAAGCCCCTGCAGTCTGCAGAGCTGGTTTCAGGAGACTATTACATCAATTCCAAAACAAGCAATCACTTTCAGAATTATTTTTCATCCACAGAAATGTCCATGAAGTGAAAGTTTCCATCAACTCCCACAATCTTTCCCAACTCCACCTGCCACCCTCCAAACACTTCAGATCTATTAATGAAAATATTTTTTCTAATTTTGATGCGATATAAATTCTAAGTCTGGGAACAAAAATACAAATATTATCATGTTGTAAATATTAATACTTCAAAAGACCATCTGGAGGATGCTCCCTTGAATGCTCTGAAAATCACAACTACTGATAACTGCATTGTGCATAATTACCACATTTTATGAATAATCTTTTATTTATGTGTCATATCATGGGGGTCAGTTTAATTATTGTTTCCTCTTAACAGAAAAGAAAAACTGTCTCCAGAGGTATTTACTGACTTGCCCAAGTTTCATGCAACTAGGAAGGTCAAGGCTAGTGTATAAGTCCCAGTTCTCTGACTCTACAGCTTATACTATGTCCCTTCCCACCACACTACACTACCTCTACACTTCAAGAATCTCTCTTCCAAAGAAATAGAGGTCAGGTTACCATGTCCACTGCAAGCCCACTCTTCAAGATGTGGCTCTTTGCTTGGCATTGAGCCACCACCGCCCCCCCCCAACTTTGGTACAACTGAACAACTTGTTTTTGAAGGTCCTTCAAGAAAAGACTAATAAGCCCTATGGCTTAGTTAAGACCTAAACATGATGTGTGAGCTATCAAAATTACTGTTCAGCCTCAAAAAGAAGCATACTTTATTTCAATGGTGGCACATTCATTCATAGATCACACTCCTCTGGTCTGGTGTGTCATTCCTTTTTAATTTCCATGTAAATCGCAATGTCACAAACCACAAAAACTGTGAAATTCTGAGCCTGCCATGGAAATATGACTCCTAAAGTATGTCAAGGGAAACTGGCCAAATCCAGCAGGACTTCTTCCAGGGGAAGCTTTGCTCTTTTCAGCCCACTGTTTTCACCTCCATATCTGCAATGAACACAACGTTGCGGGGTAATGGTTACTTTTACTTGTGTTCATTAAAGATGCAACATTTATCTATCTGCATAATTTGGGTGTAAAAGAAATTACTCTATTCAAGATTCTCTCTTCAAGAGTTTCTTTCCATTACATGTGACAAACTGCAAAATTTGTCATTTTTTCCTCAACGACACCATAAAATCTATTGTCTTTTTTCATGGTTTCCATCTTTCCTTCCTACTTTATAAATAAGACAGACTTTTTAAAGGAATATTAACAATTATATCAGTAGCCTAATGCATAATTTAATGCCTTTGGATAAGGAAAATGGCTAAGATAGGGACATGAAAATATTTCCCTTCCCATTAAGGTGCTTTGGCCCAGGGTGAGACAAAGAGATCACTGATTTATAAAATATACAGTCAGATTCAACCTGAGAGGTCCCAGGAAATTTTAGGACCTACTCGCCAATGAAAATCAAATGGTTCAAAGACCTACCCTTGATGGCAGCTGAAAGTAATTTGTCTCAATGCACATTCAAGACTGTAACTACCCATATTTCAGTTATGAAGGATTATGTACAGGATGCTTCTGCCTTATCTAGGGTAGTTCTGGCACCAGACATGGACCTTAACCTGAAAAGCAACCCCACAGCTTTCAATGATTGATTGTCAAAAGGTATTGATTACAAGATAAGGACTTAGGTCACTTCTATGAGTGCTCAGGGTAAATTGTCATTTCTGCCATAAGGTAATTTGAGAGATCAGGTTACAAAAAGACCTGCTTCCCTCTTGAGTGCCCTCCCTTGCTCTCATTTGCTTATTCTGAGGGAAACCAGCTGCCATATGGAGAGGTCCATGTGGCAAGAAATTAAGGGAGTTCTTCAGCCAACAGCAAGCAAGAAACAGGCCTCCATTCACCAGCTAAAAGAAACTGAATCTACCAACAATCCCATGAATGACCTTGGAAGCAAGTTCAACCTTCAGTCAAGCCCTCAGATGAGAATACACTCCCAGTTGACACCCAGATTGCTGCTCTTGGGGAGAAGCAGAGACACCCAGCTAAGCTTCATCCAAATTCCTGACCCACAGATATTGTGATATAATAAATGTTTGTTATTTTAAAGCACTAAATCTTAGGTTAACTTTTTAATGCAACAATAGATCACTGATACACACACTCTTATCTTGTCCCATATCAGACACAGGCATCTCACATACCAGCCCTGACCTAATTCCAGCTCTCAGGCTAGAATAGGGGCTAGTAAACCTTGACAAGCAGTCCCAGTACTACACGGTCCTTCGCAAAGACTGAAGATGGTCCAGGCACAGTGGTTCACACCTGTAATCCCAGCATTTTGGGAGGCCAAGGCAGGTGGATCACCTGAGCCCAAGAGTTCAAGACCAGCCTGGGAAACATGGTGCAACCTCATCTACACACACACACACACACACACCACATACACAAATGTACACACAGAAGACTACTGACTGCATCTCACATCCTATCCCCATTTCTTGTAGACTCAAGCCTCCAGGGCCAGTGGAACCTTGTAGCAAGTATCTGAACCTCCTAGGGTTCTCTTCATCCCTACGTTACTTTTATAAAGAATCAGATCTTAGAACCACTTTCTCTGTTCTTCTTAGCATTTCTAAGGCAGATGGATAGGATTCATCTTGCAAGATGAATCCACAGAGTTTCAGAGTCAATTCCCAGAAGCTTTTTTTAATGTATTTTCATGAAGTTGAGAACCTTGTACATTTCTAAGATACTGTGGTAAATATAAAACCAAGTAAAAATACCATTGTTTCCATGCAGGAATTCATGCTCTTTAAAAAATAAATAAACCCAAAGTCATATATGACAGGGAGCAAAGCATGAACTGCAAAGACAGTCCCCCAGGAAGAGCATAAGTCAGAAGGTGTAGGTGTTTACACGACGTGGAACTTTAGTGTTGGTGGGCTTCACGCTGCAGAGCAGACTGACTTCTATGAACATTACATCTTATCCTCCTACAGGAACAATTCGCCAACCATATAAAAGTGTTTGTGCATCCATTAATGCATTACTCTGTCTGAAAAGCCCAACTACAACAAAGGGAAAAGCTGAAATCTCATCTCACCCTGAACTCAGCCACTTAGTTAGAGATGAGAAAATAGAACTTTCTTTATGCCAGTGCAAGGGAGAGAGCTTTTTATACTCGTATGTAAGAGCAGAATCACAAAGAAGCAGAATAACAGTTCCTTTTGGGAAATGATGTCTTTTACCTAATGATCACAATTGTAAATACTAGGTCAGGTTCCATATCCCATGCAAGGCCCAGACACAAAGTCACTGAGAGTCGTTGAGAGTCAACAAGAGTGAGAAGCTAGCTACTCTAAAAATGCTATAAAACAGAGTTTTCCTCCATTTGCACTGCATTCTCCTGGGATAGCTAAGGCAGCTTTGTCCTCAAGAAAGAATGGTGACAACTATGTGACCTTTATCAGAAACAATGTGTTTGTGTTTTATGAGAACACAAAGGGTGACTAAGCAAGTTGGGTGACCCTCAGTCCTACTCCTTCTAGAACTCATGTCCAGTTGGCAGAGAAAGGCTGAGACACCACCATGAAATTGCTTGTCCATTTCTAAAGCATACACAGGTAAACTACCTATCTCAAACAATGTTTTGCAGGATCTGAGATTGAACAGAGGCAGCGGTAGAACAAAATCCAAGGCTCAGATAGTCCAAAGTTCCAACCTTAAGAAAATGAAAGGAAAGAAGCCGACTTGAAACCTTTGTCCCCTGAGAGCCTGACACTGCAACATCCCACTCAATTTCTGGGTCTGGAAAGGCTGACAGGGCCAACAAAGAGGGTCTTCGATGTTCCATAATATGTGGCCCTCTCCCCCAACTAAAGCTTGCTGTTCCTCTTGGGCTATTCATTACCTCTGTATTCTCTTCTTGCCCAACTCAAACACATTCCCCCATCACACATACACACACACTCTCTCTCTCTCTCTCTCTCTCTCTCTCTCTCTCTCTCACACGCACAAGCCCCAAAGCCTGTTACAGACCCTTGGCTCTCTCAAATCTAACCCAACCAAAAGTAAACATGCCCTCACCATAGCTAACTACACAAAAGCATCAGTATGTTGGTCTTCATGTCTTACTTACACAAGACACCTTGAAGCACAGGGATCACTGACTCCAATTCCCAACCACCCAATCATTTTACAATTTTCATTCGATTAATCTCTAATAGTTCTTCAAGCCAGGAGAAAGCAGTGACCTAAATAGTCAATTAAACCAAAATACCATCTTTTTTGTATTTACTTATTCATAATATACATATTTGCAATTACGTATTTTTTGCATTTCTGCATTTATTTATTTGCACACTGAATGCTCAGGCAGCCATGTTCCTCACCATGTGAACTTCACCTTTCCAAGATCAGTATCTTCATCTGTGAAGCTCTTATGAGGACTAAATGAAACAATGCACATGAAATGCTGGCCACTTCCTGGCATGTGCAAAGTGCTTGGAAAGTGACAAAGCACTGATGGCTTCAGAAATCCTTGACTTTGATAGAACATGGATATAAACAGCAATGGCACTAAGAAAATAATCTCTCGGGATGCTGCAAATATCGATCTTTGTAGTTTACAAGCAGCTCAATATCAAGGGAATCACCAGTCATCATGGATTGAAGGAAACTTGAATAAATTATGAATGGTTCTGTTGACAGACTCATACGTTAAACATCATACTTTTGAGAATGAATTGACACTATGGAGTAAATAAATCTTTACAATTTTTTCCAAAGAGTGTGGAAAATTGAGAGATAACCTTTAATTGCAAAATCATTTAGGTCCTTTACATCTCTAGCATCTAATCCAGCCACTGTGCCTTATTGGATCATGGCTCACGGTTTATTGGATGAAGCCAGATTTCTTTTTAGCTTCCTCAACCAAAAATGGAGGATTCTTTCACCTATCAAAGGGGACGTTCTGGCTGAAGGCTTTTTCTTTACTTTATGGATTTTCTGACACTGCTCTCTTTTTACCACTCTACACAGTGCAATCCAGCAAACCAGAAAATCAAAAAACAAGAGTAAATGTTGTGACAGGAAAAGGAAATGTATGTCAGGGCACAAATATTCTGCTGGTAAGAGCATCAGTGGTCAGGGGATAGTGTTCTGGTGTCCTTGGTTTTTTTTGGTTTTTTTTTTTGGCGGGGGGGGTTGGTTGTTTTTGTTTTATTTTGTTTGTTTTTGAGAGAGAGAGAGAGTTTCACTCTCGTTGCCCAGGCTGGAGTGCAGTGGCGTGATCTTAGCTCACTGCAACATCTGCCTCCTGGGTTCAGGCGATTCTCCTGCCTCAGACTCCTGAGCAGCTGGGACTACAGGCATGCACCACCATGCCTGGCTAATTTTGTATTTTTAGTAGAGACAGGATTTTGCCATGTTGGTAAGGCTGGTCTCAAATTCCTGACCTCAGGTGATCCTCCTGCTTTGGCCTCCCAAATAGCTGCGATTACAGGCATGAGCCACCACGCCCAGCCTTCACCTTATCTTGAATGTGCTCACTTACATCCGCCAAAGAGGGCAGTACCTTAGTGCAGTCTGTAATCACACCAATATTTCTAGGCTAAGGTTGTTCAAGCTAGTTGGCCCAAGCTCTTCCCAATCTTCTGGTCCCTGGAGAAGTATGGATAAGGGGGAAGTCAGACAAGCAGTTTCCAGTGAAAATTTAGAATCCAAGAAATTACCTATTTGACCTCCCCCTTAATCCTCCCCTTTTGTCCACTGTAAAGCTCTCCCACTCCCCTACCTACCTTTGAGTCTCTGCCAAATGCAAGTGATGGTGGCTGACTCCTTCATCCAGGGAAACTGGGTATCAGGTTAAAGAGCAGGGTGGATGGAAGTGACTCTGTAGTACAATGCACTTGAATGAATTATCACAGGATGCTCAAATGGGAAAGACTGAAGCAAAAACAACCCTCAAAACTCATCAGGGATGTGGTCTGGTAAACCCTACCCTGAGTCCCCTCAAAGCCTTTTATATCCTTGGATGATGAGGAAAAGAAAAGACAGGGAAAGCCTGCTATCCCCTAAGGAGGAGGCAGGGATGTGAAAGACAAGGGAGGACCATTCCAATGGGTTAATCTGGCCTGGCTGCTGCTTGGCCAACACCCAGCAGTGATAGGCATTGATGCCATGAGGAGCTAAATTGAAAAGCTTCCAAAAAGGGTGTGGGATGGGGCAGGAGTGTTGAACACAGCCCTTCTGTGAACTGTGAGTACAGGATTGGGCACGCTGTCTACAGCCTGAGAGATAGTGGGCCATGTGGGATGGAACTTAGCAGAGAGCATAGGACTAGAAATCCATCAGTTTCGATGCCTGAGCTCTGAGCAGTGCCTTCTGTTTTCCAACTACACTTACAGGCTGGTAAACCCTAGAGAAGCAAGATTCAGTTATTACTCCCTCCAAGAGCACACACCTAGATTTAGCCTTGTATGGGGAGGAGCTAAGCATGGCATGTGGATGCTTTAGTTTGACCTCCATGTATATGCAATGCCACATCTCAGATGTGATCCTGATTTCACTCCTCTAGGGCTGTAAGTCTCAATCAGAGGTCAGCACCAGAATCACCCAAGGAGTTTTTCCAGTCTGCAGGTATCCACTTCCCATCCCAGACCTATAGGAGCAGAAACTCTGGGGGTTGAGCCCAGTAATCTGGGTTTAACAAGCCCTCCAAGTGATTCTGGAGTTCATTAAAGTTTGAGAACCACTGCCTTAAAGAAATAGTTTAAACTTGAGGGAAATTCAATAGGACCAACGTCCGGGTCTCACTCAACAGTACAGCCTACCTAATAGGAGTTTTATAAACTACCCAGATGTCTTTAATATGCAATCCAGGTTGAGAACCTCTGCCTTTAAAAGTCTATATAAATGGATTCCTCATTTATGAACTCCTTGAAACAGTGTGTAAAATTGGGTGTATATGTATATGTGTATTTTTCTGGGAGAGAATCCATAACTTTTATCAAATTCTCAAATGGGTCTGTTATTCCAAAAATGGTTAATAATATGAAGACTTAAGACAGAGCATGCATTTTCCCTTATTTATTTTGTAACTGGGACACTTCATGAAGAAAGTGGTTCAGATATTAATGTACACCAAAGATGATAAATAAACATGAATTAACCTTTTTCAATCAAGTACAATATGGTTTCATATGTCTTAGAGCAGACAGGGCAAAGGAAGGATAGCTGTTATTCCATACTGGTCTCTGTCATTGTCATCATTAAAATTTATTCCCTGCCCTACAGACGAGCTACCATATTGCATACAATTTTTCTCATTTGATATACATACAACCCTGTGAACTATGCCAGGCAGGTAATAAAATCCTATTCATAGATGAAAGGTGAAGTCATACAATTCTTAGTAAAATAATAATTTAAATGAAGATCTCCATTAGTGTTTGGTCTTAACTATGGGAGACTAATACAACATGAAGAATGGCTAGACCATCTATAAAAACAGAACTCTGACTTGCAACTGCAGCAGCCTGCCCAGGAAACCAACCCCTTGACTATAATAAACAACAAAGGAAACCAGCCTACTCAAGCTAGACTTGCGGGAAGCCAGACTGCTATCTGTAGTAACAATCCAGGAGGCTAAACAATAACTTCTTCAACAACAATAAAAAATGTTGAGAATTTGATTAATGAATGACAGTTTCCCTAATTTTTGTCACCACTTCCAGCTTAGGACCAGAGAGAAAGCCAAATATGCCCTCAACCCCTTACGTAGACTGTTCCGCTCCTAGTTGGCTGCAGCCGGCTTCCCTATGTCAACAGCCTCCAATCAGGACACACTTGAAACTGTCCTTTTTGCCCACTGTAAAGCTCTCCCACTACCCTGCCTACCTTTGAGTCTGCCAAATGCAAGTGATGGTGGCTGACTCTCTTGCTACCTCAAGCTCTGAATAAATCACCTCTGCTTTTCTTATTTAAGTGGTCTTTATTTCCACAACTAACATTATGGGCTCACCCTTTATAGTTTCAAAAGCAAGGAACACCACTACTTATTGCTAAACACTGCATATACCTTCATACAGATACACTGATGGGATGATGCCTTTTCAAGTTAGCCCAGGGTAGAGTTTTTCCCAGAGAAATATCTACAGACTCTACCAATATGTGAGTCAAAGCGAAAGACATCCATGGAATATATCCTCATCCCAACATGGCTTCCAGACTGAGGATTCAAATGGATCTGGGATGAATATCTTAAGTGACACCTCCCTCCCCCAGCCCAGGTCATATTTAATTCTGATCTTCACCTTTGGATCTAGCCCTAAAGCATGTATTGGTGATTTTTAAATAATGTATTAAAAACTGTGTGTTTTCTCTCTTTTTTATCCGAAGTATTATTTATGATCATATCCTCTCATTGAGTATGAGCTAGGTGGGGAAACTGATCTACAGAGAGATTGCATGACTTGCTTGAGGTCACGTGACCATGGCCTCAGTCTCCCAATATGGCTCTGTGTTATCCCAAAACAGGATATGCAGGACACTGCTGTCATCCCATTCAGGAATGCAGGACACTGCTGTCATCACATTGCCAGCCCATATCTTGCTCATGGGACCCTCCTGACTCCAAGGAAAGGCACTCTCTGCCTTCACTGCCTGCTCACCTTGTCCCAAGGGAATCTGGAATGAGTTTCCTTCACAGCCTCTTAAAGACACAATGGGGTTGAGAAAGGACATTGCTGAGTCATTTCCAGCCAAAGGAAAGTATTATTTATAGCAATCTGCACAGACCAACCTTGGTAATAATTGAAATGACTTCCTTCTGGCACAGGGTAAGTACCAGGCTAATTGTCTCCCATACCCTTTAAAACAGCTCATTAAGTATATATGGGCTGCTAATTGCCTCCCCCAAGTTTTCCTATCTCTCTACTCCGGACACGGTCAGGTTCTTTAGCCTCATGGGCTGCATTTATACAGCCTCAGAGGGTTGTTCTTCGAATGTAATTTAAATCTATATTGTGCATTTTTGGCAAACTTTGACTATGGGGGAAAAACTGAAAATTTTGCAGGACTTCTATCACATCAGTGCAGTCTCTATATGTTTACCTTTTATTATTGGAAACTCCCTGTCTTGTTTCCTATCACTCAGCTCTTTGTGTTGCTTTTTTTTCCCTTGCACATTACCCTCCACTATATTCACCAAGTCTTTCATCTTTCCCTTAACCAAACTGACGTTGAAAACTCATTTCTTGTCCTTCCGCTTCACACCAAAGTGTCTACTTGAAATATATGGCATATATTTGAAATATATATGAAATATATTTGAAATATATTCATTCATATATATGAAATATATTCATTTCACCATAGCACAGTGAAAATTGAGCATTGGCAAGAGATATTCCTTGACATTTACCATATTACTCAGATGATTCCTAATTATGTATTGTCTTGCATTTTACCTTTTTATCTCCATATGATTTGTATGCCCAGAGAGACCATAAACCAAGACAGTACCACACCTTCCACTTATATTAGCCCTGTTAGCCCTCACCATATCAGTGCCCAAATAATTTGGTTGAATCAATGTCTTTCTTATACAGCATGCCCAGGTCCCAGTATTTAGAAAATAAACCTGCATTTATTGTTTTGAAGATTCAAATAAAATCTCTTGTACCGCATGTCAAGTTTCTCACTTCGCTTATTCTCAGATAGAAAGTAAATAGTAAGTTTAAATGTTCTCTCAGTACACACATATACTCTATGTGTGTATACGATATGTACACACATATTTGGAGTACACATATAAGTACATACAAGTTTATATACACATGTAAACATGTGGATATGTGTACTCCAAATTTAAATTAAACCTTTGCTTGAGATTTCAAGCATAGCTAAATGTTTGAAACTCCCATTTCTACATTTGTAGCACAAACGCTACAAAAATTACTCAGTAAGTAAGACTGCCCTTCTAAAAGAAGGAAATGATCATTGAAATGAGAATCTACCTTGGATAGATTAATGTTTGAGGTCTTTAAAATATTCAAATAAAATGTTAAATGGGAATAACATGGAATATGTAGGACACCACATATGGAATAATATTATTTGTCCTATAACAAATACACAAACATACGTATGTATGCATACAGATGTATGGAAATTTACTTTTACTTTTCACTTTTTTTCCTGAAATTTTACCATAATCATTAACCACATTTTAAGAAAAAAATACTAGCTAAGGCCAGGCACGGTGGCTCATGCCTCTAATCCCAGTACTTTGGGAGGCCGAGGCAGGTTGATCACGAGGTCAGGATTTCAAGACCTGCCTGGCCAAGATGGTGATGCCCCATCTTAGTAGAAGTAGAAGCCCCTTCTACTAAAAATACAAACATTAGCTGGGCACAGTGGCAGGAGCCTGTAATCCCAGCTACTCGGGAGGCTGAGGCAGGAGAATCACTTGAATTCGAAGAGTAGAGGTTGCAGTGAGCCGAGATTGTGCCACTGCACTCCAGCCTGGGCAACAGAGTGAGACTCCATCTCAAAAAAAAAAAAACTAGCTAAAAAATTACTAATTACTAATTAGTAATTACTAATTAGTAATATTAGTAAAATTACTAATATCTTAACATATTTTTCAAGATTAACATTTTCCATATGTGCCCAATATGAAGTATCTCTAGATTGGCATGACTGCTTTTGCCTATTCTCCATGGGTCCTACTCCATTGAACATTGATCTAGACCAGGGTTGACAAGCTTTTTCTGGAAAGGGCTAGATGATAAATATTTTAAGCTTCACGGACTAGTCTCTGTTGTAACTATACAACTCTGCTGTTGTTTAAAAGCAGCTGCAGCTACATGTGGCTATTTAAATTTAAATGCAATAAAACTAAATACAATTTAAAATTCAGTTCCTCAGCTGCACTACCTACATTTCAAGTGTCCAGTGACCACATGTGTCTAGCAGCTACCATTTCAGACACCACAAATAAAGAATATTTCCATCATCAGAGAACAGCTAAATTTACCTCTCAAGATCTTCAAACTACATTAAAATTCTTTGGAAAAGAATGGGAAAAAAACATTTCATTCCCTAAGCTACTAAATCCTAGTCATTTTTGACACTTACTCAATGGGAACGATTTATAATAGCATCAAATAGTGTGAAAGTTTCATATTTTGCACAAAATTGCCATGGTGTGATTTTAAACAACATTTTAATTTTCACCAGAGATGAGGTGTTAAAAAGTAAGATAGGAATTGCATTTAGAAGAGTTAAGAATGGAAAGCCAAAACTATCTATACAATAACAATGATGGGGCTGGCCTCCATTTATTTTTTCAAACATCTTATAAAACTGAAATCCAAAATACAATCATTTTAAATACGTCCAAAAATGATGAGGAAAGAAAAAAAAACAGGTAAGAGAGAAAGATATCAAACAAACCTGTGTCTAGGGAATGTGTCATTTAAAGCTACCATCTGCTTTCAGCAGTATTTGAAAGGGACTTTGTCCAGTTACTACTTCCCATGATACGGCCACACTTCTATCCCGAAGCTTGTTCTGGTTTCCTTAGAGCATAGGAGTCAAATATGGACACAAGATGGGACAGAGACACTTTCTATTTAAAAGCAAGCACTATAAAGGTTGCCAAATGATGCAAAACTAAGCAGGACATGAAGAATAAAAGGAAGAACTTTCAGAGAAAATTGCACCTAGCATTTCCAACTTATTATCGGATTTGCATAAGCTTTCATTTTCCCCATGCATTTCTTGGTGGTTTAGGTAGACACACTATTTATTGCCTACCTGCAATTCCCTCTGTATAGAGGGAGAATTCACATTCCAAGAAAACCAGTGGAAAAAAAAAAAAAACCAATGGCCTGAAAGAAGCGGCTCACATTCATCTACTCACCAGCAGACAGATGAGCTTTGTCTCTTCTGCAGCCCATTTGAAAGTGGGTACAAGAGCAGCTGCCCCTAGCAGCAGCAATACACAACTGTCCTCAAAAAATTATGACCACTGACAGCAGAAGAGAGGATGGAGAGTCTGAGAACAAGGCAGTTTGCTTATTGATTTTGAAGTCCACAGTGTGACAAGAGACCAGACAGAAATGTGTTAAGTTAAACTTGGCACAGAGAGGGGCCAACAGCCACATTTGAAACTGCATCATTTTATAATTAAAGATCAGCATGCTCAAAATAAATAGAACAACATTAATCAAGTCTTTAAGAGGCCAGTGTACAAATCAGCCTCTCTCATGGCAAAGAAACTTCGACAACTTTCAGAGGGCATCATCTTGTGCAAATGGCACACTATATTATAACTGTTTAATTAGCTCAGGTATCAAAAGGTACGGCTGAAATGGGAATCCCAACGTTACATATGGCAACAGTAGCCTGAGCACGATTGTGGTCGTATTCTCTATGCAACAGTTCTCCCCAGTCCTCAGCAAGCCCTTTTTATTCTCCAACTCAGTTTTTCTTTATAAAATGGTCAAAATGTGAGCCTACCCACAAGAATTTGATGAAATTTTATGTGGTTTCCAGAGACACACTTTGAAGCTGAAGGCAGCGAATTTTATATGAACAAAGAAGAGCTGTGGTTTTTAAAGCAGGGCTTCTCAGACTTTAATGGGATATCCATCACCTGGGGACCCTGTGAAAATTCTTCTTCAGGAGACCTGGGTAAGGTCGAAAATTCTGCCCTTCTAATCAGATCCCAAATGATGGTCCACAGACCACACTTTGGATAGCAAAGCGAAGTAGCACATTAATTCTCCATGATCAAAGACTGCTCTTTAGGCTTGGGATTGACAGAGGGTATTAGTCTTTAAATTCAGAGTTCTAAAATATTAGAGTGACATAGGACCTAAGAGATTATCATGAATAAACTCTTCCCCTGTTACAAGCACTTAAGGGACACACTCAGTTACACCACAGTGTGGCGGCAGTTTCTGGACCTGGCTTCTTTTTGACAGCCACAATAACACATATCTCAAGCCCTGTGCAGTAGAAAAGCATGTTCACTGTGACAGAGAAGAAGGAAAAGAGGGAAGGAAGAGAAGAAAGAGGGAGATGGTTTATTTCTCACATATCTGTGTAACTGAATTCCACAAAAAGCATGGTGCACGACATCAAGAATCATTCGGAAGAGTTGTAGGCCTAATGAGGTTCCAATAGAATTAATCAGTTCACAAAGACTTTATCATTCCTATCCAAACCTTTCCTTGTAATCAATACTATTGCCTTCTGAAAAACCAGGTGAGGTGATATGGCTCCCATCCTAACTGTCTTGCTTCTCTCCACCAAAGCTTTTATATAGCCCCTATTCTGTACCTAACACACTGCTAGTTTCTTCGTGTATGGTATCACATTCAGTTCTTGCACAAATCTGTAAAGTGGATAGAATTACCCCTTTTTTAGATGAGAAAACTGAATTTGATAGTGATTAAGTACCAAGTATGCGGTAATACAGCTAGTAAGTGGCTCAGCTAAGATTCAGAGTCATGGCCCCTGTTGTAACCCTGAACTATTTCTTTGTTTTCAAGCCTGAAATCATACCAGGCCTATAGCTTAAGTCAACTTGTAATTAGTTTACAAATTTATTATGTTCCGTTTGAAAGCTAGCGTTACTTCTAAAAGAAACTAGCTGTCCCACATTGCATCAGTTTGTAAATTTAGGATTTTTAAAAGGTAAGGAATAGCTCAACTCCTTTTTTTTTTTTTTTTTTTGCCTTTAGGACCTCAAGAACAGAGATTTGAATTAATCATACGTATTAGTCAGGGTTCTCTTAGGGGGCAGAACTAATAGGATATATATATATATACACATATATATAAAGGGGAGTTTATTAAGTATTGATGCACATGATCACAAGGTCCTACAATAGGCTGTCTGCAAGCTGACAAGCAAGGAGAGCCAGTCTGAGTCCCAAAACTGAAGAACCTGGAGTCCAGCATTCGAGGGCAGGAAGCATCCGGCATGGGAGAAAGATGTAGGCTGGGAGGCTAGGCCCGTCTCATCTCTTCACGTTTTTCTGCCTCCTTTGTATTCACTGGTGGCTGATTAGATGGTGCCCACCAGATTAAGGGTAGGTTTGCCTTTCCCAGCCCACTGACTCAAATGTTAATCTCCTTTGGTAACACCCTCAGAGACACACCCAGGATCAATATTGCATCCTTCAATCCAATCAAGCTGACACTCAGTATTAACCATCACATCATACCTCTGGATTTAGAACATGCTAAAATAATCATTTTGTACAAGGACCTACTCTTCTTTCGTTTTTCCCCGCAACCCTCATCCCTACCTCTCTCCTCTCCACAGGTTTCCACAGTGATGTGTTGGATATGCATCTTTGAATAGTTGTACAGATACACACAAATTTTAATTTGCATGTATAATGCTGTTCTATTTTTTTAAACAAATTCTCTCCAAAGGTGTTTCACTTACTACTGCAAATGCTCCCAGGAAGCAGTTTTAGGTGTTTCAATTGGGCAGCATGTCCCTGAAAGGAAGCAGAGAAAGGCTGGCACTCAGGCATGGAGAAAAGTCTGGAGAAAGGGGCATTAATTTCCCTCTCTACCCAGTTATGCCTGGTCCTCAGTGTCTTCCCTGTGGGAAGGTTTATCTGAAGACCTCCTAGAGATGCCAAAAGTGTAGATGCAGCCAATGGAAACCCAGAGATGGATACAGGGGAAAATTCTGTCCATAATCCAGGCATATAATTCAGGCATAAGAAATCATCATAACTGATTTATTTTACTCCATCTATTTCAATTTTTTATACTTTTAATATTTTCAGCATGAGGGCCATTGATATTTTACCTCTTTTCACTTAAAGAAAAGTCAATTATAAAGACTCAGGCCATAATTTCCCAGGAAAGTGTCGGGATGATCTAAAACGAGTCCCAGGCCTTTCCCATGAAGCAGACTCTCACGGATATTATGAAATCAATATTTGAACAATGTTTGCACATTCATTTCTCTATTGCTTCGAGGACATTCCAACCCAGGAAGGCAGATGGGCTTCTGAGTTTTGATCTGTGCCAGCAGCTCTCACTCTTGAGCTGGCACAAGAGCCCCCAGAGGGCTTGTTAAAGCTGGGCCCATCCCTGGAGCTGCTGACTCAGTAGGGCTGGGGCTAGGGCCCGTCAGTCTGCATTTCTAACAAATTCCCGCGTGGCACTGATGCAACTGATCCAGGACTTTCACGGCAAGAACCACTGCTCTACGCGACGTTAGGACCAGATGTTTCAAAAGATCAGAAAACGAACTGGGATTCTCAGTTGACTCTGTTCAGTGTCTATACAATGTGTGATAATTTTTATTTTCTCTACATATGTCTTCTTGTTTCTTAAATCCTCGTGATCCTCTAGATATATATTTGGAGCACAATTTTCACTCAGTGCCCCCAAAAAACCTGTTATGGTTTTCAAATACTCTGTATCTTCATTTTCTGTCTACTTGATCTGTTAGTTTCTAAGAGTATTAAAATCTCTCACTATGACTGTAGATTTTCAATTGTTTGCTTTATTTATATGTCAAAACTATGATGGACACTGTAAATTGCTTTATGATTCTTTTATCTTCATGGTGTGTTTTTGATTAATATAAGGCATCTTTTCTTTTTCCTTCTTAATGCTTTTACCCTTGAGTTACATTTTGTCATTTTGGCATTATTACTTCTGTTTTCTTTTTATTAATGTTTGCCTGGTTTGTATTTTTCCTTCTTTTTATTTTCAACCTTTCTGTCTCATTTGGTTTTATATTTACCTCCTGTAAACAGCTCATAACTGGATTTTTTATTCGATCTGACAAAGCTGTGTTATTTGCATAGATTGTGATTCTTGACATGTTTTTCCTTTTTGCAGTTCTGTTTCGGTTTTCTGTTTATTGTGCACCCTTTTTATTTTTTTCCCTGTTTCTTGTTAGTAAAGTTTTCTTTATTCCATTTTTCTCCTCTAATTACTTGGCTATTACCTCTATTACTTCTATTCTCTAAATAATTACCTTAAAATTTTTAACAGGCATATTTAAACATATTTTCCAACACTGAAAATTATTAGTTCATTCAACAAATATTCAATGCCTGCACACCCTGTGTGAAGCATTGTCCTGGGAGCGGGGGTTCCACAGAGCAGGAACAATAAGCTCATGGAATTTTCATGCTGGTAGGAGAAGCAAGGCACTAAGGAAAGTAAAGCTCACCTGCGGATATTTGCAGAAGAGCCAGGAGGCAAACGTCTGGAGCCACTGAGCAAGATGGAACGCCATGGGAGATGACATCAGGGAGGTAAAGAATGTTGCCAGGGCTGTGTGAGTCAATGTGAGAAGCTTGGCGTGTTATTATTGTCATTGTTGTTTTTTTGGTTTTGGTTTTTTATTTTGTTTTTGTTTTTGAGACAGAGTCTTACTGTGTCGCCAGGCTGGAGTGCAGTGGCGCAATCTCGGCTCACTGCAGCCTCCAACTCCCTGGTTCAAGCAATTCTCCTGCCTCAGCCTCCTGAGTAGCTGGGATTACAGCCACATGCCACCACACCCGGCTAATTTTTGTATTTTTAGTAGAGACTGGGTTTCGCCATGTTGGCCAGGCTAGTCTGGATCTCCTGACCTTGTGATCTGCCGCCTCGGCTGTGCTGGGATTACAAGCATGAGCCACCACACCCGGCTGAGAAGCTTAGTTTTGCACTAAGTTGGGAACCACTGGAGGATTTTGATCAGGGAGAGAACCAAACTGACCTGGGTTTAAGCAGGTTCACTCTGGCTGTGGAGGTGAGAATCCAATGACAGAAAGCACCAGCAGAAGCAAAAGCTGTTAGAAAAATCCAGTGAAATCCAGCGGTGGCTTGGATCAGAGTGGCTGCAAGGAGTAGGGAAGTGGCCACATTCTAGATATATTTTGCAGGTACAGTCAAAAGTAAGATTTGCTAAAAACCAGATTATTGGTGTAAGCATAAGAGAGGAGATGAAGTTAACAGCAGGATGTCTAATCTGCAACACCAGAGGACCAGACGTGCCATTCAGCAGAGCAGAAACTGGTTCCTGCAGGGCAGGGTGGGAAATGTGGGGGCCACGTGCAGGTTATGTTCAAATCTGAGGTATCTACTACACATCCCAGTGAGACAGAGTGTGCAGTTATAGAAGCGACTGCAATTGATGGGAGGCAGAGTCCCCGACATAGGGATAATATTCAGACAGGAACTTGGATAAACTATCCTAGGCAGGCAGAGTAGATGGCAAAGAGAAGAGTTCCAAGAAATGAGTCTTGGGGCAGAGACCATGTAAGAGGCCAAGAAGAGGAAGAGAAACCTGGAAAAAAATAAAAGAATGAGAGAGAAAAAAAGTGAGAATGACTGCAGGAAAATCAGCTGAGATGTGTTCAGGAAGCCAGGGGCAAACTGTTTCCAGGAGAGAATGTCAATTTCTGTTGATAGGTCAAGTATAATGAGCTTGGAGGTTAACCACTAGATTTTTCTAGGAACAGTTTCAATGGAGGCAAAAACCCGTTTGGAGTATTTTCTAGAGAGAATGAGAGGAGAGGAATTGGTAGCAATTATAGATGATACTTTGAAAGAGTTTTGTTGCAAAGAAGAGATGCCCTTGGTAGCCTCAGTCAAGTCAGGTGAAATACTTTTTTAAGACAGGAAAAATAATAACATGTTTGTATGTTATGGCACAGATTCATTTGAGAGGAAACAACTGATTTCTGCAGAAGAGAGAGGAAAGCATTGATGGAGAGCAGGTAGAATACATGGGCGCATCCCTTTTTTCCCTTGGAATATATCTGCTAAAGTGGCCAGACCACTTATCCTGTAGAGTTTCCTGAAGTCTGGTTGTTGCTCACTGCATTTTCATGGTATAATTTAGAATGTTCTCAATGGTTTCTAAACATAACTTTGTAATAACAAAGCTTTTTCGTAAAATCAAATTTTATCTGGAAGCACAGTAGAAAAAGCCTCAGAAGGTGCAGCTTGCATGTTGGAGTGGGGCCAATTGGACAGTCCCAAACGTGATCCAGTGGCTCCACCACAGCTCTTAGGGCCTTGTATCTGAACAACTATGGAATGGATAATTAGTAGAGAAACACAGATTTCTGTTAAAAGGGAACTTCTGAACACCTCCACTTGTTCATAGCATTGAGCCCAAACGAGACCAAAATCTTACCTCTTGAAATAGCCAGAATGCAGATTTTCCATTTAAAGCTATTGTCATGACAAGAGATTATCTCCCATAAAGTGAAAACTATAGGCAACCATGCTGTTTGGGATTTGTCTAGTCCTTTGCATTTCGAGAGTTTTTCACAGACATGACATCCCTAAATCCTAACTGCTGACCCCCTGAGAAGGAAGCTGAGGCTTGAAAGGTCAAGGGAGGCCAGTATCATGCAGATAAGTGGGGTTCTCTCCATAGACTGTTCTCTTTGGGTATGGAGATAACAGTATTGACCACAGACATCAATAGGCCTTGCACTCTTAAGTGGACTGGCCAGAAGTGGCAATGCCCAAGTGTTCAGATATTTGGTTTCTTTAATGATGAAGCAGACATGTTCTCTGAATGACTTTGCAGAGCCAGGGACACAAGCAGTGATTACTGAACTCAGCCAAATTAACTGGCCCTTGGGAAAGTCAGAACGTGGCCTCTTCAAGGGGCCCTCACTAACTCAGCTCACCAGCCTGGGAAGCATTCTAATTCAAATAATGTTAAAAAGGGGTGTTTTTCTCACTGGTTGTCCATTCCATGTGGGACATAGAAACTATATATTTATTTACTATGCATTTTGTATCATGTATCATGTTGTTCCCAGTTAGAGCATATCTCGGTTCTGCTGCAGCACAGCTTTGGGGTTTACTAGAAAAGTAATGAAACATGGGAATCAAACATGTCAAAAAGGAGAGGCAATTTAACAAGAACATTTCCGTGTAGAAACAAAGATCTCTTTTTTTTTTTTTTTTTTTTTTAGAACTGTGAGTTTCTTGTCTTTTCCAGGCTTATGTAATTGCTAATTTGCAATCAGGACTGAAGTTATTTTCACACCCTCATGTCAAAAAGCAGAGAATTCATAAATATTTACCAGATAATTGCATGTGACACATAATTTCTTCTCTCCCCATAAATTATGAATACATTTGATACATTGCTAGGAGGAAAAAGTTTAGGAAGACAACAAACAAAAATGGTCATTAAAATGGCTGGTCCCACTTTGGTGACCTGTCCAATTCTTTTTCCTCATAAAACTCCACTACAGAAAAAGAAAGATTCTCAAAATTCCTAAGGCAGTGCCTTAAATTAAATATCCATAGTCCAAGATGAAGCTGATTGATCCAGGTGACTTCCTAACTCAGTGTTCTCACACTTACAAAGGTTCCAATAATCAAACATTAACTACTGTAGCTCCCTGAAGTAAGCTTTTAAATGGCCAAAAGTCACATTTTCTAGTTTCTCCTCTAATACAGAAATCTTCATATTGATTTTCCTCTTCTCATCAATTCTAACCCCAACATCCCAAACTCATTTTTATTATCTTAAATAATCAAAATAATCTCCAATAAGACATAATAGCCAAAAAATAACTAAACTCTTAAGCTATAAAGGATGCATTGCTTGAATGCTACAGCATAAGAGATTAAAAAACATACAGATTAAAAACCAATAACTCACCATTGCAATCTAGCTACAAACAGGTATTGTCTATCTCACACGGTGTTTCAAAATGTTTAGATGATTACCAACATTGACAAACTGGGAGACTGACTATAAATCTGCTTTCATGGCTCAATCTCAAAATTTGGAAAATCTGGCAAAATTGGGTTCACTGATTCTCTTGGGGTCTCCACATTGCCATAGTTCCTACCATTCCCTCCTGCCCTTATACTCAATCTGTTTCCCTTTGTAAGCATTTGAGCTTGCAATCCCTTTCCAAATGTGATCCCTGTCCAAATGCACCCTGCTTTAGTAACAGAGGAACCTCAAAGACATAAGAAGTAAAATACCCTTTTTTGTCCTATTTTGTTATTCATTGATATTTATTCCAACAACAGCATGACCTCTGCTAGACTAGAACTTTGAGGATATTAATATACATCTAAAAGAAAGACTAACATCCAAAAATTTGACAGCATCAAATGCTGGAGAGGATGTGGAGCAACAGGAACTCTCACTCATTGCTAGTGGAAATTCAAAATGGCACAGACACTTGGGAAGACTATTTGTCAGTTTCTTATAAAGGTAAATATAGACTTACCTAGCAGTGAATCTGGCTCACAGTTGAGGTACAATAAATAGGTTTGGAAAGAAAGGAGGAAGGAATGAATGAGTGAAGAAAGAAAGGAAAGGAGGAGGACGGGGGAGGGGACGAGAGGAGGAAGGAAGGAGATGGAGAGATATGGGAGGAAAAGATGAGGAAAGGGAAGGATACACATTCTGATAGAACAATCATCATGGGATGAGGAGGATTTGACTATACAAGTTTGGGTTCTCAGTAGAGCTTACATAAGAAATAAGATTTGAAAAATAAATAGGAATTAGCTAAGCAAAAAGGCAGATAAAGCAGTCCGATGAGGTACTTAGTAAACACATTTGCTCTTTTCCTGGGCACTTGAGTAGTCATAAATTCAGTTGTGGTTGGATTCATGTGACCAAATTTGGCTATCACAATATGAGTGGCTAATAGAGTGAGTTGCCACTTGGTTTGCCCAGGAATTTTCCTTTTCAGTGCTGTAAGTCTGACTTCCAGAAAACTCTCTTCACAACACAAAGAGTCTGGATTTTTGGCAATGAGTGCACAAGTTTGGGACGAGAAGTACAAACCCCCAATGGATAGGGTTTGAAGTTCCTGGGCAAACTGGGGTGGTGACTATACGTTGAGTCCTTCAAAAAATAGAGGCTGAAAGCAACCCAGTTTTTAGTGGCAAAAAGATATGGCAAAGATTATCAGCCTTCCGTAGTTGTCATCACTGTTTTTTCCCCCCAACCACTGATTTGACAACCTCATTTGTGGTTCACAGTAATAAGTCATTCATCTTTACAACATTTTGACTGACATAACTCAAGTTTGCAATTTAAGTGCACTGTAATTGTGAACCTTCACAGTCCTACTTTGCTGTGAATTACCTATTGTGCCTTGCATCAAGATGGTGGTATTTTACTATTTAACAGTGTGAATGTCGTGATTAGGATTAGAATTAACTAGTTCCATTGTTGTGCATGTTTTCTAATAGTTCAGATAATGAAAATGAGAATGAGTACAATACCAACACCAGCGTGAACCAGACATCACTGAAAACACGGCTAAAAGACTGTTATTTTAATGCCAGTTGGAAGGATACACAGAACTGAATTAGCAGGTAAACAATCAAAAGAAATAACAATGCACAATCTGTAGAAAAGGATTTGGAATCAGACCTGGTGGAGAAGAGAACAGGAAAGCATATTTGAAGATGGAATCTCACAAGTTCAGAGGGACACAGGCAGATATTTCTAGATTAATCAGAAGTTGTCTTTTCTCGCCAAAAGACACCAATTCCCTATCAAAAACTGTAGCTGCTAAATTAGCTAGTGTGCTAATTAGTGCTAATGCTCTAAGTTAGGGCATAACACAAGAATGAACACACATACTGCATGGTTCCCTTGATTGCTCTAAGGAACTGAACAAAGCCAAACTTTCTGATTCAGAGTTGCAACTAGACTGTTTCACGGATGAACAAAGAGGAGAATTTTGATAACAGATGTGTTAGCCTCTCTGAGTAATGGGCTGATTCTGTCAGATCTTACGAGTGATCATATTTTCTATAGTAAACCAAGTGATGTATAGAATCATGGCAACACAAAAATGTCCTCTTGGATCTTAGATACTTTGACATGAAAACATTGAGTTTCAAATCAACTTCTTGATTTCTTTGAAGACATTAAGGAAACCACAGGAAATACAAAACAAGACGGTTGATATATCGTGTCCGAATACAAACTAGGCTTTGCTCATCTGTCTGCATGTTCCGGAGACAGTGCAAATGTAAATTTGGGAAAATTCCATCCAGTCTGTAAACTTCTTACCAAATAAAGTAAAAAGATCTGACTTCTAAAGGTCCTACATCCTTTGTCCATGACACTGCTGAAAAGAGGTATGATTTGCTTACCTGGAATACTGAGGCTTTCCTAATCAAAGTTTTTGGCCACTTTACAATTTACTCAAAATGTGCAAAAACACTTCATGAGACTTTTTGCTTTCTGGAAAAGTGAAGAGATTACTTCCTAAAACATGTCCTACAAGATGACTATCACTGTGGTCCACCATAAAAAAGATGTTAAAATGTTGGCTTTCCATAAAATCATACTTTCAAAGACTGGAACAAGAAGAACGTCCTTGTCTAATTTGGAAATACATCAAGGATAAGAATAGAGAAAAAGATTATAATAATATAGACATTTATTTGCTGTTTCTCCAAAATTGTTTGATGACCTTTAGAAGAGGCCAGAAGAGGTTAGAAAGAGATGAACTCACTGTATCTGAGTTGTTTGATGCAATGTGTAGGTTGTAACAAAAATTCATACAGAAAAGAAACCACAGACTTTTCTAAAAGTTTGTTACCCTAGGTGGAAGTGATGTTTGCCACTTCTAGCCCAGCCTATAAAACCTCCCACAGAATCCTCCATACTCCCAGTTTCCTCATCAAGTGAGTACAGTGATTGGCCAAAGGGGTTCAAGGGCCTAGGACATGGCAGAGCCACTAAATCTAAGGAAACTGGATCCCTGAAGTTCTGTGTGGAGCAGAGTTTAACTGCCACCCTGCAATGGACCCTGGCATGTGCAAGGCATTAAGACTCTGAGACTCTGGGGCTGTTCATTACAGCGGTTGGACTGCCCAGACATAGAGGGTGGCATAATGCTGTCTCATTCAGGACTGAGAAGAGGAAGCCACAGCATGAACCCTGAGGATGTGAAAACCTCGGTGCCATCAGAAAAAGTGCTTCAGAGCAATTACTTCCCCAGGCGGCAGCAGCCAGAGCCAAGTCTGTAGAAGAGGCAGCAATGGCCCATAATTCAGGGCCTGTACACCCGCCATGGGGGACAGGAGCACGCAGAAGCTCTCCCAATCAGCCCTGGGGTGCTCCCCAACTCAGCAGCCTGGGAGGAGCAGCACGTTCTCTTATTTGCTGTAGCTTGAGCAATGGGAGCCATTGATGGAACCAAAACAATTTCTCTTTATTCTTGTCATTGTAGGAGAGGTGGCCAATCTCATCACCCTTCTTGGGATTTAAGGTTTTATGACTAAACGTCTGGCACCTGGAACTTCAGGGACCCAGAAAGATTTAGCAGTAAGGCAAATCAAGCCAAGCCTGCTGTGTGGTGTTTACATCAAAAGAATGTTTACATACGGTGAGGACAGAAAACAGTAGGTGGTGAGACAGTCCCTCTGAAACTTCTTCATCCTCCCTCCCTACTTTCTAGCAGGCCACCTTGCCTGACTGACCAAATAAATGAATTAATAAACATCTTCCAGGTACAATTAGAAAGGGCTTTCATGGGGGCTGAGGAGGAGTAGCATGAGAGTAGAGAAAAAAATGGTGCAAACTAAAGGAAACAAAAGGGAGGAAAAGTAAACTTACAAATTATTTTTATGTTGAAGGTAAAGGAATAAGAAGGATAGAGGAACATAAAGACTGCCTCACAATTTTCTGCCATTTCTCTCTCTCTATTTTATTAAAATAAGTTTTCTCTTGGCAGCACACAGCAGCTCATGCCTATAATACTAGCACTTTGGGAGGCTGAGGTGGGAGAAGCACTTGAGCACAGAATTTCAAGACCAATATGGGCAACATGGTAAAGCCCCAATTCTACAAAAAATACAAATATTAGCCAGGCACACACCAGTAGTCTCAGCTACTTGGGAGGTGGTGGTGGGAGGATGGCTTGAGCCCAGGAGGTGGAGGTTGCAGTGAGTCGAGATCACACCATTGCACTCCAGCCTGGGCAACAGAGTGAGACTCCATCTTAAAAACAAAACCAGAAGGGAGGTTCCAAGATGGCCAAATAGGAACAGCTCCAGTCTGCAGCTCCCAGCAAGTGAGCAACTCAGAAGACAGGTGATTTCTGCATTTCCAACTGAGATACTGGATTCGTCTCACTGAGGCTTGTCAGACAGTGGGTGCAGCCCATGGAGCAGGGCGGGGCATCGCCTCACCCAGGAAGCACAAGGGGTTGGGGAATTCCCTTTCCTAGCAAAGGGAAGCCATGACAGACAGTATGTGGAAAATCAGGTCACTCCCACCCTAATACTGCACTTTTCCAATGGCCTCAGCAAATGGCACACCAGGAGATTATATCCTGTGCCTGGCTCAGAGGGTCCCACGGCCATGGAGCCTCACTCACTGCTAGCACAGCAGTCTGAGATCGAACTGCAAGGTGACAGCAAAGCTGGGGGAGGGGCATCCGCCATTGCTGATGCTTGAGTAGGTAAACAAAGCACTGGGAAGCTTGAACTGGATGGAGCCCACCGCAGCTCAAGCAGGCCCACCTGCCTCTGTAGACTCTATCTCTGGGGGCAGGGCGTAGCTGAACAAAAGGCAGCAGAAACTTCTGCAGACTTAAATGTCCCTGACAGCTTTGAAGAGAGTAGTGGTTCTCCCAGCATGGAGTTTGAGATCTCAGAACGGACAGACTTCCTCCTCAAGTGGGTCCCTGACCTCCGAGTAGCCTAACTGGGAGACACCGCCCAGTAGTGGCTGACTGACACCACATACAGCTGGGTGCCCCTCTGAGACGAAGCTTCCAGAGGAAGGATCAGGCAGCAACATTTACCATTCTGCAATATTTGCTGTTCCACAGCCTCTGCTGGTGATACCCAGGAAAACAGGGTCTGGAGTGGACCTCCAGCAAACTCCAACAGACCTGCAGCTGAGGGTACTGACTGTTAGAAGGAAAACTAACAAACAGAAAGGACATCCACACCATCCAAAATCCCATCTGTACGTCACCATAACCAAAGACCAAAGGTAGATAAAACCACAAAGATGGGCAGAAACCAGAGCAGAAAAGCTGAAAATTCCAAAAATCAGAGCACCTTTTCTCCTCCAAAGGAACGCAGCTCCTCACCAGCGACGGAACAAAGCTGGATGGAGAATGACTTTGACGAGTTGAGAAAAGAAGGCTTCAGACGATCTGTAATTACAAATTTCTCCAAGCTAAAGGAGGATGTTTGAACCCATCACAAAGAAGCTAAAAACCTTGAAAAAAGATTAGACGAATGGCTAACTAGAATAAACAGTGTAGAGAAGTCCTTAAATGACCTTATGGAGCTGAAAACCATGGCACGAGAACTATGTGACAAATGCACAAGCTTCAGTAGCGAATTTGATCAAGTGGAAGAAAGGGTACCAGTGATTGAAGATCAAATCAATGAAATAAAGCAAGAAGAGAAGTTCAGAGAAAAAAGAGTAAAAAGAAATGAACAAAGTCTACAAGAAATACGGGACTATGTGAAAAGACCAAATCTACGTCTGATTGGTGTACCTGAAAGTGATGGGGAGAATGGAACCAAGTTGGAAAACACTCTTCAGGATATAATCCAGGAGAACTTCCCCAAGCTAGTGAGGTAGGCCAACATTCAAATTCAGGAAATACAGAGAATGCCACAAAGATACTCCTCGAGAAGAGCAACCCCAAGACATATAATTCTCAGATTCACCAAGGTTGAAATGAAGGAAAAAATGTTAAGGGCAGCCAGAGAGAAAGGTTGGGTTACCCACAAAGGGAAGCCCATCAGACTAACAGCGGATCTCTTGGCAGAAACTCTACAAGCCAGAAGAGAGTGGAGACCAATATTCAACATTCTTAAAGAAAAGAATTTTCAACCCAGAATTTCATATCCAGCCAAGCTAAGCTTCATAAGTGAAGGAGAAATAAAATCCTTTACAGACAAGCAAATGCTTAGAGATTGTGTCACCACCAGGCCTGCCTTACAAGAACTTCTGAAGGAAGCACTAAACATGGAAAGGAACAACCAGTGTCAGCCACTGCAAAAACACGCCAAATGGTAAAGACCATCAATGCTAGAAAGAAACTACATCAATTAACAAGCAAAATAACCACTCAACATCATAATGACAGGATCAAATTCACACATAACAATATCACCCTTAAATGTAACTGGGCTAAATGCTCCAATTAAAAGACACAGACTGGCAAACTGGATAGAGTCAAGACCCATCAGCATGCTGTATTCAGGAGACCCATCTTACATGCAGAGACACACATAGGCTCAAAATAAAGGGATGGAGGAAGATCTACCAAGCAAATGTAAAAAAAATAAAAATAAAATAAAAAAAACCGAGGTTGCAATCCTAGTCTCTGATAAAACAGACATTAACCAACAAAGATCAAAAGAGACAAAGAAGGCCACTACATAACAGTAAAGAGCTCAATTCAACAAGAAGAGCTAACTATCCTAAATATATATGCATCCAATACAGGAGCACCCAGACGCATAAAACAAGTCCTTAGAAACCTACAAAGAGACTTAGACTCCCACACAATAATAATGGGAGACTTTAACACTGTCAACATTAGACAGATCGACGAGGGAGAAAGTTAACAAGGATATCCAGGAATTGATCTCAGCTCTACACCAAGTAGACCTAATAGACATCTATAGAACTCTCCACCCCAAATCAACAGAATATACATTCTTCTCAGCACCACATCGCACTTATTCCAAAGTGACCACATAGTTGGAAGTAAAGCACTCCTCAGCTAATGTACAAGAACAGAAATTATAACAAACTACCTCTCAGACCACAGGGCAACCAAACTAGAACTCAGGATTAAGAAACTCACTCAAAACTGCTCAACTACATGGAAACTGAACAACCTGCTCCTGAATGACTACTGGGTACATAACAAAATGAAGGCAGAAATAAAGATGTTCTTTGAAACCAATGAGAACAAAGACACAACATACCAGAATCTCTGGGACACATTTAAAGCCGTGTGTAGAGGGAAATTTATAGCACTAAATGCCCACAAAAGAAAGCAGAAAAGATCTAAAATTGACACCCTAACATCACAATTACAAGAACTAGAGAAGCAAGAGCAAACACATTCAAAAGCTAGCAGAAGGCAAGAAATAACTAAGATCAGAGCAGAACTGAAGGAGATACACAAAAAACCCGTTCAAAAAAATCAGTGAATCCAGGAGTTGGTTTTTTGAAAAGATCAACAAAATTGATAGACCACTAGTAAGACTAATAAAGAAGAAAAGAGAGAAGAATCAAATAGATACAATAAAAAATTATAAAGGGGATATCACCACTGATCCCACACAAATACAAAATACTATCAGAGAATACTATAAACACCTCTATGCAAATGAACTAGAAAATCTAGAAGAAAGGGATAAATTCCTGGACACATACACCCTCCCAAGACTAAACCAGGAAGAAGCTGAATCCCTGAATAGACCAATAACAGGTTCTGAAATTGAGGCAATAATTAATAGCCTACCAACCAAAAAAGTCCAGGACCAGACGGATTCACAGCTGAATTCTACCAGAGGTACAAAGAGGAGCTGGTACCATTCCTTCTGAAACTATTCCAATAAATAGAAAAAGAGGGAATCCTCCCTAATTCATTTTATGAGGCCAACATCATCCTGATACCAAAGCCTGGCAGAGACACAACAAAAAAAGAGAATATTAGACCAATATCCCTGATGAACATCGATGCAAAAATCCTCAATAAAATACTGGCAAACCGAATCCAGCAGCACATGAAAAAGCTTATCCACCAGCAAGGCTGGTTCAACATACGCCAATCAATAAACGTAATCCAGCATATAAGCAAAACCAAAGGCAAAAACCACATGATTATCTCAATAGATGCAGAAAAGGCCTTCAACAAAATTCAATAGCCCTTCATGCTAAAAACTCTCAATCAACTAGGTATTGATGGAACCAATCTCAAAATAATAAGAGCTATTTATGACAAACCCACAGCCAATATCATACTGAATGGGCAAAAACTGGAAGCATTCCCTTTGAAAACTGGCACAAGACAGGGATGCCCTCTCTCACCACTCCTATTCAACATAGTGTTGGAAGTTCTGGCTAGGGTAATCAGGCAAGAGAAAGAAATAAAGCGTATTCAGTTAGGAAAAGAAGAAGTCAAATTGTCCCTGTTTGCAGATGACAAGATTGTATATTTAGAAAACCCCATCATCTCAGCCCAAAATCTCCTTAAGTTGATAAGCAACTTTGGCAAAGTCTCAGGATAAAAAATCAACTTGCATAAATCACAAGCATTCCTATACACCAATAACAGACAAACAGTCAAATCATCAGTGAAATCCCATTCACAATTGCTTCAAAGAGAATAAAATACCTAGGAATCCAACTTACAAGGGATGTGAAGGACCTCTTCAAGAAGAACTACAAACCACTGCTCAATGAAATAAGAGGACACAAACAAATGGAAGAACATTCCATGCTCATGGATAGGAAGAATCAATATTGTGATAAAGGCCATACTGCCCAAGGTAATTTATAGATTCAGTGCCATCCCTACCAAGCTACCAAAGACTTTCTTCACAGAATTGGAAAAAACTACTTTAAAGTTCATGTGGAACCAAAAAAGAGCCTGCATTGCCAAGACAATCCTAAGCCAAAAGAACAAAGCTGGAGGCATCATGCTACCTGACTTCAAACTATACTACAAGGCTACAGTAACCAAAGCAGCTTGGTACTGGTACCAAAACAGAGAGATAGACAAAACAGAGAGATAGATGGAACAGAAGAGAGCCCTTGGAAATAATACCACACATCTACCATCATCTGATCTTTGACAAACCTGACAAAAACAAGAAATGGGGAAAGGATTCCCTATTTAATAAATGGTGCTGGGAAAACTGGCTAGCCCTATGTAGAAAGCTGAAGCTGGATCCCTTACTTACACCTTACACAAAAATTAATTCAAGAGGGATTGAAGACTTAAATGTTAGATCTAAAGCCATAAAAATCCTAGAAGAAAACCTAGGCAATACCATTCAGGACATAGGCATGGGCAAGGGCTTCATGACTAAAACATCAAAAGCAATGGCAACAAAAGCCAAAACTGACAAACGGGATCTAATTAAACTAAAGAGCTTCTGCACAGCAAAAGAAAGTACCATCAGAGTGAACAGGCCACCTACAGAATGGGAGAAAATTTTTACAATCTACCCATTTGACAAAGGCCTAATATTCAGAATCTACAAAGAACTTAAACAAATTTACAAGAAAAAATCAAACAACTCCATCAAACAGTGGGCAAAGGATATGAACAGACACTTCTCAAAGGAAGACATTTATGCAGCCAACAGACACATGAAAAAATGCTCATCATCACTGACCATCAGAGAAATGCAAATCAAAACCACAATGAGATACCATCTCACACCAGTTAGAATGGCGATCATCAAAAAGTCAGGAAACAACAGGTGCTGGAGAGGATGTGGACAGGTAGGAATGCTTTTACACTGTTGGTGGGGCTGCAAACTAGCTCAACCATTGTGGAGGACAGTGTGACGATACCTCAAGGATCTAGAGCTAGAAATACCATTTGACCCAGCCATCCCATTGCTGGGCATATACCCAAAGGATTATAAATCATGCTGCTATAAAGACACATGCACACGTATGTTTATTGTGGCACTATTCACAATAGCAAAGACTTGGAACCAACCCAAATGTCCATTAATGACAGACTGAATTAAGAAAATGTGGCACATATACACCATGAAATACTATGTAGCCATAAAAAAGGATGAGTTCATGTCCTTTGTAGGGACATGGATGAAGCTGGAGACCAGCGTTCTGAACAAACTATCGCAGGGACAGAAAGCCAAACACTGCATATTCTCACTCATGAGTGGGAATTGAACGGTGAGAACACCTGGACACAGGGTGGGGAACGTCATACACCAGGTCCTGTCATGGGGTGGGGAGAGGGGGGAGGGACAGCATTAAGAGATATACCTAATGTAAATGATGAGTTAATGGGTACAGCACACCAACATGGCACATGTGTACATACGTAACAAACCTGCACGTTGTGCACATGTACCCTAGAACTTAAAGTATAATAATAATGATATACCTCAAAAAAAAAATACGTTTTCTCAAAAACTAAACAATGAGTACATTCCGTTTTATTACTCATTAATTCTTTTAAAAATACAGCTATTTTCAAGCCATGAAAAAACATGGAAGAATTTTAAACGCATATTACTGAGTAAAAGAAACCAATCTGTAAAAGCCACACAGGCTGTGATTCCAACTATATCATGTCCTCAAAATATGGTGACAGTAAAAAGATCAGTGGTTGCCAGAAGTGCAGGGACAGAGAGATGAAGAAGTAGAGCACAGAGGACCTTAGGGCAGAGAAAGTGTTCTCTGTGCTACCAGAAAGGTAGATTAAGGCGTATGCATGCCATTATACATTTCTCAAAACCCAGAAAATGTACAACACCAAGAGTGAGTCCTAGTGTAAACTATGGACTTTGGGTGATAATGACATGCCAATGTAGGTTCATTGATTACAACAAATAGACCATGTGGTGGGGGGTGTTGGCAGTGGGAGATAATTGGCAGGGGGTACATGGGGAATCTCTGTACCTTCCTCTCAATTTTGCTGTGAACCTAAAACTGCTCCAAAAAGTAAAGCCTGGATTTTAAAAAAAAATACTTTTGACTTTCCAAAATATAAAGTATATTGTATAACATTAATACAAACATATACCACTTACACACATATACATTTTCATATACACAAAAAACACTTATGCAAATGTAGTATGTATATAAAATGTGTACAAAATCTCCTTTCCAAAATATCACCATCAGACAGGGTTGAATTTGTTTCTTTGTGTTTGTTTTCTTTTGTTTACTTTTTTACCCTTTAAAAACAACACTGCAAACTGTAGGTCCAAAGGTTCATGGAATCCATACTTGGCTGAAAGGCAACATTTTATTTCAAAGTATGCCCATTTTTTAGTGATGTTGCCAGTCACTTTATATATTTCCTATATGTCTCTACATTGCAATTAAATCTTCAACAAATACAGTTCAACAACATCCTGGGGCCGGAAGGGATGAACTGACTCCTAGGCAATAAAAATTCACAGTAAAGCCACAGATGTAGCAGAGTGAGAATTACGGCACCAGCAGGAACTGAAGATAAAAGAGGATTACACAGGATGAAATACAGTAATTGACTAGAAGTCACTGAAAAATACCAGATGGATGTCACTGCTCTATATAACTCTAATGTGCCTGTAGGCTTTATTAAGCATCACTAGAGATTCACTTTTAGTATTTTCTTGAGTGTAATTGAAGTTTATTGATACGCTCTTATTGCCCAGTTTAGATGTGACCATAAAAAAATACAGTTTGATGTACTTATATCGCCAGAGAAATCTTGGGCTTTGCAGCTTAAAATAAAAGCTCATAGTAATAATTGCCATAATATTTATTCCTCTTCCTCCATTAGTCCTGTACGTAGAATATGGACGGTAACTGCTCCAGATAGCATTGAAATTGCAGGGATATTTTCAGGAGTGATTGGTACATAAAAGATCAGACATGCAATTTTGGATACTACCAAGGGAGACTTACAAAGGATTTTTATGTTGAAGGTAAAGGAAAACAAATGTATGTGCTGAAATGAGTTGCCATAGGTGGTGTGGTCCCCTATTAGACTTCATGGGTTTATTTCCCATTTAGTTTTCAACATAGGAATGGGATAAAAATAACTGTCCATCCAAGCTAGCATATTCATTCTGTAAACACAGAAGTCTCAGATCTCAGCAAAAGACCTCCCAGCACAAGCAAAGGCCATTTCCCTCAGCAACAAACATTTTAAATTAAGCTGGAAATAATGGGTGTGAAAACTAGTGTTTCTCAGAACAGGAAAGAAAACCTCTTCCTGGGAATTCCAAGGACAGCTCGAACCTTATCACTGACAAGGTAGTCTAAACCGGTAAGAAGCTGCTGTAGGCCGAAGTCAAAGGGCCAGGCTGCTGGATTATATTTTCACAAGCTGAAAATCAAATTCCGTTAAGAAAGGAATCAATTTAACTCTGAAATCTGGTGAGCTGTATCGAGCAAAGTAAATCCAGGAAAGGAAGAACGCAAACCCTGGCCATTGGAACCCAGGACTTCTCAAGGAAAAGAGAGGCAGGGAAGGCAGATCCCAGCTGAAAGAGATCCCTTTCATTTTCCCCACAGCGCCCCCTCTCCAACCCATGCACACATACTCCATTCCTATGGACATGCCCTATAGGTCCTGCCCCAAACATACTTATTTTCTATGGGCTGCTCAACTTCAGTGTTAAGAGCAATGTGCTAATATGGCTAAGGTAAGGACCACTCCCTCACCTGTACATCCAACCCTACAGTAATATTCTCAAAGGGTATTTGTCCATGGGCCGCTTGTATGGGGATCTCCTGGAGTATTTGCTAAAAATTCAAATTCCTAGACTCCACACAAGACCCACTGACTCATACTCTCTAGGAATAAAGAACAAGCAATCCACATCTTTAATAAGCAACCTGGGGAAATCACATTCACAGAGAAATTTGAGAAGCATTCACTTAGAGTTTACAAAGACCTGTAAAGCCAAGTAAAAGGAAGAGTTGGTACTACATTATAAAAAGGAAAAACCTCCTAGATATATGGTGCCTGACTGTGGATCTGGCACATAGTGGGGTCTCAATATGTTGAATACTAGATGCATGAATGAAAAACTTCAAAAGAATAAAGGACTCAGGATAGAATGTCAGCAAGATAGCCAACTAGAAGCTCCTATCACTCTCCACCACCACCCCCTCCAGCCAAAAAAAAGTTCAAAACAATAAATAAACAACTCCATTTCAACAAATAACTAAAAAAGAGCACAAGAGAAGAGCAAAGAAGCAGGAAAAATCCTTCAGAACACAGAATCACGTGGTGGCCACATAGCAAAAGAAAGGAGGCACCTCTCCTCCACCACCCCAGCCCACAAGTGGGGATCAGCCTGAAACCAAGAGGGATCCCTTCCTGCAGGGGAAAGGTTGGCAAGAGGACCTCAGCAGCCCCCATCACCAATGTAGACACCTGCAATTTTCACTCCTGGAGACTCCTGCAGTCCTCACAGCCTCAGAGCCCCATTGAGAAAGCTCTCTGGAGCCCACACACTGAGGTACCCACAGAGAAGGAGCTGACACTCTTCCCTGCCCTTCCACCATGGCTCATGCTGTTACTATACTGTGCCAGCTTGGAACTGGAGACACGCTACAGTGCACCCTGCTCTGGGGGTGAGTAGCTACTGAATTCTTCCATCCCTCAGGCTCAGCCACCAGTGTGCCATATCCACTCGGTGCCATCCCAAGCAGAGCTGCTGCTACACTTTATTGCCTAAAATCAAGCTATTGAAGAGCTGCTACATCCTCCACATCCTAGTCAGTGGTGCATCCTCCCCTTAGGGCTAAGTGGAAATGATGTTCCACCACTGGGGACCCGGAGCCTCAAACTACCAGAGCAATCATACTCCCTGGCACCACAGTTGAGGCAGCACCCCACCCCCGAAGGACCTCAGGCCTTCCACACACTGGAGCTGTCTTGCACCCCCACCCCATGCCACAGGTGAAGCCGCATTCTACCTCCAGGGGCTCTAAGTCTCCAGCACACCAGAGCAGCCGCACCTCCCAGAACTACAGCTCATCCACATCTACCCACAGGGATCCAGAGGCTCCACTGACCCACAGAGCTGCACTTTTTAAGGCCAAGTAGACACAATGCCTCACGTCCCAGGAAATCAGAGCCTTGGCTGAGTTGTGCCACCCTATCCTCCAAATACCCACAGAGCTCCACCTACCTAGAACTGGACTACCCCCGTCTAATCCAAGTTGCTGAGGCTCTCTGCCTCTCTGAGGAGCGGAGCCATCATTGTGCTGCTCCCTGCCTCCTAGGACCCAAGCCACAGTGGCATCTTGCCATTCCTAGTTCATTCCTTCTGCTATACCTGGCCTCACAGAGCCTGGGATACTGCTGTATCAGGGTCCAGAGATACCAGTGCATGGTATCTTATACCCCAGAATACAAGTTGTCGTGTCTGTTGGCTGTGGGTCACAAATTGCAGCTGTGCCCTGTTCCTCAGGGCCCAAGCCTCCAGAGTATCTCTTATTTCCTGGAGCCATGTCAATACTATATATACCCGGTCCTTAAGGGTTAGAAGCATAGTTCTAACCCTTAGAACTATGCTGGGGTGTGCCTCAGAGCAACAGACCCTGGCTTGGTGAAAGAACTGCATTCACTTATGCCTTGGAGAGTGAATCTGTGCCTGACATCCCAGGAGCTATAATAGTTTTTCAAGACCCTCAGCCCAAGAACCCAGCTCCACAGCCCCTCTGAGCACCTGTGTCTTGGATTCCAGGGCCACTGCCTGTGGCTGCCTGTGAGCCGTGTCAGACCCAATACTAAGAGACATACCCTCAGCTAAGCCTCCCCACTTTGAGAAAGACAGTAACAGAGGATATTGATATTATCTTTGAGAAAGGCAATAACAGAGGATTCCCTAAAGCCCTTGCCCTGATAACCTATGCAGCCACCATGACTGCCACAAACTCCTGCAGCCTAGGCCACTAAGGCACCTGCTGTCATTGCTAACACTGATCACAGCTGAAGAATCTGCATGGAGACTACAGCATTATACTCACAGTGAACTAGAGTCACCACATTCTGCTCAACCAGTACTCTCAGGCCCATCTGCAGGTGAAAGTCTTCCCCTACAAAAGCCACTCTGTAAAGTTCAGAAGAGGTGCACCACCAGGTGCACAGACATAAATGCAGAAATACAAGAAACATGAAAAAGCAAGAAAACATGACACCACAAAGGAACATAATAATTATTTTGTAACTGACCCCAAAGAAATTGGGAATATTTGAGGCATAAATTTATGAGTTGCCTAAAAAATAACTAAAAATAATAATTTTAAGGAAACTCACTGAGATATAAGAGAATGCAAATAGACAATTGAATGAAATTAGGAAAACAATTAATAATCTGAATGAGAAATTCAAAAAAGAGATAGATATCAAAAAAGAACCAAACAGAAATCTTGGATCTGAAGAATTCAGTCAATGAAATAAAAAATTCATTTGATAGCTTCAACTGCAGACTGGATCAAGTAGAAGAAAGAATTTGTGAACTGGAAGATAGGTCTTTTGAAATGACTCAGTCAGAGGAAAAACAAAAAAGAGAGAATGAGAAAGAGTGGATACAGACTACAGAATTTATGGGACACCACTAAGTGAACGAATATTCACATTATAGAATTTTCAGAAGGAGAGGAAATAGAGAAAGCAATAGAAAGCTTATGTAATGAAATAATTCCTGAAAAGCTCCCAAGTCTTGGGAGAGATATGGACATCCAAAGGTTCCCAAATAGATTCAATCCAAAGAGGTCTTCTCTGAGGCACATTATAATCAAACTGTCAATAGTCAAAGAAATGAGAAAATTTTTAAAGCAGCAAGAGAAAAGTGCCAAATCACATATAAGGAAATCTCTGTCAGACTATCAGTGGATTTCTCAGCAGATGCCTTGCAGGCCAAAGGAGAATAGGATAATATATTTAAAATTCTGAAAGAAAAAAAATACTGTTAGCCAAGAATACTATACCAAGCAAAGCTATCCTTCAGAAATGAAAGACAAAATCTTTCACAGACAAGCAAAAGACAAAGGAATTCATTACCATAAGCCTGCCTTACAACAAATGCTTACTGAGATTCTTCAAGCAAAAACAAAAAAAGGAGAATATTTACTATCATGAATACATATGAAAGTATAAAACTACTGGTGGTAGTAAGTACGTAATCAAATCCAGAGTACTCCGATACTATAACAGTGGTATATAAATTACACATATCTCTAGTATGAAGGATAAAAGTCAAAATGGTCAAAAATAACTAAAATTACAATAAGTTGTTAAGGAATACACACTATAAAAGATGTAAATTGTGACATCAAAAATATAAATTGTGGGAGGGCAGGGTAAAATATAGAGTTTTTTATATGATGTAAGTTGTTATCAGCTTAAAATGGTAGATTACAACTCTAAGATGTTTTATGTAAGTCTAATGGTAACCACAAAACAAAAGCTACAGTAGATACATAAATCATAAGGAGAAAGAAATCAAAGCTTACAGAAAATTATCACGTCAAAAAATAGAGAACACGAGAGAAAGAAAGGAACAAAGGAGCTACAAAACGACCAGAAAACAAATAGCAAAATGGCAGGAGTAAGTCCTTACATAGCAATAATAACCTTGAACGTAAATACATTAAAATCTTTAATCAAAAGACATAGAGTGGCTGAATGGATTTAAAAAATTAAAAACAAGGCCCAACTATATGCTACCTCCTTACAAGAGATACACTTAAGCTTTAAGGACATACATAGGCTGAAAGTAAACCAGTGGAAGAAGATATTCCATGCAAATGGTAATTAAAAGAGAGTAGGGGTAGCTAGTCTAAGTAAAAAAGAGAGAAGACTCAAGTAAGTAAATCAAAAATCAAAAATAAAACTGAAGAAATTTCAAGACACCCCAGAAATTTAAAAAAGACAATAAGGGACTGTCATGAACAAATACATGCCAACAAATTGGTATGATGCTGAAAATATATTTGACAAAGCCCAACAGGCTTTCTTGATAAAAGCTCTCAACACTTTAGGTATAGAAGGAAAGTTCCTCAACATAAAGGCCACTTATGAAAAACCCACAGCTAACATTATAAGCAATGAGAGAAAACTGAAGGCTTTTTCACTGTGAAACAGTAGAAGGCAAGGATGCCCATTCTTGTCACTTCTATTCAACATAGTACTAGAAGTACTAGCAAGATCAATCAAACAGGAAAAAGAAATAAAAGTAAAATGATCTCTATTTGCAGATGACATGATCCTACCTGTGAGAAAAAAATGAAGAGTCCACACACAAAAAAAAGAAGTTAGAAATAATACATGAATTCAGTAAAGTTTCAGGTTACAAAGACAACATGCAAAAATCAGAAGCATTTTTATATACAAATAACAATCTAACTGAAAAATAAATCAAGAAAACAATCCCATTTATGATAGCATTTTTAAAATCTAGAAATAGATTTTACCAAGGAGGCGAAAAATCCGTACATTGAAAACTATAAAACACTAATGAAAGAAATTGAAGAAGATACAAATAAATGGAAAGACAGCTCGTGTTCATGGATTGGAAGAGTTAATATTGTTAAAATGTCCATATCACCCAAAGCAATACACAGATTCAACACAATCCCTATCAATATATCAACGGCATTCTTCATAGAAATAAGAAAAATATTTCCACCATAGTGAGAACTTGTCTCTACAAAAATTAAAACAAAAAGGCCAGCCATGGTAACTCACACCTGTAATCCCAGCACTTTGGGAGGCTGAGGCAGGTGGATCACAAGGTCAGGAGATCGAGACCATCCTGGCCAACATGGTGAAATCCCGTCTCTACTGAAAATGCAAAAATTGGCTGGGCATGGTGGCGTGTGCCTGTAATTCCAGCAACTCGGAGGCTGAGGCAGAAGAATTGCTTGAACCAGAGAGTCAGAGGTTGCAGTGAGCCAAGATCACACCACTGCACTCCAGCCTGATGACAGAGCAAGACTCCATCTCAAAAAAAAAAACTAGTTGGGCATGGTGGTGCATGTCTGTACTACCAACTACTCAGGAGACTAAAGTGAGAGGATCACTTGAGACCAGGAGGTCAAGGCTGTGGTGAGCCAAGATTATGCCCCTGCACTCCAGCCTGGGTGACAGTGTGAGACCCTGTCTCAAAAATAAAATAAAATAATATAGCAAAGCTATAGTTATCAAAATAGTATAGTACTGACACACAGTCTAGTAGAACAGAATACAGAGTGCAGAAATATATTGAAATATATACAGCCAATCAATTTATGGCAAAGACACCAAGAGGACACAATGAGGAAAGAATAATCTCTTTGATAAATGGTGCCGGGAAAACTGGATTTCCAAACGCAAAAGAATGAAACTGGACCCTTATATCGTACGCAAAAATCAAGCTGAAATAGATAAAAGACCCAAATATAAAACCAGAAATTATAAAACTCCTGGAAGAGAACATAGAAAAAAGTTTTCTAGATATTGGCCTTGACAGTGATTTTTTGGATATCACACCAAAAGCTTAGGCCACACAAGCAAAAATAAATAAATAAATAGGACTATATCAAACTAACAAGCTTCCACACAGCAAAGGAAACCATCAACAAAATTAAACAGCAGTCTACAAATTAGGGAAAGAATATTTGTAAAAGATATGTATAAGAAGTTAATATCCAAGATTTATAAAGAACTCATACAACGCAGTAATGGGAAAACAAATAACTGAATTAAAAAATAGGCAGCAGACCTGAATGGACATTTCTTCAAAGAAGACAGAAAAATTATCAATAGGTATATGAAATGGTCCTATTATTTTATTTATTTTATTTATTTATTTTGAGATGGAGTTTCACTCTTGTTGCCCAGGCTAGAGCGCAATGGTGCAATCTTGGCTCACTGCAACCTCCGCCTCCCGGGTTCAAGCAATTCTCCTGCCTCAGCCTCCTGAGTAGCTGGGATTACAGGCACCCACCACCATGCCTGGCTGTTTTTGTATTTTTAGCAGAGACGGGGTTTCACCATGTTGGCCAGGCTGGTCTTGAACTCCTGACTTCAGGTAATCCACTTGCCTCGGCCTCCCAAAGTGCTGGGATTACAGGCATGAGCCACCACACCCAGCCCTCACTATTATTAATCATCAAGAAAATGCAAATCAAAACTACTATGAGATACAACACTAGATGGCTATTTTCCAAAAGTCAAAAAAACAAATGTTGGTGAAGGTGTGGGCAAAAGGGAGCTCTTGCACACTATTGGTGGGAATGCAGATTGGTATAGTCATTATAGAAAACAATATGAGGGTTTCTAAACAAATTAAAAATAGAACTACCATATGGCCCAGCGATTCTTCTTCTGGGAATATACCCAAGGGAAATGAAATCACCACCTCACAGAGACATCATCTGCACTCCCACCTTCACTGCAGCCAAGATACGGAAACAATGTAAGCATCCAGCAATGGAAATGGATAAAGAATCTGTGCTACCTATATACGATGGAATATTATTCATCCCTAAAAAAGAACAAGGTCTTGCCATTTCCCACAACATGGATGAGGCTGAAGGACATTACTCTAAGTGAAATAAGCCAGACTGAGAAAGAAAATATTGCATTATATCGCTTAGAGTTAAAAATAAATTCAAATATTCAGAGATAGAGGAAAAAACAGTGGCTACTGGGGATAGGGGAGGAAATGGGGAGATATTACGTCAGAGGATTCGAAACAGCAGATATGCAGACGAGTAAGTCTAAGGATCCAATGTACAACACAAGGACTGTAGGTAACAAAGTTGTGCTAGAGATGGGACTCATGCTAAATGAGTGAATTTTAGCTGTTTTTGCCACACACGGAAAAACAGGGTAACTATGTAAGAGGATGGAATACTAATTTGCTTCATGATAGTAACTGTTTTACTATCTATATGTATCCTATAATAGTCTGTAGACCTGAAATACACATGATGAAATTTGTTTTTTAAAAAATAAAAGAGAATAAAATATCCACTTCTTTCATGTCTGCATCAACATATTTTTACAGGTCAACTACATCTGCTCCTGCTTATCTATCTTGGGGAACATGAAGTCATATTTGTAACCGGTTGCTTACAAATTCTAAAATTCTAAGAGTAGAATAGCCACAGGCTGGCCCAGCACCTCTGTGCATCTGGCTGGACTGGGACACCCAGCACTAGGGTGGGCAGAGGAAAGCAAAAGAGATAAGCTGTAGCCCAGCTCGCCCAGCTCTCACAGCACGGGCAGCTGGGGCTGTTTGGAACAGCAGAGAAAGACAGGAGCTCCCAGGCGGAGGCCATGTTTTCTCCCTTTGCTTTCTATCACATCGTGGTCTTGATTACAAAACAAGAATCATAATATGTATGTGGACAAATTTCCATTTTACAACTTTAACAGCTATGAGTATTATGCAAACAACAACAAAAAGACGTATGTCATGACTATTATTGCTATGCGCCAGCGTACCTATTCCCATCTGGTGTGTCTGTCTCGTCTCCCCGTTATCCTCATTTTCCCATACGCACATTTTCACCATGGACCCTAGATTTTACTGTGGGACTGAGGACCTATGTACAGTGAGCACAGAAGCAGAAACCAGATTTGTCCTTATTTTTCTTTTTCCCTTAAGAATCAAAGGTTTTAAGCACTGACTTTGGTTCTACATGAGGTTCTGCAGGTACCCAAGTGCATGAAACACAGTTCGTTCCCTCAACGAATATATACTAGTCAGGGGACTGCTAGGGCTGAAATATGTCACCCCCAAAAGTCACATGTTGAAGTCCTTACTTACAGTAACTCTGAACATCACTATGTTTGGAGACAGGGTCCTTAAAGAGAGAATTGAGGTAAAATGAGGTCACTGGAGTAGATCCTAATCCAACAGGACTGACTTCCTTCTAAGAAGAGATTACAACACAGAAGCACACAGAGGGAGGACCATATGAACACACAGGAGTAGATGGCCATCCACAAGCCAACAGGAAACCAACCCTGCTGATACCTGGATCTTAGACTTCCGGCCTCCAGAATTACGAGAAAATAAATTTCTGTTATTGAAGCCACCCAGTTTCAGGTACTTTGTTATAATACCCCTAGCAAACTCATACAAATGCACTCAGTCCTGTGAAGTGACCTCTGTAGATCTCAAGGAAGAGGCTGCAGAGGTCACTTTATAGGACTGAACACTTCTGCATTCCTTTGCTATGGCATTATAACAAAGCACCACAAATCAGGTGGCTTACAGCAATGGAAACTCATTCTCTTACTCAGGGTACTGGAAGTCAAAGATCCAGGTGTTAGCAAGGTGATGCCTCCCCTGAGACTGAATAGGATGCATCCTTGACTCTCCCGGCTTCTGAGGGTGGCCGGCAACTCTTAGCAATCCTTGGTTCGCAGCTGCATCACTCCAGTCCCTGCCTTCATCATCCCCTTGCCTTCTCCCTGTGTGTCTCTGTCTTCATGGGACTATCTTCTTATAAGGACACCAGTCGTATTAAAGTAGGGTCCACCGTATGATGAGTATGACTTCACATAACTCATTACATGTGCAACTGCCCTCTTTCCAGATGAAGTCACATTCTGAGGTACCGGGGGGTAGGGCTTTAGCATGTCTTTTAGGGGGACACAATTCAACCCACATCAGCTTATTGTAAACATACCCAGTGAGCTGAGGTAGAAAGAGAAACTGCTCCATCGCAGGAAAGTCACCTTAAGCCCGAGTTTTCCTGACTCTCAAAAGACACGACAGAAGCCACAGGCAAATGAGAAAATGTTTCAGTGTCCCCTGAGGCTTCACAGACTCCAATGGAACCCATGTCGCATTCAGTTGCTCTCCATTTGCCTTCCATGATGAGACTACAACCAGGGTAATTTAACTTCACCCTGAGTTTGAAGCGACTCCCTTGGGCAAAGGAAGTGACTCCGCTTCAGGAGCAATGGGGCCGCATGGCTACTTCGTCCAGTGTGGCCAGGAGAGCAGGTGGCACTGCCCATCTAATGCAGAGTAACCTGCATTGAAACACAAAGCTAACCAGACCCACTTCAAAAGGTGGTTTTATAAGTGATCTGTACTAAAGAATCATAATTGCTAAATGTATGGCTCATTTAACTATCAGAAATTTTTGCCAGAGGCTGAGGAAGGAAAATGGTGTCATCTGCCAAAATTTACACTCCTAGAAATATTGTTCACGTATATATGTTTAAAGAGTTTTAAGAAAGGAGGAAACCTAAATTTATATAGTGAAATGCACAAAAGAGAAGTCTTTGTCTTTGCAATAAGCTGCATTAAAAACTAAAATGATATTTAATCACACCTTCAGTCACCAAATGAATGCCAATTAATTGTATCAAATCCCCCTCCTATTCAAGATAACTACAGAATCCACTTTGGGTGCTTGGAGCCAAGGCTAATTATCTGCAAACATCAGCAGCCATGGTATTGGCCATTGGATGATGACTCTACATGTGGTTAATTAGGATTTAGGGAATAGAGAAAAAAAAACAGTTGAGCCCACCCAGTCCTTGAATGGTGACTGCCTCACGCACAACCCCGTTCCAGCAGCACTGGGCCCCTCTGATGCAGATGGGTCATTCTCAGGACCTGCACAGATGACCAGCTGGTGCTTGCCTGCCATAGTTCCAAAAATCAGAATCTCAAGAGACCAAAATCTATGTCCCTGGTACTGAGGACAAGGCTATGTGGGTTGCCTTTCTTGAGAGCTGTGAAAGGACATAGCATGTGGTCAGAATCAAATTATTACTATAATCTTTTACAATTATCTCCAGGGTCAATTTGTTGCCTAAAGCGTTTAAGCATTTATGGACTCAATGAGTGTTTATGGGGTGCCTGTTATTTTTCAGGGACAGGCATTTGTAAGTTTCTGCATTCATCCTTTCTGAGTGCCAGGCACTGTGATCTGCACCAGGCATTAAGTGGAGGATCAAAGCTGTGGCTGTTGTACTGTTTTTCTGCTACTGATTTTCGTGAGGAAAATACCCCAAACACTCCTGGTCTCCAGCACACCACTAGCTCCTCCTCATGCAGGTAGAATGACTTACCTGGTTGGTTTGGTTCAAATTCTCCCCCGTGTGAAGCTAAGCTATTAAAGATTCTCATCAAGCCGGGCACAGTAGCTCACACGCCTGTAATCCCAGCACTTTGGGAGGCTGAGGTGAGTGGATCTCCTGAGGTCAGGAGTTCAAGACCAGCCTGGCCAACATGGTGAAACCCCATCTCTACTAAAAATACAAAAATTAGCCAGGCGTGGTGGTACATGCCTGTAGTCCACCCATTGGGTGTGAGCTTCCTTGGCAAGGCCTCTGCACCTTCCATGATAATGTCACTCAGGATTTATAACGATGAAGGTGACAGAATAACTCCAAGTTCCTTGATGAATTCTGGCACCATTGTAGCTTCTTATTTATCTTGTGTCTCGGGTTAGACAGAAATTTATGTTTTGATTATTCCCTGATAATTCATGCCATAATAGCAATAATTAAAACTTCACAGTTACAGCTATTCCCTTCTTCAGCTTTCAATTTCACTACCTAACAAAAAGTTTCCATCTTTTGAGGATTTCAGGCAAATATGGTACAAAAGCCATAAAATATGGGTCCTCATCTCACAACAACTTGGGATGCTAAAAAACAGGGAGAGGAGAGGTTGAAACAGTAGGACAAAGCAGAAACTAAAATTTAGGAGATTGCAGAATCACACATAAAATCTGTGGCCCTGCTTTCAATGTTTTTACTATAGCTCTAATCAAACTCTTTAGCAGACTGCTCTGTATATGATGGGCATCATTTCAGAGTCTCTCTGACCAAATCTCTTTTTACATTGGGAGAAATGCTGTGTTGACTAACTCTGGGTACCAGACTGTGGTCACATTAATGCTCTTCCAAGTGACTCATTTGAAGAACATATAATGTATTTAGCGCTCTCTTAGCTCTAAAAAGATATGAATTGCCAAGACCTCAGCATGATGATCCTGGTTTTCATGATCATCTAAAGTATTAGGAACATTCCTAGATGAAGTCAGTTGAATGTGTCAAATTAAAAAGCAGTAGAGACATGCAGACAAGGACACCTGGTGTGTCATTAACTGTCCTCACCTATTCAGTCATATTTGCCAGCCTGCCCTGCTCTACACGCAGATGCACACACGAGTGCATGCACACACATACACAACGCACACACACAACACACACAGACACATACACAAAGACTCATCTGCCACCCTGGCCCCCTAAGACTGCAGTTGGCTGAACTAGAGGCCAGGCAATAGATCCAGGCTGGGGGCCAGGGTCCCTTCTCTGGAATTTGGAATTGAGGAAGTGAAAGAGTGACTGGGACAGAGACACACTGTGAGGCTGGATCAGAACTTGGGAGGTCTTGGTCATCTCTGCTCTCCCTGCCCTGAAGGCAGAGCAGTGGGGAAAGCCATTCTGCCAAGAGAAGAGAATGAAGCACTCACCACAGAGGCAAAGAGGAGCCAAGAGATGAGCAGAACATTCCTTGGGTTTTTATCAAATTTCCAGTTTCTTTAATGATCATTTCTGAATCCCAGTGCCATCCCTGCCCTCAAGTTGCATGAAACACACTACCTGTGTCCCTAATAATGAACTTGTTTTTGTTACTTATAAACAAAAGAGATGGATACGGTGCAGAGCCACTGTAAAAAGTCCCTGGGTGTCCACGTTGTAGCAAAAGTCACAGTGAACCATAACGCCTTGTATATACCTGATGTCACTCTCCCTTGTTAATTCCCTTGGGCATAAGAATAGTGCCTGTATGCTACTCATTTTCTGTCAACAAAGACATTCTCAAACCACTAATCTAGAGCCCTGAACCCCTTCTGGGAGACGGAGCTGGTTGACAATGCCTTGGATGTGCCCAGACTCTGCAATTGCCCTGAAAACAATGGACCAGTACCATGCAACTCAGATTACCAAACGAGAGGTTAAGTATGTCCAGCCCAGATCATCAAAACACAATGGTAATTATTTATATCAGCCACAAGTGGCTCCACTTAACAGCTTTTTTGGAGGAAAAAAAAAATGGAGGGAAGTAGGGAGAACATTCTTGCTACTGCATTGAAAAATATGAGAATGATCATTTGGATAACGTAGCTTCTGCCTTAAACACTAATATGCCCACAATGGAAGTAGAGATCAAAATAACAGCACTGACAAACAGTGCAAACATGTCTCAAGAAGCACACTCAGGGTTTCATTTTCTGATTAACTTAAAAGGCTCATGGGTTGCAAGCATCGTTCCTTTCTCATTTCCAAATTCTAGGTTTGTCACGCCTGTTCTGGGCCAGTGTGACCGAGCCGGGTCTCCACTGCCCTCCTTTAAAGTATGCATAAAGCAGAGGTGCCCAGAGCTGTACCTAAGCACCAGACCCAGCTGCCACAGCCCTGGAATGCAAGCCACCTCGGCTGGGAGTGATGAAAGCCCAGGATCAGCCATCTCCACCGCTTTGATTTGCAAGAACAGCTTGACATCCATAGCAACATGGTTAACGTGAAAAACACAAGATAAAAACATTCCATTTAATTAAAAGCCCACAGTTCAATGGTAGTATAATTATTACAAGTGCATTTTATGGCTGTCTGCATTCATTTTGGGTACATAAATTAATATGCAAATTACCAGCCCCTCTCGTGTTCTTAAGAAGTCCCCCCATCAATCTTTTTTCCAACATGTCAATTGGATAAAGCATGGCTTTTTAAATGCAAAATAAAATTCACATTTATGGTCCTTCTGAAATCTCCCTGTGCTGGCATGCTTTGTTTTAGATGAAGAGTGTTTAATTAACAGAGTTCACCTCTCTCTGAGGGCCTTCAGGACAACAGAGAGGCCAAGACACGTCTATGGTCTTTGGGCTAGTCAGGATTAGAGACGATTTTCCATCTCAAGGACCACCTATCAAGGTATTTGTGATTCTCCACTCAGCCCATCAAGGACTTTGTTATGGGAAAATATTGTTCTGATTTGCAAAAAAGCAAATTCCCAACCGTAGACAGATGAGCTTAATATTATTCACCAGGGAAATGCTATAACGAATTATTTAACAGACGGTTTGTGGATATTTAGAAAACATTCTGCACACAGGCAGCAGACTCTGAGAAACAGTATGGGAAAGAATGAGATGGGCCGATCAGACCTCATTTCCTTCTTTGACAGAGTTGCTAAACTGGTTCATAGGAGGATCCCATAAGTACAACGTCTCCTGCTGTAAGTAAAACGTTTGGAAATATCCTTCATAACTCTCTAGATGTACACAGTAGACGAATCCATTATTGGAGCACACACACCTGCAATGTATTCAAACATCAGGGACTTGAATGTGGGACTTTGAGGTATTCGCTAGAGCCCCAAACTTGGTGCTATTCTGTCAATACCTCTAGTGTTCGCCTGAATGAAGCCAGAGAAAATACGCTTGAATAATCCACAAGGGTCTCAAAGCTAGAAAGGACAACTAGTATACTTTTTGTCAGAATTAAAACTCCTGAAATACAGACATCTCCAGACACTGAGCCTATCTGATGAAAAACAATCAACTTTCCAAGGACAGGATCAACTTAACAGTTTATTTTTAAAAGTAAGTTTTGGTTGCCTGTGCATCCAGTAGTGCCCATTAGCTTGACATGGATGCCTACGTAACGATAGCAGGTTTCATCAAAATAACAGTTCTAGAATATAAGCAAAATGAAGGCAAGGATTTTATCTTATTTGCTGCTGGTGCCAAGCACAGTACCTAATGCTAAGGAATATTTATTGTCTCAATAGCATAACATATTTTCCATCCATCTTTTTTACTTATAAATGAAATTTGCACGGATTATAGAACATTTGGAAAGTGAAGAAAAACACAGCTACCCTTAATCCTGAAATCATCTACATTAATATCTTAGCATATTTCCAAGTCTTTTCTCTATGCACTTTTCACATGAATTTATTTATATTATAAAAAATTATTTTCTGTACTATCAAAATCTTTATAACTGCAATTTATATGGGTATATAACAGGTGACTTTGCCTGTGTAACTTGGTTCCCTTAGCTGACAATGTCTTGTTGATTATTTATGCTGCTTCCAGATGTTTTAAATATTTAAACTGCTGTGATGAGTATCACTGTGCAAAGCTTTCTCTATATTTCAGAATGAGTAAGAACTTTCTGGCAGTTGGATATGTCCCAAGGTAAAGTGAGTTCCCTGATGAAAATTGTCAAGGCAATTGCCCTTCCTAAAATACAGTCCTGTCAGGAAAATGTCAGAGAAGATAGTTAATTTTGGTGAAGCATGAACTTTGGAACCAGAGATTTCTGCCTGATTTTTGGCTCTGCCGTGTACCTGCTCTGTAACAGATTGGGCAAGTTTTCTTGCAGTCAGGGCTATTTTCTGTTCTACAAAATGGTCGTAACGTGGACTTTGCTGGGTTGCTGTGAGGGAGAGAGGAAACTATTGCCTAGTTGCTCTTGGTGTAATAATTTAGCACAAGGTGACGATTGTGACTGAGCACATACTGACGGTTGTCACTGCTGCTTCTGTTACCGGCGTTATATGATTTGCAGGTGGATTCATTCTATTTCAATTTGGACAGGCTTGACCCTACAGAGGCCACTAGCAGGGATGCTGAGTAAGATTGTACAGGTAGAACCAGTTACAGAATTTGCAGGGCCCAGTGCGGAATGAAGATGCAGCTCTTCTTGTTCAACATTATTAAGATTTTCAAGACATCACCAGCAGAGCATGAAACCTAAACACAGGGGCCCTGTGGGATTGCACAGGTCACACATGCATGAGGCTGGCCCTGTGTAGAAGCTGCACGCAGTCAGCTCTGGGGCATGCAGTAGCTCTGATGGGCTCCTTACTCTGGGAGCCTGCTATCCACAGTGAAAGAGGAGCTCAGTGACTCCACATTATTATTATTATTATTATTATTATTATTATTATTATTTGAGATGGAGTCTCACTCTGTCACCCAGGCTGGAATGCAGTCACACGACCTCAGCTCACTGCAACCTCTGCCTCCTGGGTTCAAGCAATTCTCCTGCCTCGGTCTTCCAAGTAGCTGGGATTACAGGCATGTGCCACCACACCTGGCTAATTTTTGTACTTTTAGTAGAGATGGGGTTTCACCATGTTGGCCAGGCTGGTCTTGAACTCCTGACCTGAGGTGATCCACCCACCTTGGCCTCCCAAAGTGCTGAGCTTGGAGGCATGAGCCACTGCGCCCATTATGTTACTGTGAATGTGGACATGACTATCCAAGCCTCAACTGGCTCTTGGCAGAATCCTGTAACTTGGCCTCCTAGAATACATACCCACTCACTGTTGGGCAGAAAGTTCTTCCAAGTCAACTGAACAACCAGAAAGGCTAAGAACAAACTCATGGGGAGGTAGGGAGATGAGAACCACAAAAAAAGGCCATCTCTGACTTAGGGGATTTGAAAACTTCTAAATTCATCCTGAACTATGCCTCTCCTGACAATCTCCTACTACCTTCAATGGTACAGTATTGTGAGTCCTAAAATTTTCCAGAAGGTTCCAAAATAGTTTTAGAAATCTATTTATTTCAGTCTGTTCAGGCTGCTACAACAAACTCCCACAGACTGAGTAGTTTATAAACAACAAAAATTTATTTCTCACAGTTCTGAAGGCTGAAAAGTCCTAGATCAAAGCACTGGCAGATTCGGTATCTGATGAGAGCCCATCTTCTCACTGTAACCTCACATGATGGCAGGGGAGAACTCTTTCATCCCTTACGAGGGCACTAATGCCATTCACGGGGGCTCCACCTTCATGATCTAAGTACTCCACTTCCTATTCCATAACCATGGGGATTAAGATTTCAGTATGAATTTTGATGGGACTCAAACATTCAGTCTATAGCAATTTTCCTATAATTGCTAATAACTTCAATTCAGTCAAGAAATCAGAAGGGACCGATATAGTGGCACACACCTGTAGTCCCCGCTATTTGGGAGACTGAGGCAGAAGGAACCCTTGAGCCCAGGTATTTTGGGATCAGGCTGGACAACATAGTGAGACCCCATCTCTAAAAACAACTGAAAAACAAAATATAAAAAGAAAAATAAATAAACCAGAGGAGTTTTCTCTAAACTCTGAACGAATATTGTTGGGATTATGTGAACAATAGGTAGTTACTAACATCCAGCAGTTGTTGTAAGAAGAATGGCTAATTATCAACATTTATAGCTCTTTCTACATTTCAGAAAAACTACAATACCCTTACATTTTCTTCTTCCAAGACTTTATTTTCCAAGTTTTTCCCCATGTTCAATGTTTCTTTCTAAAGAGTCCACTTACAAGTATTGCTTCATCCATCAAGTTATTCAGACTCGAACTGGATCCATAATTCCATGCAGGGCCCCTGCCTTGCCACAATCCTTTTTCCTATCCTTCTTCTAACCTGGGTCTTACTGTAACTCTGTATCCCTTAGATAAGCTGAAAAATAGTCCGGAAAGGTGCCCAATCTCAATCCCTGAAACCTTTGAATAGTACCTTATATGACAAAAGAGACTTTGCAGTTGTAATTAGGTTAAGGATCTTGGATGGGGACATTATCCTGAATTAGCCAAGTAAGCCCTAATTGTAATCACAAAGACCTTTTAAAAGGGAGGTAGGTCAAAGGCAGGTCAAAGGAGAGATCAGAGATATGACAGCAGAACATGAGGTCAGAGTGATTTGAGGAAGGGGCCACAAGCCAAGGAATGTAGATGGCCTCCAGAAGTGGGAAAAAGCAAGGAAACAGATGTTCTTCTAAAGCCTCCAGAGGGAACCAGCTGACTGACACCTTGACTTTAGCCCAGTGATCTGGGCTTGGACTTCTGGCCTCCAAAACTGTATGAGGATAAATCTGTGTTGTTTTACAACACTAGTTTTGTAGTGATTGTGACAGAAGCAATAGGAAACCCTTTGACTATGCATTATCTTTTTCCCAGAAAACCTTTTCTTCATCGCCTATCTCCTCTCACCTCCTTCCTTCATCAACCTCATGAACAAATTTCTTCTATAGGGAAAAGGAATTCTCAAACATCTTTTTAAATAAGTTTTTGTTGTAATTTTTAAAGCATGTACAAACATTGAACAAGTAAAAACTCCTGTGCATATAGCTCTTAGACAGCTCTACCACCAAAATAACATTACAAAATAAATACAAATAAAACTACAGCCCCAATACAATTTTTCAAAAAATCATTACTGTGATGAATGGTGTTTACAGAGAGCAAATCACTAACTCTGGGTTTGATAGAAGAAAAAAATACATATATATACATCCCTTTTGATTTTGCTGATTATTGACTTGCTTCTTGCGACTTTAAGCAAGACAGATCATCAATGAAGCTCTCACTGTTATCTCTATTATTTTTCCTTTCTAACACTAAACTAAAATTGAACCCTGAACCATTTTATCGATAGGCCATGCAATGTAACAGTATACTCCAGAACAAAATAGTGTCATCTTCTACGTGGTCATTTAAAGAAAAAAATCATAATTTCATATTTAACACTACAATTGCTACTAATAATTACAAAAACTTATGTACATATTCAGGTTCAGAATAGTATCAATCACTACTTTCATGTGATGGTTCTTTTGTGTTGAGCAGCCACATCCCATGTGTTACTTCATTCGCCTCCACTTTCTCCGTAATTCAACTGCTATGAATTACTTTTTCATCCAGCGTCCTTTTTTTTTTTTTTTGCTTCCAGTTATCACAAATATGAAAGTAAATAGAAGTGCAAATGCAGACCTGAAATTGCCCAGCAGTACCCAGTTAAGAGATAGTCATCTGTCACCCAGCATATTCTTCAGCAAATTTTTCTTTAGCTTGCCATCAAATGAAAATGGTAAAGTCTCATAAAACTCATGGGCCCTGGAGAATATAACCATAGCCCACAGAGACAAGAAAAGCCAATCTGGGAAATTTTAGTCTAGCCTTTGCTGATTTCTCTACCCTTTTTGTTCTCTACTTCATTTGCTATAATTAATTTGTTTCCATAAATTTCCTTTTCTTCCCTAAGGTAGTCCAATCTGTTTTACTTCCCTCTCTCTTGTCTGATAGCAAATCCCACAGCTGCTAATCTCCCACCTGGGAATCCTGTCCTCCTTTTCTCTGGTGGAGCCCAGGCCACCGGGATGAGCAGATGCGTTTGATAAGCCAAGAGTTGCCTCTGGGAGGCGCCATTCTCATTTTCTGGCTTAGAAAATGCACTGATGCAATTTCCTTTTTTCACTGTGCTCCCTCCACTTCGATTGCTTCCAGGGCCTTTAAATGACTTACACCACATTACTGCCTAATTGTGTTGATATAAATATACTGACTCCTTGTCAGGGGACATTCACTGTGGCATGTTCTCATGCCAGTCTCACATCAGTGAACATCTGCTGGTCTTTCCTTACCTCCTGCATGACCTGGAATATCTCCTGAGAGAATCTATATCCATAAAGCAGCAGCGACAGGTGCAGTGGACCTGGGGCCTCGGCCTCAGTGCAGTAAGCTCTGTCTCCCGATACTGGGTACAACTCATACCAGGTTGTGATCATGTGCATGCAACGAATGTGATTGCTAATGCAGTTGTTTCAGAAAATAACTTTTTGGCCTCTTGGACAAGTATGCTGTTGCGCATTTCAGCACCTGAACAAAACTACTCAATGCTAAATACTCAGAAGCAAAATAAATATTCCATTCACTTCATGTCAAAGAAACTCCAGCCTGAATTTATGCACCCCACTCTTGGGATAGGCGGCATTACTGTTCCCAATTCTTCACGCCTCCCTGTGACCACAGGCTTTGTCTTGTGACTCTGCACTTCCTTCTTCTGGAGGGGGAGTTTATTTCCTGTCCCATGAAACTCAAGTTTGACCATAGGATTCGTGGTGGCCAATGGAATGTGGGTGATAGTGATGGTGTGCAAGTTCTGAACCAGGGCCTTGAGAGACATTGCATGCTTCCACTCACTCTTCTGGAAGCTTCCAGCTTCTCCCATCAAAGGAATACACCCTAGCTAGCCCACTTCTCCAGAAGACTGAGAAATGTGAGACCTGCCAAGCCCACCAGAACCCAGTTTAAATCTACTAAACCCCATCTGTTATAGGATGAATTACTTCCCCCACCAAAATTCATATGATGAAGCCTTAAGCCCCAGTACCTCAGAATGTGACTATTTGGAGACAGAACCTTTAAAGGGGCAATTAAAATAAAACAAGGTCATATGTGTGGACCCTGGTGCAATAGGACTGGTGTCCTCACAAGAAGAGGAAATTAGGACACAGACATGTCTATGCACAGAGACCATCTGAAGACGCATCAAGGGTGCCACGATCTGCAAGCCAAGGAGGAAGGCCTCAAAACAAACCAAGCCTCCGACACCTTGATCTTGGGCTTCTAACTTCCAGAATGATGAGAAAATAATTATTTTGTTTAAGCTACCCGGTCTGTGGAATTTTGTTATGACAGCCCTACCGAACGAGTACACCATCCAACCACAGGGTAATGAAAAATACAGATGATTATTGTTGCAGCCATTCAGTTTTGGAATGGTATGTTACCCAGTATTATTGTGGTGACAGCTAACCATTACACGAATTTCCACTCTTCATCCACATTATGGTCCTTGTAGTTACAATACAAATGTTTTGTTTATACAACACAAAGTCAAAAGTTCCTGAAAGGCAAGGACCATCTTTCATTTGGCTTTGTGCCCCTGTGTCTGGAATGATGCCTGTTACAGACCAGGTGCTCAGTGAATGATGGTGGAATGAATGAACAAGTGAGGACTAAGGGGGTACACAATTAAATGGATGCTGCTCCTAGCTTTGAAAAAAAAATGGAGGAAACATAACAGATGAATGGTTTTGAAGGAAATTCAAGGGTAAAACTTGGAATATGTTTTACTGTCTATGTGCAAAGAATAATGGGGGGGTTTGTTTATTTGTTTTTTGGGTTTTCCCCTCTCTGACCATGAAATTGCACATCCAAATCTGTTTTTCTTTACTCCAATACTACCTAAGGAGCAATTAACCATTTATCAGGCAGGAACAGGAGCAAAAGTCCATGAAATACATGCTCATGACCCCCCGAGACCTTGATCTGTAGCACACATCATAAAGGAGTCTAAGGTACTCTCCATCAACCAGGTGCTACATGATGGCAAGAGCGTATTTCTGGGAGAAGGGAAAATGAATTGACGACATTGAATGTTCACTGAGGCCATGCATATGACTTGTGTCTTTTAAAAATCAAGACTGGCTAGGCACAGTGCCTCACACCTGTAATCCCAACACTTTGGGAGGCCCACACAGGCAGATCACCTGATCTTAGGAGTTCAAGACCAGCCTGGCCAACATGGCAAAACCCTGTCTCTACTAAAAATACAAAAATTAGTCAGGCATGGTGGCACATGCCTGTAGACCCAGCTATTCAGAAGGCTGAGGCACAAGAATCACTTGAACCCGGGAGGTGGAGGTTGCAGTGAGCTGAGACTGCACCACTGCACTCCAGCCTGGGTGACAGAGTGAGACCAAGTCTCAAAAAAAAAAAAAAAAAAAAAAAAAAAAAACAAAAAAAAACAAGACTAAGTCCCTCTTAGTTCAATAGTCTCCAAATGGTTTCATAAACTCCATAGTAATCCTCATAGAAATGGTATTGTAGCAGTAATAAACTCACAATTATGTGTGCTGATGATCGAAGAGAACAGACTAATAGATAATGCAAGAGTAGTTTGTATTTTATAGTTGGCAGGCAGTTTGGCATAGTGGAAAGCATGCAAAATTAAAACAGGTCTACGTTTGAATCTCCTATCACTTAGTAGCTGTGTGACCTCAAAAAAGTTATTTCGCCTGAGATTTAATTCCACATCTTAAATGAGCATAGTAATGCCCATGTCCTACCAGGCACGTTATCTGGTATTATACTTGGGGCTTAGTAGGCACTTAATAAATCATAGCTTTTATTATCACTCCTATCATTATTTGGCTTGCTACATAAACAGAACTAGTTAGCACAATACAATAAATGTCCATTTTGCTACCAAACTAAAACCTCCTCAATGTTAGGGATCATTATTCATTCAGTACATTTTTATTGGTGAGAGGATTTTTATTGGACATACTCGCACTCCTGCACTGTCCACAGAAAACAAGCTGCTATCATCACTGGAGATAACTAATGATGCAGACAACTGACTCACAGAATTTCTTCTGTTGGTAGCAATGAAAACTTTGCCAATGAAAAAGCTAATGTTATGGAATACATCCAAGAGGGACATTTTAGAAGTATTGGGTAATTAATTCATTTGAGATTTAAAATGAGTTATTTATTGACTTTAGCTAGATAGCTTTGTCTTTTTATTTCTGAGTTGTTGGTTCCCTCTTCACAGTCTGATTCAGGCTGCATGGCTGTATTTCCCTAACTTGCAACGTTCTTATGTTAAAACCAAATGCTGGGATTAAACTTAAATTTTTCCATTTCCTTTATGGCAGACAACATTAACATATCTTCCACTCCCACCAAGGTTGTCTAACAAGACTTTATTACAGTATGAATCTAAAACTTGTATTTAACACAGGTAATGGCAATAATTGAATGTTTGGAAAGAGTATTAAGGGTTTAGTCAACTGCTTCCTACCTTCAAATTTGTGCTTATGACTTTTCTTTCCTCCTTCTTCATTTTTTTTTTTTTTTAGAGACAAGGTCTTTCTCCATCACCTAGGCTGGTGTGCAATATCATAAACATGGCTCACTGCAGCATTGACCTTGGGCGCAAGCAATCCTCCCATCTCAGCCTCCTGCATGTTGGGACTACAGGTGCATGCCACAATGCCCAGCTAATTTTTTAAATTGTTTTGTGGAGATGAAGTCTTGCCATGTTGCCAAAGCTGCTCTTGACCTCCTGGGCTCAAACGATCCTCCGACCTCAGCCTCCCAAAGCGCTGGGATTACAGACCTGGGTCACCACGACCAACCTATACTGACAACTTCTTAAGATATGGAGAAGTTGTTGGGGGAATCCTGCTAAAGCCTCCTGTGTCAGGTATTATCCTAATCTATTATCTGAAAAATAATTTAACTTCACTTTATTTCCTACCACCAAATTGAGGTAGAATATTGAGCAATGAGCAATATTCTGTATAATAGTGCTTTGTTTTCTAATTTATTTGTGTTTCTTTTCTGGAGACATTGCAGTTTTTAATTGCTTTATGTTATTTTTAAATTTTGTAAGTAACACATGCTTATTACCTTCCCAAAATACAGAAATATTTAAAGAAGGAATAAAGATCACCCCAATCCACAACGTAGAGTATTAACTGCAGTCAATATTTCAGTCTGTAACCTTCAGACTTTGTATGTGCCTATATCCATATACAAAAATTGATTTTTACAAAAATAGAGTCATAACTGCATGCTGTTGTGTACCCTGCTTTTCCACCCTTAGTAATCTACTGTAGATATCTTTCATGCCAATAAATATAGATCTATGTCATCATTTTCAACAGCTTTATAGTATCCCATGGTAGAGACCAGAGATGGACAAACTACTTGGCAAACTAAGTCCCAGGGGCCAAATCCAGCCCTGCCTGTTTTTGTATAACCCATAAGCTAAACATGGTTTTTACATGTTTAAATCCTTACTTTTAAATTATATTAGTGCCGACATATATCTTCAATTTTGCCTCCTGACCCCAAATATTTTGATCTCGTCCTTTAAGAAAAAGGGCTGACCCCTGTTATAGATATATCATAATTTGCTTAATTCATCCTAGACTGATGGAAACATTGGCATTTATAAGATTTCTCTGGGATAAACACCAGTGCAAGGAACAACCTACGTACAGCTTTTATCACTGAATCAAAGTTTCCTTTAGGATAAAGTCCTATTACTGGAATTGCTGGAGCAAAGTAGCCTCTTTGTTAAGGTTTGGAAACATAACTACCTCATTGTTCTCCAAAAAGTTGGCCAAAGTAGGCTCTCATCAGCCTCTGTAGTACCTGAAGTGAGGACATTCCCTTCCCCCTCCCATTAGCCTACTGGGTAATAACAGATCTTTCCAGTCTTTGCCAATGTTACATATGAAAAATGATCCCACGTTTTCCCTTTAATTTTCATTTTTCCTGATTCCTGACATTGACCATCTTTTAATCAGGTAGAGCAACCATTAGTTCTTCAGAGAAAAATCTGTGTTCGTCCCTGGCCCATTTGTCTTCTGTGGTGTGTAAAACACCTTTCTCTCTACTTTAGGGCGTTATTTCATCTCCTTGACCTTGCCTTGTGAATAATTACAGACCCTTACTCATAAACCTTCTTTTCTAATATTTTAATCACTTTGTGATTCTTCTCTGAATCCTTTCCAGCACTCCTTCTCCATCCGTAGGTCTATAGACAGATGTTTTAAAAACCACTTCCATCGTGTTAAGTATTCCTCCTCATGGTGAACTTTCTCAGGCAGGTCAGGTCTCTCCTCCCATGCTCAATGCGGGCTCATGGCTAGACCCACTGCCTAGGCTCAGTTTCTGGAACTAGAGGTATAAAACCATGCAGCAAGAGCAGGGTGAGGCTACTTCACTGCATTTCCGATCTGAAACCAGCTCCAGCAACTTCAACAAACCACACCTCCTACTATGAAGATGAAGTGTCATTCCCCTTAGAAATTTTAGCCACAAGAAAACTCAAAGAAGTCTTATTAGTGTCGGCTAATTTTTACTCTTGGGAATGAGGGTGACTCTTTCCAGAATTTTCTGCAACATCTAAAACTATAAAGATTTTATTCTCTCTGCCTAGTGAAGGATCAGTGCATTCTCCAAATCTCAGAGTTCATTTGAAAACAAATTTCCACGTCAAATTACAGTATGTGACTCTCTAGCCTACTCGAATGACTATGGTGCATGTCTGATAGGGAATTCAGCAGCAGTAACAATTCCCAGACGCTACTGGGAACTGTCAGTTACAGCCCTCGAGTGTCATGTTTCACAGGAATGTTTGCACACTAAATATCTAATCTTGGCTAGAACAGAAGTAGTAGCAAGAAAGCAAATTTCCAATTACACCTACCTATAATATAAAAAGGTTGACTCCTGAAAGATGTTGTCAAAGAGCTTAAGGAAATCAGAGCATCTCCTCTTCCCATCTTCACTGAGGGGCTCATATACCTACCCTGCAAAAGCAAAGTCTGAAAAATCAATAGCTGAGGAATTAGTAGTCATTACCTGTCTGCCGTGCTTGAAAGACCAACCAGAATTTAGACAATAAACACCAGGAGATTTCACACACTGGTACTTTATTTTCAAATGAGGCCCCGTTAAAGATTGAGCTATTTTCAGAGTATTAGAGGAAGCTGCTGCAGCTTCCTTTATTCATTGTTTTCATTTGCTTCTTGACTGTTTTGCTTTTATCCAGTATATAAGCTGTTCATTTGTTAATTCATTCAATAGGCATTTTTTGAATCACCAGGCAATGGAGAAAAGCCTCTGTGCACCTGGATATAAGCCCCTGGTCATTTGTCATTGGCTCTTCCAGCCTCAGCAGCCGCCTCCCCATGTTTCTCCAGAGAACCTCCATGGCATAAGAATGATCTGTCCAAGAGCAACAACTTGCCAAGGGGTTGAAATGTAGAGGGAGGAAATCAATGAAAAGGCTGGAGAAACTAGAGCTCAGTTTCCTCACCTATAAAATGGGACTATTACTTCCTACATCTCGGATGCCCCATGCCACTACGCCTCTGAGTCGGGACAATTCTCTTCTCTAGGTTTCCTACTAAGACACCTGTTCACACTCCCACTCCTCTAGTCAAATTTCCAGTCACGTACAACCTATACTGCTGGGAAATACCAACACAAAAAAGCCCTGATTCCTGACTCCAAGTTGCTTACAGTCTAGAGCAGGGAGATATTCAAGTAAATTACGTACAGCAGCCCCATGTGGTAAATGGAACAACAGAGGCAGGCACAGGGCTGATGGGCATACACAGCAACGTGCCCAATGCAGACAGATGTGGAAGCCATGGGCAGGGCCAAGGAAGGCCTCTCTAAAAACAAGTACAACAGTTGCTATTTTACTGAACACTGAGTGCCTCCAGACCCCGTGCTGAATGCTTTATACGGATTATCTTATTGAATCCTATTAAATTCTATTCCTATCTTCATTTTATAGACCAGGACCCTGAGCTTTCAAGAGATTACCCAAGTCACTCCACAGGACACACCAGACCACACCAGGGACAACACCAAAGCTAGAATTCAGGCCTGTCTAGACCCAGGGCCCATCCATACTGTCTTCATGCCACACTCCACTTCCTTGAGCAGGTGACTCTGGGCAAGAGCAGTCTTGAGGATGGGCAGCTGTGGGTCCAAATAAGACGAGGTGGGGGACCCCATGGCAGAGGCACAGCCCTGGGGAGTAGGGAGGCAGAGCCGCTGTCTTACTCTGAGTCAATTCACTAATTAGCATTGGAGGGCTCAAAAAACATTCCAAAAGAACTTCTTTGAAGTTAAAATAGATAATCCCTCCACTGGTAAAATATTGATTTTGTGAGTGTGGTGTGATACCCAGAGGGCTGGCCAAAGGGTCAGGAGAACAGGATTCTCGTCCTGGCTCATTCCCTGATTAGCTCTGTGAATTCTAGCAATTCCATTGTATCTCTGGGCCTTGGATGCCTCACCCAAGAAATGAGAGGCTGGACTAGATGGCCATAGGATGCCTCCCAGCTCTGACATTTTGTGACCTCTAACTGGTGGTTCTCTGTGGTCAGGATGTGCGTTGAGTCCACCAGGCCTCTGAGTCCGGACACTTCTCTTCATTACGTTTCCTACTAAGACACCTGGGCACACTCCCACTCCAGTTACTCTTTGAGCCGTTTCATTGACTATTTCATCTTTTCTCACTTTGGTTCCCTGGTAGGTTTCCCACTGCTGCTGTAACGAATTACCAAAAACCCTGGGGGTTACAAACACCATGCATCATCATCCTACTTGAAACAGTCTCACTGGACTAACACCAAGCTGTCTACAGAGCTTTCTTCTCCTTTTCAGGCTCTAGTAGGGAAGCCATGTCCTTGCCTTTTCCAGCTTCTAGAAGGTGCTTGCATGCCTTGGTTCCCAGCCTTCCTCCTCTGTCTTCAAAGCCAGCAACAGCAGGTCAAGTTTTTCTCACTGCCATCTCCCTGGTTCTCCTCTGCCTCCCTCTTCTCCTTGTGTGGCCTCTTGGGATTACACTGAAACCACTTGAATAATCCAGAATCAGCTCCCTTTTTTTTTTTTTTTTAGAATCAGGGTCTCACTCCATCACTCAGGCTGGAATGCGGTGTTATGATTATAGCTCACTGAAGCCTCAAACTCCTAAGCTCAAGCGATCCTCCTGCCTCAGCCTCCCAAGTAGCTGGGACAACAGGAGTGTCTCGCCACACCTGGCTAATATTTGTATTTATTTTTTGTAGGGATGGGGTCTCACTATGTTGCCCAGGCTGCTCTCAAACCCTTAGGCTTCAAGTGATCCCCCTGCCTCCCCAAAGTGCTGGGAATACAGATGTGGGCCACCATGCCTGGCCTCCCTATTTTAAGGTCAGCTGATTAGCAAACTTAATTCTACCTGCAACTTGAATTTGGCGTGTAGCAGGTTCCAGGAAGGATGAAGGGAGGGCCATGACTGCCCCCACAGTCTCCTGCATCCTTCATGTATAGTCTCTGTGCCACTTTCACCAAGTAGTTTGGACAACACAAGAGTAGCTGTGGAAATAGCTGCTGCCAGGCCAGTCCTACCCAGTTAAATATCAATTTCACATGAGCAACACATAATTGTTTTAGTATAAGCATGTCCCATTTAATATTTGGAACATATTTACACTAAAATATTACTTGTCTATTTGTATATTGCAGGTAAGCTGCCACCTTCCTCATGACCTGTCCCTGAGGTTTGCCTGCGCCCCTGTGATGGGAGAATATGAAAGGTTCACAATGCTTTAAGAAGAAGACTCGGTATGGGAACTGGAAGTAATACAGATTCAGATGGCCCATTCTTGCACTTCTCCTTTTCCAGAACATGGTGAACAACGCCCAGGACACTGTTCGGGCCTCATTCCCACAATGCCTTGCTCTGAACTAGGACCTATCAAAGCTACTATTTCCCTATACATAATGGAAGCTTAAAAACAGTATGTTAATAACTGACCTAAAAAACTAAAAAAAAATCCCTTAAGAAGCACAGGAATGAATTTAAAGTAGATCTTTTAGATAAAGGATACGGTTCCTTGTGTGTAGGGTTGCAACATAAAATATAGGATGTCCAGTCAAATTTGAATCTTGGACAAAAAAACAAATAATTTTCTAGGCCAGGCACAGTGGCCCACACCTATAATCCCAGCACTATGGGGGGCTGAGGTGGGAGGATCACTTGTGCCCAGTAGTTTGAGACCAGCCTGGGCAACATAATGAGACCCCATCTATACAAAAGTTCGCCAGGTGCGGTGGTGTGCACCTGTAGTCCCAGCTACTCAAGAGGCTGAGGCAGGAGGATCACTTGAGCCCATTAGTTCGAGGCTGCAGTGAGCTATGATCACACCACTGCACTCCAGCCTGGTCGACAGTGCAAGACTGCAACTCAAAATAATAATAATAATTTTTAGTCCCAAATATTGAATGAAATATACTTATACTAAAAATGTATTTGTTGCTCATCTGAAATTGATATTAACTGGGTGTATTGTTATTAGATAAATCTGACATACCTATCTACCTGAACCCAGTCAAATTACACTATACAAGCAGTTCCGTATTTCTCCCATCCAAAGGCCAGACATGTTTCCAAGGTCCACTATTCCCCAGCCCGGCAGAGACACTTCATAGAGATCTGCAAACACTAATAATTGTTACCAGTAATTTTTAAAGCCATCATGTTTCATGTGTTATTTCCACATATATATTATAATCCTCCAAATAGCCCTGCAAAGAAGAAACTCAGTCTCAGAGAGTAACTTGCCTATGGTCACCCAGCCACTGAAATGCAGACTGAAAATGGAAACCTAGGTCTGTCTGCCAGCGGATGCCAAAGTCATCCCCCTCCCCCACCCCACTCCCAGTCATGCCCATGGGGTCCAGGGCTCTCGCACAGGGAACCAGGCCTCTGCCCCTTCACGAAGTTTCCTTGGTTTCGCTGTCCACACATTTGCATTCTCGGTGCCAGAGTTCTCTTTCTCTGGCATTAATAAAGTCATATTTGATGATTATCAAACTTGAAATAAATGTACCTGTGAGCCCAGGCAGGAAAAGATGAAAAGCACAACCAGTCTGTAGGACAGAAGGGAGTACTTTCTGCTGTCACGCGGCACAGAAGCTTAGCTATTTCTGTATTTACAGACATTTCCTAAGTTGTTTTTAAAGTTTGAGGCTTATCGTTTACTAGGCCACCTTTGACTACACTGACAGGACCAACTTTTATTTAATTCCATTTGATACTAGATCTGCTCCAAAGCTCACATTTGATTATCCGAACTAAAGGAGGGTATTGGAAAATGCAAGATAAGTCTAAAATTAAATTTGCCTTCAGCATATATTTCTGCACTTACATTTTGTGTAACACTGCGAAGCAGAGTCAGAGGCTGCCCTGCCTGAGTTCTGCCTAGCTCAGCCTCTTCTCTCTGTGTGTGAGTAAAGCCCCCAAACTAAGGAATGGTCACTGTGCTGTGGTCTTTCCTCAAGAGGCAGGGATAGGGTTAAGCATTGGGTCTTCTGACAGTTGTCCTATTAGGTCACAGCTGAAAATGACAGCTTCATCTTTCAGGACTACAGATCTAGGCCTACTGTCAAGTTAAAGTGCCTCCAAGTGATGAATGAACTATAACTCTATGCCTACCATTGAATGATCAATAGACACCATTTGTCCTTTCTTTCCTTCAACTGTGGTAGGTGCTGGGAATACAGAGATATACTATATGTTATCTCTGTGCTCTGGAAACTCACAGTGTTGAAGGGAATCGGAACAAAAATACAATGTAATGTGAATGGGTAAACAAAATGTGGTATATACCTACAATGGAATATTATTCAGTTTTAAAAAGGAATGAAATACAGAAACATAATATAACAAGAATGAACCTTTAAAACTTTATGCTAAGGGAAATTAACCAGACACAAAAGGGCAAATATTGTGTAATTCCACTTATATAAGGAACCTAGAATAAGCAAATTCATAAAGCCAGAAAGTAGAAGTTACCAGGGCCTGGGGGAAGGAGAATGCGAGGCTATTATTTCAGGGGCACAGAATTTCCATTTAGGAAGATTTTTTAAAGCTCTGGAAATGGATAGTTGTGATGACTGCACAATATCGTGAGTGTACTTAATGCCACTGAATTGTACACTTATCAATGGTTAAAATGGTACATTTTATATTATGTATTTTTACCACAATTTTTTTCACCAAACTGAAAATTCCTCTTAAGGTAACCAATAGGCTTATAAGGACAATTAAAAGCTGGTAATTTCCTTCCTAAAAAAAAAATAATAAAATACAGTAAACACTATACATGCTAGAATTAACATACCAAAAAAATCATCTAAAGAAATAAAACCAAAATGGCTACTTAATTCACTAGGAAGCCATATTAATTTGCTTTGCAACATTCAAAATATAGGAGATGATATCTTTCTTTTGCTTGGCAAACAAAATAGAAATGACTCAATTGCAACCTGCTACAGTTGGATGAAAATCCGGGCTCAAACATTTTGTGAGGGGGTTGGTTGGAGGGAGGAGCTTTCCGGAGATGTGGTGGGAGCATGGTGAAGTTAGTCTTGCCCTCCAGGGAAATCTGCTGGAGGCTGGAGCTTGCTGGAGGGTGGAGCTTACTGGAGGGTGTGGAGCTTGCTGGAGGGTGGAGCTTGCTGGAGGGTGGAGCTTGCTGGAGGGTGTGGAGTTTGCTGGAGGGTGTGGTGCTTGCTGGAAGGTGTGGAGCTTGCTGGAGGGTAGAGCTTGCTGGAGGGTGGAGCTTGCTGGAGGGTGTGGAGCTTACTGGAGGGTGTGGAGCTTGCTGGAGGGTGTGGAGCTTACTGGAGGGTGTGGAGCTAGCTGGAGGGTGTGGAGCTTATTGGAGGGTGTGGAGCTTGCTGGAGGGTGGAGCTTGCTGGAGGGTGTGGAGCTTGCTGGAGGGTGGAGCTTACTGGAGGGTGTGGAGCTTATTGGAGGTTGTGGAGCTTGCTGGAGGGTGGAGCTTACTGGAGGGTGTGGAGCTTGCTGGAGGGTGGAGCTTACTGGAGGGTGTGGAGCTTGCTGGAGGGTGGAGCTTACTGGAGGGTGTGGAGCTTGCTGGAGGGTGGAGCTTACTGGAGGGTGTGGAGCTTGCTGGAGGGTGGAGCTTGCTGGAGGGTGTGGAGCTTGCTGGAAGGTGCGGAGCTTGCTGGAGGGTGTGTAGCTTGGCTGTTTTTTCCTAGAATATGCACTCCCTTCACACCTAACTTAGTGACAAGGACTATCACTAAGATGCTAGAATTCAGCTCTCAGTAATATATGCAGTGACCACACAACCCCCCAAACTCTTGCCATGATGATCAGGAATTTTATTTATTTTTACATATTTATGCTATATATATATATATATATATATATGCATACACATATTGCTGTACATGTTCTTTGTCAATAAAATCTAAGGTGAAACAATTTATTTTATTTTATTTTATTTTATTTTTGAGATGGAGTTTTTTGTTCTTGTCACCCAGGCTGGAGAGCAATGGCGCAATCTCAGCTCACTGCAACCACCACCTCCTGGGTTCAAACAATTCTCCTGCCTCAGTCTCCCAAGTAGCTGGGATTACAGGCCCCACCACCACACCCAGCTAATTTTTTGTAATTTTAGTAGAGACGGGGTTTCACCATGTTGGTCAGGCTGGTCTTGAACTCCTGACCTCAGGTGATCTACGCCCTTCGGCCTCCCAAACTGCTGGGATTACAGGCGTGAGCCACCGCGTCTGGCCAGATGAAACAATTTAAATATATGTATATCAACAATACCACTATATTATATACAATATTGTATATATTACACATAATGTATCTAATGTAATGTATATACCATATAATGTATATTATGTCATGCAATATATATACAATATTATACAGAGAGAAGTATTGGTGATATACATATTTCTAAATTGTCAAATCTTGTATTTTATTGGCAAAAAACATGTACAACAATAAACATGCACGTGTAGTTTCCTGGTGAAAACTAGATGTTAAATATAAGTAAAATTCCATATGGCTTTTAAATTTCAGTTTGAGTTATATTATAAAGGAATTTCCTGTACAAGAGAACACGATATTCCTTTGTACATTATATGCAAGATATGGGCTCACACTGTGAGTCATCACAACACAGGACTCAATTCTCAATATGTGTGAAAATGATACTTGCAAATGGTAAGACAAAATTAGAATTCATTCTTTTAAAAAATCTTCAAGCATGCTATCAAGAAAAAGAAGTAAAATACCATAAAAATAAATAAAAATTCTACTCAATACTGAATTTCTTGCAAAGCAAGATTAATGTCCTGAAGACATTGGATAGTTGTATATGACAAATCACTGGGCCTCAGTGATTTTTTTTTTAAAAAGTTATTAAACATAAAAGCAAGACATAGTGATATATACTGCCTGTCTTTTCAGGAATCCACAATGTTGTACATTCTCTCCCTTAGTTTTAATTTTATCACCATGCTTAACATAATTTTTTATTTGCAATATGTGTTAAACTATTGTCCTATTAAGGTTGACTTTATTAAATGTCAGGAAGAAGGATGTAAAAAATGATTAATTAAACTGATTATAAAATGCTTGCAAAGTATCATAGATTTTCCAAGTAATTAATTCAAAACACTTTGCTGCAATGTTAAATAGCATAGACACGGCAGCCTTTTGCTAATCAATGAATAGCTTACCTTAATCTGAGTTTATTGAGAGCATTTTTTCCCAATTCAGATATGTATATTCAGGTCCCTGGAGCGAGATCAGTCTTGAAACAATCTGACCCTTTCTCAGGAGTGGGCACCCCACTCTGATTTCAACTGTGAGAGTACACTGGCCACGTTCCCTTAAAAAGGAGATTCCTACCCCAAAGGGAAGTTGTAGTAACATCTGCTGATAATACCCATATTGTTGATATCAGTCAGGATTATTTGTTGCATCAAATTTTTGTTGCAGAATCATCTCTGTCTCATTGAAGTAAGAACAGCATTTCTGAAAGAATATCAAGCATCTCACAAAACTGCCAGAAGGCTGCAGAATTACTGTCACACTTTTGGTTGTCTAAGACCATCGTCATACTCTTCTTCACTGGTGACATTTGTAGAGGCTTATTGTTCTAAAAGGTTTATAAGAACTAATTAAAG